>NW_006779491.1:2584551-2595025 GCF_000442215.2 Lipotes vexillifer | reverse complement strand
GGGGGCGTGGTCTAGCGATTCAAGGGAGAGGGCCAGTGGCAGGTTAGAGGTGGGGCCCAGTGTGGGAGGGGAGGAGCCAGGTGGACAAGGGGCGAGCCACTAGAAGGGAGGGGTCGTGTCAGAGAAAAGAGGGGATTGGGTGAACCGAGGGAGGAAGAGGCGGGGCTCTAGACAACACTAGGCAGAGCTAGGTGAGGAGGAGTCGGGGAAGGGGAGGGGCCAGGTGAGTGGGGCGGGGCTAGGTAAAGGGGCAGGGACCTTGGCTGCTGTACTAAGTTGCAGAAGTTGAGGATTTGATGCCCTGGGAATACTGGGAATCCGAGAGTGATGAGAAAAGAGTCTGATCCCTGTCCTGCACAGCGCTGTACCCCCAGACCCCGGAGGGGACAAAAGTTGAGGCCGAGTCAGGGGAGCTCGACCGGCTTCGGGCTGAGCTGGCAGGCGCCCTGGCAGAAATGGAAACCATGAAGGCTGTGGCCGAGGTGAGCGAGAGCACGAAGGCCGAGGCTGTGGCTGCAGTGCAGCGGCAATGCCAAGAGGAGGTGGCCTCGCTGCAAGCCATCCTGAAAGGTGAGGCAGGCACTCCTCCCAGACTCCCTCAGCTCCATAACGGGGAGTGCATGACAAGAAAGGGGTCAGCGGGCATAACCTACACCTATGGGGTAGGTTAGCAGGGCTGCCTAGCGCAGGGCAGACCCAGGGGCTCAGAGGGAGACGCGCCCTTTTCTAATTTGCATAGCGGCGCTGCCTGCACTAGCAGCAGCTCTGTCAGTTCCAGCTAAGTTTAGCTCGGAGCTGCTACCTGTTCCCTGGCCCCATGTCGTGTCATTTCTTGTCCCTCACTGATGACTGATCAACCCTGAAAGTGAGCAGCTTCTCAGTTCCCTGAGAACTCGTTTGAGCCTCTGGCCTTCAGATTCGGCCCTGGGCCTAGTCTCTGTAAGTCTCATCATCTGGTTTCCCTTCTTCCCCAAACACCCCTACGTCCGCGCACAACCTCCCCGCCACCCCGCACCACATGCACCGACTTCTCTCCCTCTCATCCTCTGTACTTGCGACGCATCAGCTCCCCTCGTCCCAGATCCCCCAGCTTCTTTTCCTCCATTCCCCTTCTCCTGTAGTCCAAGGCCAGAGTCTCTGCATTAGCTCCCAGTTGCATCCCACCCCTTTGCTTCCACTGCCACTGCTGTAGCAAAGCTCTCGTCAACTTCCCCGGACTGTTGTCCCAGCCTTCTTACAAGTCTCCCTCTATAATCTGGCCTTGACATTGACTTCCAGAGTAAACTTCCTACAGTTCCCATCCCACCATGTCATTTCCCTTTCTAACAACTGCTCCTGGCTCCAGACTTCTCTGGGGCCATGGTTCCCCACATTTCAGGCATCCATGTACCATCTGTGTAACATGGTTGTCCTTGTATGACTTACCCTGTCATCTACTTAATATTGTTCTTTAAATAGATCCACTTTTAAAAAACCTATATACATTTATTTTAAAGGGAACTTCCTGTCCCTATAAGAAACTGTGTCCTAAATAATAATAATAGTAATAATAATAATAATAACTAACATTTATTGAGTGCCAGGCACTGAGCTAAATGCTTTATGAGTATTTAATCTTTGTAATAATCTCTATGAGTTAGGAACTATTATCCATCTCCATTTTACAGAGGAAGCTCTGAGGCCCAGAGAGGTTAGATAACTTGCCTAAGGTCATACAGATAGAAAGGAGATTTGAACCCAGGCAGTCTGGCAACAGAACCCTTACTTCTAATGTCGGTATGTGTTAAAATAAATAACTATGCAAATGAAAAATGACCATGTTCTGCCCAGCATCCGCTTACCTCCCACTGACATGTAGGATAAATCCCAAACTCCTTGGCGTGGCATTCAAGGCCTTAGCAGCCATTCACGGCCACCTTTTTCACCCTTCCCAGCATCTCCTCCTACATCTTCACTCCAGTTTTTCCAATGTGCCCACCATGCCCCAGCCACACCATCCACCTTCCCACCTGTGAGCCTTTGCTCCTGTTACTTAATGTGTCCTTTCCATCCTTTACCACTTGCTGGTGTCTCTCCTGGCCTGGCAGGTAGAGCGAGGGGCTCTTTCCTCTGGGATCCGCAAGCCCAGGAGTGGTCCTTTCATGAGCTCTCCTCACACTGCTTTGTAACTATTTCCATGGCTGTCTTCCTCATTGGACTGTGGGCTCCTGGTGTCAGGGTTTGTGTTTGATTAATTTCTCTATTTCCAGAGCCCAGCTCAGAGTCTGGTCCAGAGTGAATATTTATGACTTACTAGATATTGATTGTTATCGGTATGTATTAATAGCAACAGATAGCCTATCTTTAGCATTTATTATGTACCAGGAAGAGGGCTGAACCCCTTCCAGATATCATGTCATTTGATCCTGTAACAAGCCAGTGGGATAATCATTGGCCGAGGACATTATACAGAGAGGTGAACTGATTGCCCAGGACCATCCCACCACAAAGTCCACTGTCATCACTGCTGTGGTAAATTGCCTTGCAGAGAGCGGCAGTGATGGAGCGCCCCCCGCCCGCCCCGAGGTAGGGCTGGCGTACTGACCCTCCCTCTCCTCTGTCCTTCCTGTCTCGCCAGACTCCATCAGCAGCTATGAAGCCCAGATCACGTCTCTGAAGCAGGAGTGGCAGCAGCAGCAGCAGGACTGTGAGGAGAAGGAGCGGGAGCTGGAGCGCCTGAAGCAGCTGCTGTCCAGGGCTCACCCCCTGGACTCCTTGGAGAAGCAGATGGAAAAGGTTGGAGTTGGGATAGCCTACATGCCCCCTCCTCAGGGATTTGGAAATACGTTGAAGCAGCCAAAGGTGACCGTGGGGCAGAGGGATTATCTGTGTCCCACTGCCACACCACTGGGAGCAGGGCACCCAGTAATAATTCTAGGTATAACATACACGAGCCCTGTACTCAGCACGGTCCTGGCTTGCCACTTACTAGTGGGATGGCCAGGTGTGTTTACCTCCCAAATTAAGAAAAGTCATGTAGGGAATTCCCTGGCGGTCCAGTGGTTGGGACTTGTGCTTTCACTGCAGGGGCCCGGGTTCGATCCCTGGTTGGGGAACTAAAATCCCGCAGGCCACGTGGCACAGCCAAAAAAAAGAAAAAAATCATGTCATGTAGAGGGGAGGGAGCTAGCATTTAAGGATACCTCTCATGCACTAGGCATTGCAATACCTGCTTGACAGACTCAAGTCGCCCCAGTCTTTCCCCTAAAAGAGGGACCCATTAGATCCATTTAACAGATGAGTAAGGTGAGGCTCAGAGAAGTTTAGTAATTCTCCCCAGGTTATGCATATAAAAAGGAGCAGATCTGGGATTTTAAAATCTAGGCAGTCTGGTTCTAAAGCTTTGCTCTTAATCTCTGTGGTATATTGCCTCCATTATTCTTGTCATGAACAATTGTAGGAAGCACATATTACCAAACTCTTCATCTTTCAGAGCAAATTCACATCTTCCCTCTTTTGATTCACACAGCTACCTTGTGAGGTAGGTACTTACCTCACTTTATACGTGAAGAAACTGCGGCTCAGGCAGATAGAGTAAGTTGCCTGGTTAGAAGGACACAGATCAAAATAGGAGCCCAAGAAAGGAAGGTTCCAACACACAGTTTGCCAGCAGAGACTGCTACTTACTTGCATTCAGCGTGTTCCTCAGGGAGCGGTTACAGAGGGTGGTGAAGGAGAGGGCTCCGCTGAATTAAGGCTACCTGGTACGGCGGAAGGAGCCACTGGCCCAGAGTGGGGAAGTTCCAGTCCTGGGCTTGCATCCATCTACGGCGTGGGCATCTGCAGAGCATGCAGGCTTACCCTACCTGTTGCCACTGTGCACATAAGAGATTTGGAGGGTTAAACTGAACTTGTCTGAGACGGGTTTTTGAGTGATTCAAGAGGTAGAAATGGCATGACTTGGAAGAGGATGGATGACTGGCAGATTTCTGTCTTGGACAGCTGGGTGGATAGCAGGGTCATTCTCACCAATCTAGCGCTTATGGGAGGAGAAACGGCATCATGAGTTGGTTCCGATTTGGCTGTACTTGGACAGAGGAACCTGTGCAACATCCAAGTGGAGGTGTCCAGAGGCTGTTGGCTGTGCAAGTTCAACAGGATCCCAGACCTGAAAAGACTGAAAAGAAGTGGCCAGAAATATGCCGGTGATGGGAGTATGGGAAGACATATTGATTAGGACAAAGTTTGAAAGCCCAAATAACAGTGGCTTAAATAAGATAGAAATCTGTTTTTCTTAGAACCAGAGGTAGACATTCCAGGACTGATGTGGCAGCTCAACAAATCAATAGGAACCCAGGCTCCTCCTATGTTGCTGTTTTGCCATAGGTAGCTTACTGCCTCATGGTCCAAGATGACTGCTTGAGCACCAGCCATCACGTCCACATTTTAGCCAGCAAGGAGGAGGAGGAGGAGTAAAAAGCACACCCTCTCCCTTTGAGGAGTTGTCCTGGAAGTTGCACCTGACACATATGCCTACATCTCATAGCTGGAACTTAGTCATATGGCCATGCTTAGTTATAGGGAAGCTGAGAAATGTAGATGGTATTCTAGAATTTAGGTCATGAGCCCAACTAAAAATGTGACGTTCTATGATAAAAGAAAACGGGATACATGATGTTGGGGAAGAAATGTATGTCACTCTACAAGTGGGCAACAGGAAGGTAGTTGTGACTTTGGTTCTGTACCATGTTACCTGGGGCAAGTCATGTAAGCTCTCAGAGCCTCTGTGTTCCTCTCTCTAAAATGGGGGTGGGGACTTCCCTGGTGGCGCAGTGTTTAAGAATCCGCCTGCCAATGCAGGGGACACAGGTTTGAGCCCCGGTCCGGGAGGATCCCACATGCTGCAGAGCATCGAAGCCCGTGCGCCACAACTACTGAGTCTGCGCCCTAGAGCCCGCGAGCCACAGTTACTGAGCCCACGTGCCGCAACTGCTGCAGCCCGCGCACCTAGAGCCCGTGCTCCACAACAAGAAAAGCCACTGCAATAAGAAGCCTGTGCACCGCAACGAAGAGTAGCCCCCGCTCGCCGCAACAAGAGAAAGCCTGCGCGCAGCAACGAAGACCCATCACAGCCAAAAATAAATAAATAAAATATTAAAAAAGTAAATAAATAAAGTGGGGGTGGACGGTGCCTTCTTGGGAGAATTAGAAGAGCTGATGTGCTTGGAGGGAAAGCTCTGAACAGTCCTGAGGGTCCTGCAGTCAGGAGGGGGGACAGTCACTGCCCAACCCCCCTTCCTCAGGCCCACGAGGACTCGGAGAAGCTGCGGGAGATCGTGTTGCCCATGGAGCAGGAGATTGAGGAGCTGAAGGCGAAATTGCTGAGGGCAGAGGAGCTGATCCAAGAGATCCAGGTGGGGCTTCCCTGGTGGCGTAGTGGTTGAGAGTCCGCCTGCTGATGCAGGGGACACGGGTTCGTGCCCCGGTCCGGGAGGATCCCACATGCTGCGGAGCAGCTGGGCTCGTGAGCCATGGCCACTGAGCCTGCGCATCCGGAGCCTGTGCTCGGCAATGGGAGAGGCCACAACGAGAGGCCCACGTACCGTAAAAAAATAAAGAAATAAAGAGATCCAGGTGAGGGGGTGGCCAGGGGGCGCTGAGAGAAGCAGGGGCGCCACAGGACCCTGGCCCCCCAGCCTCTTCCCTGCCCCCTCTCCCTAGAGACGTCCCCGGCATCCCCCTTCCCTGCACGGCTCCGCGGAGTTGCTTCTGTCCCGGGACCCATCTCCGCCACTGGAGCCTCTCGAGGACCTGAGTGGAGATGGGGGTGCGGCGGCCGAGGCCTTCGCCCACAACTGTGATGACAGCGCCTCCATTTCCTCCTTCTCCCTCGGTGGTGGGGCCAGCGGCAGCGCCTCTCTGCCCCGCAGCCGCCATGGCCTGAGCCCCGAGCAGGAGGAGACAGCCTCTCTGGTGTCCACGGGCACCCTGGTCCCTGAGGGCATCTACCTGCCCCCTCCTGGTTACCAGCTCGTCCCAGACAACCAGTGGGAGCAGCTGCAGGTGGAGGTGAGTGGAGTGGGCAGCCGATGTGCACCCATCCGTCTCTTGCTTCAAGTACTTACTGAGCACCTACTATGTCCAGGCCCTGAGCTAGAGCTGGGGGTCCTGCAGTGAAGAAGAAACCTCCCACCCTCTTGGTGCTTCCTCTAGTGAGGGAGCCAGGCCCAAATATGCACATGGGCACATGAGGAAGACAGTGTCACAGGGTGGGACACCCAGAACAAGACTTAATAGGGTCATGGGGTAGAGAGTGGCAATGCAGGAGACCATCCTGGCTGGAAAATGAGGTGCTTTTTGAAGATTGGGGGCCAAAGGAACTGCAGTTTCCAAGGCCCAGAGGACAGACAGATCACGGTGTGTCTGAGGAGCAGGAAGGCCACAGAGGAGGGGAAGAGAGATGAGGTCAGAAAGGCAGGCAGGGGTCACAGGAGGTCGGCCTTGGCCTTGGGGCCAGCCATGGAGTTTGCATCTTAGAGGAGAAGGTGCAGGAAGCCTCTGTGGCGTGTCAGGCAGGGAGAAGCCTTCTCTGCTCCTGGCTTTTAACTGGTCACTGGGGCCTCTGGGTGGGAATGGACTGCAGTTGGGGGAGGGGGCAACGGGAGAAGCAGGGTGGTGACCGGTTGGGAGGGCGATGCTTGACACAGTTTAGAGAAAGGTAGCGACTGGGACCAGGAGATGGCAGCAGAGGTGGAGAGAAATGGGTGGATTTGGAATCCACTTTGGAGGCCGCCGGGCAGGGACTGCTGGTGGGTTGGACCTGGGGAGTGGAGGACTTAGAAGAGTCAGCATCCATTCCTGGGCCTTTGCCTTGAACGACTGGGTGAATGATGGCACTGCCCACTGAGGTGCAGGGGGCAAGGCGTGAGAGGTCTGGCGAGGAGGGAAGGCCTCCCCTTGGCGGTTGAGGCTGAGGCTGGCGTCTGTGGCAGGGGCGGCAGCTGCAGAAGGACCTGGAGAGCATCAGTCGGGAGCGGGACGAGCTGCAAGAGGGCCTGAGACGGAGTAATGAGGACTGCGCCAAGCAGGTGGGTTCAGCCTCTGCTCCGCAGGGCCTCCGCTCCCTGCCTCCTCCTGGCCTGGCCTCACCCTTGCCCCCCTTCCACCCACAGATGCAGGTGCTCCTGGCCCAGGTCCAGAACTCAGAGCAGCTGCTGCGGACCCTGCAGGGGACCGTGAGCCAGGCCCAGGAGCGGGTTCAGCTGCAGATGGTGAGGGCTGGGGGCCGGGACGGGAGGGAGAGGACTGGGACGGGAATTGGTTGAGGGAGCCACGTGGAAGTTTGAGGCACCTGTCCTTCCTCGCCCCCTGCCCACCCCCCACCAGCCGCTCTGGCTTTGCCCTGGAGTTGGTGCCAGGTGGGTAAAAGGGTTTCAAGGGCACCTGGTACTGATTCAGAAGAACCCACCACGCACTCACTCTGTGATCTGAGCTAATCCCACAAGCCCAGAGCCTCAGCCTTGGTGCCTTGAAATTGAGATAATGGGTCCTAGCTTACAGAGTTGTGAGAATGAAAAGCAGGGATTGCAAAATCGGATACTTCCTGAGACCAGACAGGAGAGGCAGATGATTGAACTGAGCCACGTGTGAGGCAGGACGGAGCAGCAGGGCAAACCAAGAGACCCTGTAAAGGGAGCTAGTGCCCCTTGACTTGCTGCCCATGGTGCGTGGGAGTGCAGGCTTGATGCTGCCTGGTTTTCTCATTTGTCAGGAGAAGCCAGAGATCCGGATGTTTGTGTGTAGTCTCCCAGTTTTTAATGTTGTACTTGTTTAAGGTTTTTTTGTTTTGTTTTGTTTTGTTTTGTTGCGATACATGGGCCTCTCACTGTTGTGGCCTCTCCTGTTCTCCCGTTGCGGAGCACAGGCTCTGGACGTGCAGGCTCAGCGGCCATGGCTCACGGGCCCAGCCACTCCGCGGCATGTGGGATCCTCCCGGACCGAGGCACGAACCCGCATCCCCTGCATCGGCAGGCGGACTCTCAACCCCTGCGCCACTAGGGAAGCCCCTTGTTTAAGGTTTAAAAACACCCATATGAACCAAATAAAACACCCGATGTGGCCTGTGGCTGCCACTGTGTGACCTCCAAGTCATCGAGGAGGGTGTAGAAAGAGCTTGAGGGAGTTCCCTGGCGGTCCAGTGGTTAAGACTCCATGCTTCCACTGCAGGGGGCCCAGGTTCGATCCCTGGTCAGGGAACTAAGATCCCGTGAACCACGTGGTGTGGCCAAAAAAAAAAAAGAGCTTGGGAGCCAAAGACGCTTTCTAAAGGGTGTTTCTTTCTTTCTCAGCCTAGAAGGAGGGCGTGGGCTTCCTGGTTCTCATTCCTGACCACTGGGAGGAGTGTTCAGGCTTTGGCCTCACGGGAGACTGGAGAACCCCTGTCCCCTCATCGCCTCGTCCTAACTGTCCATCCCCAGGCAGAGCTGGCTACCTCACACAAGTGCCTGAGCCACGAGGTAAAGCGACTGACTGAGGAAAACCAAGGGCTCCGGGCTGAGCAGCCACCGTCTTCATCCCCCCGGGGCCTGGAGCAGGATGAGGGCCAGGAGGAGTTGCTGCCCGGCTCGCTGCTGGTAAGGCGGGGGACAGGCCCTTCCTCTCCACGCACAGCAAAGCATTGGCCTGGGGCCACGGGCGGCGGGGACGCACCCAGGCTGCTGTGTATTAGCTGCGTCACCATGGCCAACTCACTCAACTTTTCTAAGGCTCAGTTTCCTCCTCTGCCAAATGGGACCACACCCCCTCCCAGCATCAGCACAGAGAGAAAATGAGTTAACAGAATGCTTGATGAAAAGGAAGCAGTAATTTGGCTTATTATTTTTAAGTGACATGAGATCCACAAAACTGAATTCATCATAATCTTTGGTTCATAACAAGCTGTCATCTTTGATCTGTGTGTGGCCTCTGCTGATTGAATTTATTAAAAATATGAACATCAGCCAGAACCCTTGCCCACCTTGAGAACTGTAACTGACATCGCCTTACATGCGCCCCGCTCCGTGTTCCTTGGCTCTGTTCCTGCCGTCCTGAGCTTTATCATTCCCTTGCCCTTCTTTGGGATCATTTTTATCACATACACACGTCTGCCTGAACTGTGGAGTGCTAATTTTAGTTGTTTTTAGTTATAAAAACTCAGAATCTTGCTCTGCGTAGTCTCCTGGAGCTTTCGCTCAGCACCGCCCCTGAGGTCCTCCACCCCGGGTTGTGCTGTGGGAAAATATTCACAAATCCCAGAGTATTTGTCCACTCTCCCCGTGATGGGTGTTTGGGTTGTTTCTTCTGTTATGTTTTCTTCCTTCTTTCCTTCCTTTCCCCTCCCCACAAACCCCTTCTAGCTGCTGGCCCCCTGCCGGCCCCGCACCCAGCCCGTGACTTGCATCCTTCCAGGAGCTGCGGCAGCTGGTGCGCCGCACGCAGCAGGATGCGCGGGCCCACCAGCAGGCCCAGGAGCACGAGGCCGAACGGCTGCGGATTGAGATCGTGACCCTGCGGGAGGCGCTGGAGGAAGAGACGGCGGCGAGGGCCAGCCTGGAGGGGCAGCTGAGGGTGCAGCGGGAGGAGACAGGTGAGGGAGGAGGCGGCGAGCCACCCCACCCTCGCTCCCCGGGAGGCTGAGTCCCCACCCCCTCAGGGACTGCCTGGGCACCAGGAGGGGAGAGAGGACGCAGTGCGAGAATGATGAGCCTTGACCTCTCTTTCTTTCCTTCCTGCACAGAGGTGTTAGAGGGTGAGTATGGGCTGGAGCCTGTGCCGGGCCGGGTCGGGGAAGGAGAGAGGGCGTGGGCCTGACGTCTTGGCCCTGCCTGACTTCCCAGCCTCCCTGTGCAGCCTGAGGATGGAGATGGAGCGGGTCCAGCAGGAGCAGAGCAAGGTGAGGCAGGACCCGGGCCAGGCCGGGATGGCGGAGGAGGGTGGCAGCGTGGAGAGGACCCTCACCAGCCCCTGCTGCCCTTTATGTCTCCCTTAGGCCAGGCAGCAGGAAGTCCTGAGGCAGCCACCGGGCTCGGGCCGCACAGAAGAGGTGAGGATCGGGGGCAATATTGAAGGGGTTACCCTGTCCAGACATCCTGTTTCTTCAGCCCAGGGCCCCAGCTCTACGTCCTATGCCCCCAGGCCCAGCTCACAGACCTCCTCTCGGAACAGAGGGCAAAGATGCTGCGGCTGCAGGCTGAGCTGGAGACCAGTGAGCAAGTGCAGAGGGATTTCGTACGACTGTCCCAGGCCTTGCAGGTACGGCGTGTCCCCTCCCCTCCAGACTGGAATGACTCCAGGTGACTTGTCCTCCGTCTTGCAAGGATAGTCTCCCGGTTAGAAGAGTCCTCTCCCTCCCTCTGGGGCTGGCATGGTCCTTTCCTCTGAGCTAGTGCTCAAAAAACATTGAAGAGGGCTTCCCTGGTGGCGCAGTGCTTGAGAGTCCGCCTGCCGATGCAGGAGA
>NW_006779491.1:2570595-2584340 GCF_000442215.2 Lipotes vexillifer | reverse complement strand
GGGAGAGGCCACAGCAGTGAGAGGCCCGCATAACGCAAGGAAAAAAAAAAAAAAAAAAACATTGAAGATCTGCTTCCATCTTTGTCGGTGGTGTGAAGCCCGTGGCCCAGGGCCTGGCACGCCGACGTGCCCCGTGCTCATCACGTCACTTCCACCTGCCCCTGCCCACCCTTCCTCAGGCTGCTCTCTTGGGATCCATTTCTTCCCTTGAACCGTTTTCACTGGGGGTTGGGAGAGGTGAGGTACACGGGTACACTGGTCCCGTGCTCTTGCCCCTCAGGGGGCTGGCCGATGGGGTGGAGGCTGCATTTTCCCACCAAGGGCCCTTTGCCTCCCTTGCCGGCCCCCACAGGTACGCCTGGAACGGATCCGCCAGGCAGAGAGTCTGGAGCAAGTGCGCAGCATCATGGACGAGGCGCCCCTCAGGGACGTCGGGGACATCAAGGACACCTGAGGGGCCAGCACCGCCCACCCTGGGGGGAGACCATCTTTCTCCACTCCTGAACCGTGAGGCCGAGGCTTTGGGGGTCTCAGGATGGAGTCTTCACTCTCTCCAAGCCTGGGGTTGAGGTGATGGGGCCACCGCTGCCCTGTCCCTCCAGCGCCTCCTCCCAGGGGCGGCTGGGTCTTCTGCTTCCAAAGATGACACCTGGGTGAGGGTCCCAAGCCCCTCTGGAAACCAGAGGGGCAGGCTCAGCCCTGTGGCTTTCTGGCTGCCATGCTGCCTCCTGGGCTCCAAGCCTCCCGCCCCCGCCCCCACCCAGCCTAACAGCCATGCCTGTTACCTCCGTCCCCTTCCCCAGGCACAGCCGAGCTGTGAGTGGTGGCCGGGAGCCCTGGGTCGTGTCCCCGGGTCCCTCCACACACACGCCCTGGGACAGGTGGCTGCTTCCTGGACTGCATGACACTAAGATGCTTGTCCCCAGGGGCCCGAACCAGGCCCCAAGGTGTGCACAGAGACAAGGCCAGATTTTTCTGTCATTTATTTTCAATAAATAAGCAGCTCAGCTCAATCGGTCGCCTTGTCCCTGCAAGCCCCACGGGGTCGGGGAGGGGAGGTTTTACAAGGGCAAAAGGGGGGGGGCGGTTGCTGAGGGGGAAGGAGACATGAAGGGGACATTATGTTTATAAACAAGAATGTCGGGCTGGGGGGCACGTGGTGGAGGCCTGTGCCACAGCTCTGGCTGAAGACGCGTCACTATCAGGGTGGGGAAGGGAGGGCAAAAGGACTGGTTACTTCCTTCTTTCATCTTGTGGATCTGGAAGGAAAAGGGGGAGGATGAGACTGGTGGCGGGGCGGCACAGGAGAGGAGAAGTCCCTCCCAGCTCCCTACCTGTCCCAGTCCCCCAGCACACTCACCTGGAGGCCCCCCGCCACCCCCCACTCACCTGTGTCCCCAGCCCCCACTCCCCCCAGCCACTGCAGCCCCAGCGGCACATGGCTCAGCGGCCAGCCAGCGCGACGCAGCGCAGCCCAGCAGACAGTGGTGCCCGGGGCTGGGCAGTGCCGCCCCCGCAGAGTAAGGGCAGCAGCCCAGCCCCACTTGGAAGCGCGGCAGTGGCGGCGGTGGTGGTGGCTCCAGGTGGAGCTGTGAGGGCACGTGACCCCGGCGCCGCCTGAGGGGGAGAGGGGGTGGGCAGAGGGGCACAGCAGCTAGGGCACGGGCAAGAAGGGGGGGTGATACCTGTGACACGGCTCAGAGAGATGGAGGAGGGGGAAATGGGTTATCCTATGGCCAGAGAGGACAGAGAGACAACCGTTATCGAGGGAGGGAGGTGGGCGCAGGGGACCAAGAGGGCTGAGGAGGCTTTGGGGCGCCAAGGAGACGGGCTCGGAGGAGCGGGCAAAGGCGGGGGCAGGGGCCGGGTGCACCCCTCGGCGGAGGACACGGGGCCTGCCGGGGCTCCGGGAACTCACCCACCTGACAAGGAAGCGGGGCAGGTGCCTTCGCGGCCTGGAGGGAGGGGCTGTGTCAGGGCCCAGGGGCTGACAGGGCTGGGGGCGG
The DNA here is from genome assembly GCF_000442215.2 of Lipotes vexillifer. Taxonomy (NCBI): domain Eukaryota; kingdom Metazoa; phylum Chordata; class Mammalia; order Artiodactyla; family Lipotidae; genus Lipotes; species Lipotes vexillifer. The sequence continues at coordinate 2,582,334 of NW_006779491.1, read as the reverse complement.
CGCGCTCTTACCCTCCAGGTAGTTCCGAGCAATGAACTTCAGGAGTTCGTCGAGCCCGATGACTGGTAACGAGATCTTGAAGACCATGAGCCAATGGGGCAGGTCCAGGGCCTGCAGCTTGAAGATCATCTGGGAGGAGGCGGGAAGGGCAGTGAGAAGGAGCCCAGGAGCTGCCACTGCCTCAGCCTGACCCCGCCCTCCTCCCTCTGGCAGGGGTCGTGGTCGCGGACCCTGTGGGTGGGGGTGGGGGGGGCAGGCGGCCCCTGGCCAGAAGAAGGCTCACCGGCAGAGGGTCCACGTAGAGGATGAGGAAGTGGAGGGACATGGAGAGGCAGATGGAGCCCAGCAGCCAGATGTTCACCCAGGGCGGCATCCGCAGGAGGGACTGGTTCTCAGACAGGCTGCAAGGGGGCGGCCGGGCGGAGCCAGGGGTGGAGGCACAAGGGGAGAGAAGCGGTAAGCAGGGGGAGGGTGGCCTCCAGATGGCCGCAGAGGGAGGGAGCGCAGACCCCACCTGTTGAGAGCATTGCACATCTCGATGGTAACCAGCACGGACAAGGCCATGGTCATGGGCTCGGGGGCCTCAAAGACCTCACAATCCACACCCTCAAAGTCAGGGTTGTGCTCCGTACACTTCATGTAGTGAGTCTGCAGGAGGAGAGGGGAGACGCCGGGGTCCCGTAAAAGCCTCCACACCACCCTCCTGCTCCCCTCGCCTCCTCCCACCTCCCTCCGTGCTGCCCTACCAGCTGGCTGTAGGTGATGTGAGGCCCGTCCTCAGCGTATAGGAACCACCAGGCTGCTGCTCCCACCGTGGCTGCACCCACGTAGCCTGTGGTGGAGAGAAAATGGGAGTTGGGGGCCCAGGGCTGGGGAGACGGGAGGAGTTGAGAGGGCCTCCTGGCCGTGAACAGCGGCTGGAGGAAGAGGGCCCACCGCAGTGGCTGCTGTGGGGGAGCTGGTGTCCCAGAGAGGGGATCAGCCCTGAGGGTCGGGAAGGGGTGTGGGGTCTCGTCCTGCTCACCCCCAATTGCCATGTAGCGGAAGAAGAGCCAGCCACTGATGAGTGGCTCCTTGGGGCTCCGGGGGGGCCGGTCCATGATGTCCAGGTCTGGGGGGTTGAAGCCCAGGGCTGTGGCCGGGAGCCCGTCTGTCACCAGGTTCACCCACAGCAGCTGCACGGGGATCAGGGCCTCAGGCAGCCCCAGGGCAGCTGTCAGGAAGATGCTGCCAGAAGGAGGAGGTCACGCGTGTGTCTTGCCTCCCAGGCCTGTGGTCACCCCCAGCAGCCCCGAGTTCCTCCTAGATGCCCTTCCCGGCTGCTCACCAGACCACCTCCCCCACGTTGGAGGAGATGAGGTAGCGGATGAATTGCTTCATGTTGTTGTAGATGGCGCGGCCCTCCTCCACGGCGGCCACGATGGTGGAGAAGTTGTCGTCGGCCAGCACCATCTCGGACGCCGACTTGGCCACGGCGGTGCCGGATCCCATGGCGATGCCGATCTCCGCCTTCTTCAGGGCAGGGGCGTCGTTGACACCATCACCTGTCTGTGGGGAGGGAGAGAAGGTGGGCACCAGCCCCTTCCTCGTACCCTCCTTGAGACTCTTCCATCGGGGCCCGAATCCCTCCCCTCCGCGCATCTCGCCAGGGCCCCTGCTCAGCCCCATCCTCCCTCGGTCCCCAGCTCCCCAAGACGGTCATCTCAATAGACACTAAGCAGACCGCCCTGTGCCAGTCTTCTCACCATCGCCGTGATCTCATCGTAGGACTGCAGATACTCCACAATCTTCGACTTGTGGGAGGGCTCCACGCGGGCAAAGCAGCAGGCGCGTTTGCAGGCCTCTCGCTGCATGGTCAGGGGCAGGTCATCAAACTCCCGGCCAGTGTAGGCTCGGTCAGCCACATCCTCGTTCTCCTCGAAGATGCCAATTCGTCGGCAGATGGCAATGGCTGTGCCCTTGTTGTCCCCAGTGATCATGATCACTCGGATGCCAGCATCACGGCACAGGAGGATAGAGCCTGTGACCTCCTTGCGGGGCGGGTCCAGCATGCCCACCACGCCAACAAATGTCAGGTCCGTCTGGGGAGACAGAGAAGAGAGCGACAGGGTCAAGGAGGAAGCTGGGGGGGAGCTGAGGGGAGAGCTGTCCCTGGGCCTGGTGTTTAAACCTCAGTGGGGCCTCAAAGCTCAGGGGTGGGAAATGTTCACGTGTGTGCCTGCAGGCCTGGCGGTGCCTGCAGGCCTGGCGGTGCCAGGCCCATTGTAGGTGGCAGATCGTGTCTTTCGTAGAAAGAACTCGAACTGGAAGTGAGGGACGTAGTTTCTTCTTTCAGCAGGGCTGCTCACTTGGTCTACAACTTTGAGCGAATCTGTGTTACCTGACAGGCCACACCATTCCCTTTATAAAATGGAGAGGGCTTTGGTGCTATTCAGAGAGCAGGTCCACTACGAGATAAAGAGCTAGTGCCAGAATGCAGGTTGATGCACGTCCTTAGAAAACCTCACTGTGGAAACATGTCAGCTAAACCCGAGTGTACCTGGCTGGCTTCTGTTCTGGAGCAAGCACCTCACCTCATCTCAGATGGGTCCACAGACCACACGCCAAGTAGCCCTGGACTGGATTATTCCTAAGGTTCTCTCAAACTCTAACGTCCTGTGATTCTAGGCCCCGTGACGAAGTAGGAAATGACAAGGGTGGCGGAAGGGGTGAGGCAGGTGACTCCGGGACAAGGGGATGCTTCCGTCTGCTCACCTCGTACTCCATGAACCTGGAAGAGTCATCCAGGACCATCTCCTCTCGCTTTGGGGGGGTGTCCCGGGTGGCCAGGGCCAGGCAGCGCAGGGTGTCCCGGCCAGTGCCCCACTCCTTGATTACCGACAGAATCGTCTCCTTCACCGGCCCTGTCATGGGCACCCGAGTGGTGCCGACTCGCACGTAGTTACAGCGATCGATGACCCCCTCTGGGGCACCCTAGGAGAACAGAACAGTATTCAGAGACTACTGTTCCTTCCAGTGCACGGTGAGCGGGGCAGGGAGAAGAGAGGAGGGTTCAGGACTGGGAAGAAGGGGGCCTGAGGCGCACTCAGATTCCTGACCTTGACAAACATTTTGTTGCCCACAGCAGCCCGGGATTTTGCTGGAGAGCAATAGACAGACATGGACTTTCTGTCCCGGGAGAACTCCAGGGTGAATTCCTTCTTCATTAGCTGGCGGATCACCTGAGAGAGAGGAGACAGGGAGGGAGAGGCCAGATATGAGACCAGTGGAGAAAGAGTGATGATGCTATGCTAGAAGGGAAGAGTCCCAGACCCCTTAAAACATAGTCAAAAAGGATCTGGAGGTCAGAGCAGACCCCAAGCTGAGTCTGAGATAAAACTAAGTCTGCTGCCTACAGCAGAAATGGAGAGAATTCCAAGGCTAGTGCTGCCACCGTCTTACTATGTTCAGGTTAAAGCACAATAGAAACAGGATGGCGTAGTGTGGCACTGTCCGAGAGAACCTTCCGTGATGATGGGAATGTTTAATAATCTGGATGGTTCAATACGGTGCAATCGAACAACGGCTACTGAGCCTGGGGAATGTGATTAGTGCAACTGAAGAACTGAGTTTTTACTTTTATGTAATCATTTAAATGTAGACAACCACATGTGTGAGTCTACAGACGTATGTTGCTAGACAATGGAGAGCTGGTACCTGGCACGTAGTACTAAGCACTCCATAAAAGTGAATGTGCCAAATGCATTCTAGATGTTTCTCCACAAAACAAAAATAAAAACAATAAATAAAATTAAAAATAATTTCATGTTTTTATTATCATTTGTAAATTTTTGAAATGAATCCTGTATTGATAAATACTTAGGTTGTTTTCATTATTTTTGTCATATTAAATAAAGCAGCAATGAGCATCTTGCCTATATGGAAAAGAAAGGAATGAGCGGTGTGGGGAATATAATATAATACCCCAGAGGAATTCAATATAGACATTCAGTAAATATTAATAGCAAGAACTTGGAGTGATAGTCACAGAATTGGGCTTGTTCACCTGGACACGGGGAAGCAGAGGCATACGAGGCAGTCATATTTCCCAAATCTTAAATCAGGTATTGTGATCTGATAAAAACAAGTGTGTTTCTAGAGACAATGGGTAATAGTTGAAATTGGGGCTGTCCCAGGATGGGTCACTTGTGGTTTCTGTGTCCAGCTCTGTCCCTTTCAACTAGGGACACGAAAGGAAAAGTGATCTTAAATTCTTCCAGGGATGCTGCAACCGGGCACCAGGAAGAGCAGTGTAAGTGCAGGTGCCGTAGGTCCTACCCCAAGTCAGCCTTGCCAAGGAAAGCTGTGGAGAGGCTCTGCCTGTGCCGGCTGGGTCCCAGCATGGGGCACAAGGCCCTGACCAGCCTGACCCGGGTGGGGGTGGGGGGCCCTGTCTCCTGAGGTTCCTTAGGTCCTGGCCTGTACAGCGTGGGCTGGAGAAGGACCGTGGGAGGGAGGCCTAGACTCACCAAGTTGCAGGCGTTGGCCCTCTCCACCTTCGAGAGGTTTCTCAGTTCAGTGTTGAATACATTCATCTTCTCTACCAGGGTGGTGAGCGCAGTCTCGGTGGCCTCGCCCACCTTCTCATAAGCACCTTTGGCCTGAGAGGGCAGAGGAGGAAGAGGAAGTAGGTGCCCTGGGCTCTCAGCCCCGTGCTCCCATCTATCATGCCCACCTTCCGCCTACAACGGGAAGGGAGCAAGCCACTCTCTTCCCCTTACACCCAGGAGAGGGCTTGGTACAAGGGACCCCCTTCCCCTGAGCCCTTCCTTGCGGCCTGGACTCTGAGCCAGCTGGAGGGGGAAGGAGGGGCGGCTTCAGGAGTGGAGAGGTTACCTCATTGAAGTCCAAGGAGGAGTCATTGCAGAGGGCACAAATGGTGGCTAGCTCCACCAGCCCATCATACTGCCCTGTCCGGACTGGCTTATCATTCTTCAAGCTGGCGGCCCGGCGGGGGGGAAGGGAGGGAAAGAGACAGGTAGAGAAGATAGGGAATGAGATGCAGAGAGAGCACAGGGAATGCAGCAAGGAGATGGCAACTAACTTGGAGATCAGGTGGGAGAGAGAATAAGGTTGGGGAAGGAACAAGAGAGAAACAGGAAGACAAAACTAGAGGGAGGCCCCAGGGAGAGAGGATGTGTGTGTGTGTGTGTGTGTGGTGGGGAGGGGCACGAGGAACTGGGAAGACGACTTTGGGGGAACTTACACCTCTCCTTCTGGAGCATAAGTGGAGCCAGTGATAGAGAACTTGTTCAGAAGGCAGGTGTCCCCGTCCACCTTTTCGATGATGAACATCTGCAGAGGAGAAGGGCATGCACACAGATGTTTAACTCTCCCCATCCCCGAAGGCAGTCTGCACCGAGGGGGCCCGTGCCCCAAGTGTCCCTCTACCCGGCCATCTGCTAGGACTTACCCAACTTCCCACCATCATCCCCTGATTCGTCCTTCCCTTTTCCTCCCTTTTCCTCCCCTCTCACACCACTCCCTTGCAAATCATTCTCTATGTTCTGTGTTCATGCCTTAAAACAAAAGGCCATGCTGGAGGTTCTTCCAGATCAATTAGTAAAATAAGACGTGCATCACAAGGTGTGGTGGCCACCAGTCTACCTGTCAGTACATGGCCCATCTACAGCTCCAGCCTCTTGTGGCCAGATCTTCCAGTTTTGCAGGAAGAATTAGAAATTCAGGTTATTTTCCTATGATATCCCTTGACTTTTCAAATGTGGGCAATTAATTCATTTTTATGAAACATGACACAAGACCAGTGGTCTGGCTTTGAAGCCTGTGCTTTGGAGGGATGTAGATCACACAGAGCAGAGGGGAGCAGCCCACTCTGAGCCAGAGCACGCATGGAAGGGATGGGGCTAAGATGTGCTCCAGGATAAAATAGTTCTGTGGCCAGGTAAGTTTGGCAAACTCGTTTAAACTGACTGAAATCCACCCTCTCTATGGTCAGCCTTCTCCGAGGCTTTCAAATGCCAGCAGGCATGTGGTACAGCCTTTCTCGGCCTGGTCTGACCACACAACCCTTGATTCTTAGGACATCAATTTCTATTTCACAAACATGCTATTCCAGAGAACTCTGTTTAGGTCAGGGGTTCTTTGCCTGGGGTCCATGGATGACACCCCAGACCAAGGGTGTCTGTGAACTTTGATGGCGAAACAAAAATTACATCTTTTATTTTCTCTCTGACATTTAGCATTTCCATCCAATTATGAATGGGGGCAATGGACCACATTAATATTAGCAAAACCTGTGACTTGGCCACCAATATAATCACAAATACTCTCTTGTCACATTGTATTGTTGCAGGGCTCTCAAAATAGCATTTACGCTCATCACTGATTCAGCGTTATGGCAATTATGAGACCCACTGCTGGACTTGCTACTTAATACATTAATAAAGAAGCATACGTTTTACCAAATCACAAATCTGTGTTTTTTTTTAACATCTTTATTGGAGTATAATTGCTTTACAATGTTGTGTTAGTTTCTGCTGTATAAGGAAGTGAATCAGCTATACGTACAAATCTGTTTTTAAAATATTTTGACTGCTGTATTTCAATCATTGGCTTCCTCTGTAATCCAATGTATTTTTTTTAATAGAGACACTCAATTTATTTATTTTTTAAATGCATAGTTTTAAAAAATTTATTTATTTTATTATCTATTTTTATTTTTTTGGTTGCGTTGGGTCTTCATCGCTGCGCTTGGGCTTCTCTCTAGTTGCAGAGAGCGGGGTCTACTCTTCGTTGTGGTGCGTGGGCTTCTCATTGCGGTGGCTTCTCTTGTTGAGGAGCATGAGCTCTAGGGGCGTGGGCTTCAGTAGTTGCGGCACGTGTGCTCAGTCGTTGTGGTTTGTGGGCTGTAGAGCGCAGACTCAGTAGTTGTGGCACACGGGCTTAGCTGCTCAGCGGCATGTGGGATCTTCCCGGACCAGGGCTTGAACCCATGTCCCCTGCGTTGGCAGGCGGATTCTTAAGCACTGCAGCACCAGGGAAGCCCAGTCCAAAGTATTTTATTTAATTTATGTTTTTGGCCGCACTGTGTGGCTAGCAGGATCTTAGTCCCCTGACCAGGGATCGAACCCGGGCTCACGGCAGTGGAAGAACCAAGTCCTAACCACTGGACCACCAGGGAATTCCCAATCCGATGTATTTTAGAAACAGAATCCTGTGCGTTTTATTTTATACATGGAAAATATTAAATGTAGAGATCCAGACTGCCAAAGAGTCCAAGGTGGGACTTCCCTGGTGGCGCAGTGGTTAAGAATCTGCCTGCCAATGCAGGGGACATGGATTACTGCCCTGGTCTGGGAAGATCCCACATGCCGCAGAGCAACTAAGCCCATGCGCCACAACTACTAAGCCTGCGCTCTAGAGCCCACGAGCCACAACTACTGAGCCTGCGTGCCACAACTACTGAAGCCCGTGAGCCTAGAGCCCGTGCTCCGCGAGAAGCCACCACAACGAGAACCCCACGCACCGCAAGGAAGAGTAGCCCTTGCTCTCCGCAACTAGAGAAAGCCCACGCGCAGCAATGAAGACCCAATGCAGCCAAAAATAAATAAACAAATAAATAAATTTATATATATATATAAAAAAAAGAGTCCAAGGCACGGAAAAGATCAAGGGCCCTGGTCCAAGAAATGCTGTTTTAGGATTCGCGTGGCTGGGCTTCCCGGGCCCTGTCATGGATGACCATTCTGGAGGGTAGCCTGGTGCACAGGCAGGCACTCTAGGGCCAGACAGACTTGGGTTTGAAACTCAATTCTGCTCCTTATTAACTGTGCACTGAATCTCCTAGAGCCTCAGTTTCCTTTTCGGGAAAACTGGGTAAACAAGACCTTCCCCTGAAGGGCTGCTGTGGGGGATTAGAGATAACACAGGGCAGCATCTAGCCCACGGACAGAGGCTGCAGGGAGCTGCCTGCCTGGGCCAGGGGGGCTTCTCTGCTCCCTCTCATAGCTGGCAGGATGGCACTCTCTGTGCCATCTAAGCATTTCTTTCTCAGGCCCAAATGAAAAGCTACCCACGATGAAGGGGTAACCGCAACTGTGGAGGGCTCATTTCACCTCCCATCTAAGTGGGAGTTGCCACCCCTCCCTGACCTTGCAGACAGACATCTGGTTCGTGGTGAGGGTGCCTGTCTTGTCGGAACAGATGACGGAGGTGCAGCCCAGCGTCTCCACGGAGGGCAGGCTCCTCACAATCGCATTCTTCTTTGCCATCCGGCGGGTGCCCAGGGCCAGGCAGGTGGTGATGACTGCGGGAAGGCCTGTGGCGAGGAAGGCGAGGGGGTGAGGGAACGACACTGGGGGAGGGAGGGAGAGACCTAGTGGGGTGGGCTGAAGAGCAGCTCCCAAAGGTATCGGGTCCCAATCCCTGGAACTCGTAAATGTTACCTTATTTGGATAAAGGATCTCTGCAGATGAGATTAGCGAATGGGAGGAAAAAGAGAGGTTGCCCTACCTTCTGGGATTGCAGCCACAGCGAGGGCCACGGCAATCTTAAAGTAGTAGATGGCACCACGGATCCAGGAGCCCCCATGGATGGGATCGTTGAAGTGACCAATGTTGATGAGCCACACGGCCACGCAGATGATGGAGATGACCTTGGAGAGCTGCTCCCCAAACTCATCCAGCTTCTGCTGCAGAGGGGTCTTGTCCTGCTCTGTCGCGGCCATTTGGTCACGGATCTTCCCAATCTCAGTGTTCACACCAGTAGAGGCCACGATGCCTATGGCCTTACCAGCTGCAATGTTGGTGCCCTTGGAGGGGGAAGAAGAGGCAGGGAGTCAGGTGACCCCCCTCGTGCCGCATCCCCCCAGCTGTGGGTCTCATCTCTTCCCACACCACCACGTCTCTCCCAGACCAGGGCCCCCAGCTTGAGCGCACGACAGCTGGCTCTGGGGGCCTCACCGAGAAGAGCATGTTCTTCTTATCCTGGTTGACAGCTCGGGGGTCAGGAACAGGTTCTGTGTGCTTGATGACAGAGACAGACTCGCCTGTGGAGAAGGGGCAGAGGGGTTTTCAGATGACATCATGTCGTTCTCCCATACTTCCCCCACCAACTCTCTGCTTGGCGGGACAGGGCCTGGTAAGGACCAAGCAACAATCCTGGAGGAAGTCTGGACTCTGGAGGAAGGCCCTGGCGGCAGATGGGAAACCCACTGCACTTAGAGTGAAAAGACCTTGACCCCAGTCCCAGCCTGACCACTCACAAGCAGCATGGCTTTGGATCACTTAGCCTTGGTTTGCTCTTCTGTAAAATGGGGACAAGGATGTGTACACTTCAGAGCAAGGTCTTGGTGAAAGTCAAACAAGCTGACGTATGTGGAAGTGCGCAGTCAACTGGAGAGCACGTTCCTGGGAGGGAGAGGCCCCCACCCTTGGGACCTTGCCTCCTTCACCTGAATGGCAGGAGCTCAGGCAATCACCCTGGGCCAGCCCACCCTGCCTCCTTGGACCATGGAGCATGCTCACTGGCTCTTCACCTTCTCTCTCCCAGGACAAAAGGAGAAGCAGCTGAGGGTTTAAGTGTATCTGAACCCTGCATCCTATCCCAGAACCTCTGCTTCCTCAGCTGGGGGCTTCTGAGGAGGCAGGATAGTTCTCTGGGTGAGCGTGTCCGTATGCCCGTGTGCAAGGGACGGGTTGATGGCCATCTGGAAATGGGGACAAACATCCCGCCATTTCCCATGACCCCTTGTGTTCCAGGCTTAGGCAGTGGGCAAAGCTGAGCAGGTTTGATGTCGCTGCCACTACGGGGCCAGGAGGGGGCCCTACTGCTGAGGGTCCCCTTTCATCCCTGTCTGTCCACTCAGCTCTTCCCTCATCAAATGCTCATCCCCCTCCCCTTTGATGCATCCCCTGACCCTGGCCAGCAGACCTGTCAGGATGGACTGGTCGACCCGGAGGGTGGTGGACTTGATGGTGAGGATTCGGATATCTGCAGGAACTTTGTCCCCCACTGTGGAGAGACGAGAGGAGAGTGAAGTCAGTTGAGATGGGAGTTTTCTTTCTTCCTAAGACTGGGTTTCAGTCTTTGATGATCTCACCTCATCCTTCAGGTCTCAGGGAGGTCACCCGGGTTGTGCTCCTGTCACCCAAGCAAGCATCTCCCTCTAACACTCACTCCAATTGTCCCCCCTGCTGAATGTTTTTCTCCCAACCAGGCTGTGAGCCTGGCGAGGGGAGGTCTGGGCACACAGTATGTGCTCAATAAATGTACCCTGAATGACACAGGGAAAATCAGGGACAATCCTGTCATCTAACGAGAAACTAAAACTGAGGCCAGGAGAGAGCAAAACAGAGAGGGAAACACGAGGGAGAAAGGTGAGGAGGGACAGGCAAGAAAAGAACTAGAGAAAACAGGGTAAGTCTCACAGACCTACGTCCGTGGTGGAGAACAAAGTGGAACAGCCGGAGAAGGCATCAAGAAACAGGAGGAAAATATGGGAATTGAGAAAATCAATGTCAACCCAGACAAAAGGTGGAGTGAGAAGCAGGAGAGGGAAGTGTGAGAAGGACAGACACAGGCAGAGAGGGCGGAGCAGCAGCGGCAGAGGGTGCAGGCATAGCAGGTCCACACGGCGTGGATGGGAAGCACATCAGAAGCCTGATGGGCCCTGGTCTGAGTATCTGGGGAAGGCAGGAAGCCACGGTGAGCGAGCTGGGGAGACGGCAGCAGAGAAGGGGAGTCTGCAGGAAACAAGGCTCTGGGGGTGGGTGGGGGGCGGCGGGGGGGAAGCCATACACAGCAGAGAGCTGAGAAAACAGGGAGGGGGAGGGCAAGGGATGTGCACAGAAGGAAGGGGTCCACAAAGGAAACTTCCTGGGGAACACGGCAGATGCCCCACCAGACTTAGAGGCCTCCAAGTAAGCCAACTGCCTCCCAGCCTCATCCCGCCTGGTCCCAAGGATGGTCCTGGGGGTGGGGTTTGACTGCTTTCCTTTCCCTGTCCCCAAGGTTCCTCCTCCGGTGCCAGAGGAAGCTGACGGAGGAGGGGGGAGGTCGGCAATGGAGTTGGGCGGGATACCCTGTCACCCAAACTGAAGCGATATTTATAGACATTCATGGCGCTGACTCCAAACTGCCACCGTGGCAGGACAGCCCTGTGATGGGGTACCGGAGTCTTCAGCCCACCCGCCCTCCCTGTCACCAAGCTTCCCAGGGTGGGGACTTGGGTATCTGGTGGAGGGAAGTAGGCCTAGAAAGACACATCTTCCTATGCCAGGGGCCTGGAGACGTGGGAAGGCCTGCACAGGGCAAATATAAAAACCGCTGAAGGGGGCAGAATTCCAGTAATCTTAGCCTCCCGGCCCCCACCCCTCCCTGGTCAGGCATTAAGTGTCCCTCACCGGAGAGGCGGGGCCCTCCTTGAGCTCCCCTCCTCCCAGTCCCGTGCTCTCTGCTGGGGCCTGAGTTTCCCTTACATGGTCGGGGGCTTGAGCCTCCGGCCCCCCTCCTCCCTTCTACCCTTGCTCCTTCCCCTTTGAGAAGCCTCAAGGGTACCGAGAGGTCAAGATTTAAAGCTGACCAAGCTTGGGGGTGGGTGGAAGGAGAGGGAAGCCAGGCCTCAGGAGGGGGGTGGAGACTGGGCCATTGGCAGGGACTGGGTTCCACCTGTTACTTGCAAGTGCTGGGTGAGAGGAGGGGGAGCAGGGGTCTGCCTGCAGTGTCAGGGACAGGACTGGC
>NW_006779491.1:2561779-2570487 GCF_000442215.2 Lipotes vexillifer | reverse complement strand
TGCTGAGACTCTGATGGAGAGGGGGTGCTGTGGCCACAGTGCCCTGGGGTGACCTCCTGAGGAGTCTGGGAAGGAGAAGCAGAGACTCCACAATCCTGGCTACCTCCTGGACACTGGGGATCAGGGCCCGACCAGCCCCCAACACGCACATCTTCTTGGCCTCGAACCCATCCTGGACCACTCGTCCCCATCACTCACCAGCCACCTCCACGATGTCTCCGGGGACAATGTCCCGAGCCTTGATCCTTTGCACTGACTTGCGGTCAGCCCGGTAGACCTTCCCCATCTCTGGTTCATATTCCTTCAGAGCCTCAATGGCATTCTCTGCATTCCTTTCCTGGGGGGACAGGGTTGAGGAGAGGAGGGTCAGCAGAGGGAGGAAGGTTGTGGAATGACAGAGGACTGGTCAGGGAGGATGGGGAGGTGTAGGGATGCAGGAGCAGGGGCCAGAGTCCTGGGGGAAGTAGGGGCATCACAGAGAAGGAGGCAGGTTATGCAGTCCTGGCTCCTGGCCCAGGGGAGCAGACAAACCCCACCTGACAGTTAAGGAAACCATCACCCACAGCTGAGAACAGGTAAGGGGGTTTGGGGGAGAGAAGGAAGGAGAATCAAAGAAAATCAGAAAGCAGGGGACAGGAAAAGCAGAGGGCGGTATAAGGTAAGAGAAAGAAGTATATCAAACTAGCATTTACTGAGATCCTCCTTTATGCCAGACACAGGGCTGGGCACTTTCACACTCATCATCTTGTTCAATTTCACCACAACTCTGAGGGATAGGATTATGAGCCCCATTTTATGGATGAGGAAACTGAGACTCAGAGAGATGAAGGAACCTGCCCAGGGTTGTACAACCAGCAAGTGACAGTGGGAACACCAGTCTCCTGCCTCTTTCCAACATTCTGGTCCTTTTGCCCAATTCAGAACAAGGCAAGTCCAGGGTAAGTGATGGAGGAGAAGGAGACAGGGAGGGAGGCTGACCTCATGTCCAGTGTCAGGATGTGAAGGAATGAGGCGGGGTCAAAGCTAACCTGCCAAACCCCCACGATGGCATTGGCAATGAGGATCAAGAGGATGACAAAGGGTTCAACAAAGGCGGTGATGGTCTCTTCGCCTTCCTCAAACCAGGCCAGCACCTGGGGAGCAAGGGAAGGGAGAATAACAGGTATTAAAGCCCCTCAAGTGAGTAAGAAGAGGAAATGGAGGTGAGAACATGTGCAGGAGCAAACAGGGCAGGGCACCACGGGGGCACTGCAGCCCCACATCCCTTTAAGGGTCTACGTGCTCCACAGCTCGATCTCACATAAGCGTGGCCACTACTGTTATTCAGTGGGTGCAGGCCACCACAGACATGCGCAGCTAGGGGATTAACTGGCAATGCTTTCAGGTTTCCCTGACCAAGTTACTGGCTTGTAAATGAAGCTCAGGGGACACCCAGGCCAACTACCCCCGCAGCCACATCCATCCCGCGGGAGCCAAAACTCAGTAGGAAAAACCCTGTGGTCCTCGCAGGTGCCCAGCCCACACACGGCCCTCCCCCAACAGCCCAAGGCAGGGGAGCTCCAATTTCATGAGGGAGCAGGAGTCGGGGATAGTGTTACGGGGCCTCCTGTGCACACCCCACCCCAGCTGTTGCCTCTGCCAGGCAACAGCCTCAGGCAAATGTCAAGGAGCAAATCCGAGAAGGGAGAAGTGAGGCCCTGCCAGCTAGCACTCAGGGGTCCAAGGGGCCTCCACTAAAGACACCAGGGGACAGGGAGACTTTTTTGCCTCCAGAGTCTCGTCTTCCAGGACCATTAAGATGTTAAGAAAGAAACTCCAAAACGCAGACCGGCCTGCTGGGATGGTGTGTGCGGAGAGACCCGGCGGGGGCAGCCCTGAGGCTGTGAGGAGGAAGGGGAGAGTCAGGCCAGGTAGGTGACGAGGGGGATCCTGGGAGTTCTAGCCCTGATGGGGTGAGTGGGGAGGTGAGGCCCAGAGACAGGAGAGGCTCTGGTTCTTTGGAGTCACCCTCGCACCAGCTGCTCTTTCCCGCCTCTACGAGGGGAGTCTCTGCCTCAACCAATCAGTGTCAGGAGGGCGGGGCAGGGGCTCCAGGATGCCGCGGGATTGGTGGAGCAGTGCATGCGTCCCCGGGGCATGCTGGGAGCAGCGGTGGCCTGGGAAGAGCAGCAGCGTTGGAGCCGCGGAGCCCAGCCCTTCGGAGGGGTAACCCGAGCCCTCGGAGCCCTTGAAGCTCCGGGGGCGGGGGCGGCTTAACTTCAGTGTTTTGGCTGAGAACACCCTTAAAGCTTAAAATAAAACCTGCCTGCGGGGTGTGGGGGAGGACAGAGGAGTATACAAATCAGCGTCACCCCACCTCCCTCATTTCTGGTCTGTAGAAAAGGATGCTGAATGCTTGGTCTACAGGAGCCGATGATTTGGAGCTGCCCGCCAGCGGACTCTCCAGATCCCCCCAACCCACACTCCCAGCCTGCCCCCAGATGCCCTCCCACACTTACAAAGGAAATGCAGGCGGCCAGGAGAAGGATCCGCACCAGGAGGTCTTCAAACTGCTCTAGCACCAACTCCCACAGGGACTTCCCTGAGGGAAGAGGCAAGGGGAGGGGGCCCCCGGGGTTAAGGTCTAACGGATGAACGGCTGGGACTCCAGGTGCAGGCAGGCCATTTTGTACTGAGAAAAGGGCTGAGAGGAGCTGGCCAGGAGTCCAGAAACAGGCTCCTTAAAGTGGTGGGCAAGTTGTTCAAGGACTGGATGCCTCAAGGAGAAAGTGCCTGGAAACTTCTGCCCCCAGCCAGACTCTAACCTTTGGGGAGGAACAATTGCCCCAGGAGTTGGAAGGAAAGGGCAGGGAGAAGGGAGTGGGGCACAGAGGGGAGGAGGTGTCATTTATGAGAGCTCAGGGCTTCCAGTAACTTACCTTCCTCGGCAGGGAGCTCTGCCCAGGGAAAAAGAAGAAAAGGACATATTCATTTGGCATTCAGTCTAATGCCGCCCACACCCAGGACTTTGTGGCTAAGGTAAGAGAATCAGGCCACCAAAAGGGCAGCTGAGATTCACCAGGGTTATCCCATAAAACTTCCCAAAAATCAGGGTCTCAGTGATCCTGTTTTCTTAGTATCCTCCCCTCCGTTGCAGTCATTGGACCATGTCCTACCTCTTCCCTAAGATACCCTGGAGGGAGAGGCTCCAGGGTGTTTGAGTGTGAGTCTGTGTGTGTGTGTGTGTGTGTGTGTGTGTGTGTGTGTCCATCAAGGGACACTTACCATTGTGGCCGTATTTCTCCAGATGCCGCTTAACTTGGTCCGGGGTAAGGCCTGTAGTTTCGCTCACCCCAAAATAGGCCAAACACTCTTCTGTGGTCTTGGAGTGTGCAGCCTCCATTGTGCTCCCTTCCTGGGGGCCAGGGGGCAGTGTGTTCCTCCTGGGGGGTTCTCACACGTCAGGGGCCTTCTTCAGTGTGTCCACCTGCCTGTTTGTCTGGTTTCTTCCTTTTTCTCTTCTGCCCCCCCAAGTTAGTCTTCCCTCCACGAAGCTCTGACCCCCGTTCCACTTGCAGCAGCCAGCCACCCGCCCCAGCCCCCAGCTGGTCCTTATGAGGGAGTGGGGGGGGCCAGGCTCCCCCCTCCCCCAGATCAGGGATTGGCTGGCTGAGACTCTAGCAGGAGGGGTCAGAAGAGAGAGATAATTTCTGCTGACAGAGGGGGAACAGTGGGGCTGCAGCCTGAGATGTCACTCATGAGGGAAGCTAAGGTGGCCCCAGCCCCAGGGAAGGGGGGGCAGAGAGAGACTTCACTTTCTGTCTTCTGCTACTGAGCCCTCCCCCAACTGCCTCGACTCCTTCAGCTGCACTGAATTTCCTGTTCCAACCTCACCCCTTCCAGTTCTTCCCTTAAGCCCACTTCTCCTCTCAGGCCTTCACCGTGCCCTTTCCTCGTGTCCCCTTCCCGTCTCATCCCCCTGAACCTGCCTGTTTCTACTGCCCCAGTCTCCTCCTTTCTCACTTACCTTGTTGAAAGGGCAGCAGAGATACTCCAACCCTCAGGGAATTGAAAAGGGGGAGAACATCCCTTGGGGGCGAGAGGAGGTGGCTCTAGAGGGATGAGGGGAAGTAGGGAGGGGAGAGGGTCAAGGGGACAGGGCGGAAGATGGTAACCCTACCCTAGGGAGGGGATGCCGCAGCCATCAACAAGGGATTTAGTGTCCAGGCCCTGGTGAGCAAAGCCAGGACTGCCTGTCTCTCCCCTAACCCCCCCCTCCCCATCGCTCTAACTCAGCCACTGGGAACAGAGCCTTCAGGGCCTCGCATCCCTGACAGGGAATCCCCTCCACCAAGAAAATGGGATACCCAGGCAGCCGGGTAACCCAAGAGCCTACAGAATGTGCTGATGGCAGAGGGAGAGGGATCAATGTTTCAGAATGGGGGCAGGGGTCACCCCAAGTCATGGAATAAGGGTCACCTCATCCCACACTGTGCTCTCTTTAACCCACGGGGTTTACATGGCAGACCCCACGTGGCATGTGGTTGCACTCCGCCCTGGCCCTCAACTAGCTGTCCTCAAAGGGAGTGAGGATCGGAGCTGTGTGCTCAGGCATACCCTGGGCATACCCTGTCGGCAGAGGGCTGAGGGAAGGGACATTAAGGGGAGGGGCTCGGGGAAGCTGGATAAAGCAGAGGCTCCAGACCAAAGGAATGGACGGCGGGCAGATTGATGGGGACAGGTCTAGGGGAAATAAGGACAGTCATAGCTGGGGGAATAGAGACAGGGCTGCCAGGGTCAGAGGGAAGTCTGAGGAGCAGTGGGGAAAAGGGACAGCAGGGAGCTGGCATGCAGCAGCCAGGTGGGTGGGGGCCCAGGGCTGGGTGCAAAGCCACAAGCTGTTGCTGAGCGGCTGGCCTCAGTATCAGCTTCCTCAGAGAAGCAGCTGCTCTGAACACCCCACCCCCATCCCTGCTCTGGGATAGGGGCGTCTCTTGGTTACTACCAGCTGCGGGAGGAACAGACAAGAGGGTAGCATGGGGTGTGGGCAGGGGAGGAAAGAAGGGCAGAGAGGAGAAAGGCTGAATGAGAGAGTGGTGAGAGGTCAGTGAGGGGAAGCAGGCTTATGGCCTTGGCCTCAAGTCCTTCCTCCATCTAGGCCTCAGTTTCCTGAAATGAACAGTGAGGGGTATAGGCCACTGAAAGCGTTCTCAAGGTCGCTTCGCTGTCTGGCACTCAAGTTCCTAAGCAGACAATGGCACAGGAGACAGCGGGGCAAAGGAAAGGGAAGCCCCACTTTTGGGGGATGGGTAGGCCAGCAGGGGTGGATGGCACTGAAGGATTTAGCCCCCCATACCCATCCTTTCCTCTGCCTGGACCTGGGGGAGGGCAGCCTCTCGGGTGAGTTGAGGACACAGTGCTCCTTCCCTCTCCCTTTTCATGGGTCCAACAAACCCCTCCCTGAAGCAGAATCCTGCTGCGATGTGCGGGTGTGAGGGCTCAGACCATGGTGTGAGGTGTTGGGGGTCACATCCTCCATCTGGCCCAGCACCCACCTTCTTAGGCCAGAGTCAGGCTCAGCATCTGCCAAGCCTTTGGGTGCTGGCTGGCTTCTCCCCA
Source organism: Lipotes vexillifer (assembly GCF_000442215.2). Classification (NCBI taxonomy): domain Eukaryota; kingdom Metazoa; phylum Chordata; class Mammalia; order Artiodactyla; family Lipotidae; genus Lipotes; species Lipotes vexillifer. Next base: position 2,564,889 of record NW_006779491.1, on the reverse strand, counting down.
CCACCACCTAGAGGAGTGACAGGGCACTGTCTTAAAGGAGCAGGGATGCCCAACACGGAGAAGGGGAAGAAGACTGGACAGATCTCATCTTCAAGGGACTGGAGAGCATGAGGCCGAGGAAAGGAGGCAGGCTTTACAGGGCACTGCTGCCAACAGGGCCCTGTAAAGTTATTCATTTCTGCCTCCCCCAGCTTCCCAGAGGGGAAACAAGCCAGAGAGGGAAAGCCACCAGCCAAGAGCTGCCAAAGGCTGGGTGTGAACTGGGATGGAGGCGCGTGCTTTCTTGGAGCCCTCACCTAGGGTCTCCAGGCCCAGAGGTGGAAGGTGTTCATCCCCTCCTGAGCACTGAAGCTGAGAATGGGAGAGGTGTAGTTCTGAAGGACACAGAGATAGAGCCTGCTCAATCCCCGACCAGTTCCGAACTTCAGGTGAACCATCCATAGACAGGTTTAGAGGGAAAGTGTCTTAGGCTCCTCCAGCCAAGACATGCAAATATTGGGGGTGCGGGCAGGGACGGTGAGGAGGCTCTTGTGCCCTTCCCCGTGGCCCCCCCCCCCCCCCCCCCCCGCACATCTTCAGAAGGCAAGTCCCTGAGGGCTGGCAGGATTTAGGGGGAGGGGGGAGCTTCGCAGCACCAGTTGCTGCTAGATTAGGAGAGGATCAGGTCCTGCTTACCCTGGGGCGCCACAGCCTTCACTCGCCATCTCACTTTGAGAACACAGCATCCAGATTCCCAAACCATCCCCCTCCCTTTGCAAGGCCAATCCTATCCCCAGTCTCCTGAGGCCAAGGTTTGGGGTAGTCCCAGGGATTAGACAAAACCAGGAGAGACAGCAGGCTTCCCCCATCTAGCCCCCAGGATGGGTGGCCTGTGAGCCCAGCTGTCTCCTGTCCATCTCCCAACAGGATGCAAGGCCCAGAATAGCAAGGTCATAAGCGTGGTCATAGGGCCTCCTGGAGGTGGGGGCAGAGGCTGAGGGGCATGGAAGTGTAGACTCCACACTGCCCGGGAAGGAAAGTGAGGCAGAATGGTTAAGAGGCAGAGCTGGATGGAGGTGGGGAAGGGAGAGGGCCAACAAAACAGGTGGGATTCTTCAGAACCCAGCCCCTCCTTGTTGGCACCCACAGAGCTGGGAAGCCCAGGGGTGCCCTCGGTTGGAGGAGGGAACAGCTGCAATTCAGTCCAGAGAGGAGAGCCGGGGGGGGGGGCGGCGCAGGGAGGAGGAGATGTTGCAAACTCAAATGCTCACAGTCCTAGCTAGGCACATCATGTGAGTGAAGGGGGCTTGTGGGGATGGAGCAGATGTGGAAGGTGGATACCACATGAGGCTGGATCATCTAATTTTCAAGAGAAACCAGTAATCTGAACTTTTATGTGAAATTCAAATGGAAACATTGTCCAGGCCAAGCAAATCATGTCAGCAGCTCCAACCTAGATGAAACTTCCCATTTTACAGATAAGGATATTGAGGCCTGGAGAGGCTACACCTTGCCCAGGCCACATTGCAAATGAGAAGCAAAGGGAGGAGTGGAAGCCAGCACTCTTTATCAACTATCTGGCAGCTTCTCCGCTTGGCTCTGAGAAGGGGGTCAGTCAGCCTGCCCTTGGGTCCCTCTGGCTGCCACATTAAATCTCTCCCAACACAGCCACTGTGCCCCCAGCCCAGCCCCCCTACAATCTCTCTCGGCCTGCTTTCTCCCTAGGGTAGGAAGCCTTAGCTGAAGAATTCAGAGTGGGAAGGCTCCTTGGAGGTCATCAATCCTGCTGTTCACTGTCCCGTCCCATTAAGAGAACCTGGCTGGAGACCCCAAGAAGCACCGTTTGGCTCTGCACTTACCGCTCAAGAAACAGGACAGCCCCCCGAGGAGTGATGGGCCGAAAGCGCATGTCTGGAGAGCAACAGGGACTCAACCTGACCCAGCCCTCCAGTCTCTCAGCTCTGGTGCTCGCAACACTGAGTGGGCTGCCTTCCTGACCCACCTGTCCCAGTCCCCACTGCAAAAACTGGCCACAGCCATCACGATGGAACTGAGATAAACCCTTTTATTTATTTATGCTTCTCCATTTTGTTTAAAACAACAAGAACAACCACCTTAATATAACTGACAGCCCTTCCCCCTCACCCTTCCTTGGGCTGAGGAGTGGTTAATGGGGAAATGGCCCCCAGGGATGGGGCTGACCATAAGAGCCCCTTGGGGAGGTAATGGAGCCTGAATCCCCTGCCCAGGGGACGGGGCACCTGTAGTGTATGAACTGGGGAGTTAGCAGGGCTCTTGAACCTCTTTGTACCAACATATATGCCCTTAGCCATCAAGGGTCACGAAGCATGTGGGGAGGAGATTCCCACTGCTCCTCTATGTCCCTGCCCAGACCCAATCCCACGAACTGAGGGCTGCGGAGCAAGAAGAGTGGAGAAAGGGTGGGGTAGGGTATCTCACACGAAGGAGTACTGATTATTTATGGCTCTGGGATGGCCCCCTTCTTCTCCATCGCCCCCTAGTGGTAACTGCTGGAGCTGCAGCATCAGGGTTACCCCGGGGGCCCCACCAGATCCAGCGCCTCCCTGGGCCTCCGTCCCTGGTGCTATGGCCTCTTCCATTTCAACCACGGGGACCAGCTCAACCACGGGGACCAGCTCTTCCTGGACCCCTCCACTGCCCGCTTTCTCTTTCTCTTGCCTCTCTTTGGCTGCTGCGGCTGTTGCTGCCGCCACTTCTGGCGCCCCCGACGCCTCTTCTGCCCCAGGATGTGGGGGATCTGTCCATGAAGGGGGTTCAGGGGGCTGGGGTGGGTCATGGGAGGTGCTCGGTTCTGGATAGGAATGGTAAGAAGACAGACTGATTGTGGAGGGAGGCAAGCTCTTGTAGCAGCCTCCCCTTCACTCATCCCCCCAGGAGCCATGTGCTATCTCCCCCGTATCCCATCTCCTGAGCAACCCCCATCCATGGAAGATGGATCATGGGCGGCGGTGAGAGGAGGACCACACTTACACACAGTCACTCGCTCCGAAGGGCATGAGGGTGGAGGAGGCATCGGGGTAGCATCGATCTCCCTCGCACACCCCTGCATGGCTCCCGGCCTGCTCCCGGCCTGGGGGGGGGGGGGGGGA
>NW_006779491.1:2550786-2561663 GCF_000442215.2 Lipotes vexillifer | reverse complement strand
GGCCTGGGGGGGGGGGAGGGGCAACGTGGGGACAGATGGGACGTTGGGGTGGGGAAAAGGGAGAGATCAGACAGGGACATCAGACATCAAGGGAGGAGGGAGGGGGATCAGACCGAGCACCCCCAAGAAGGGCAGGCCCAAGGCAAGGCTGTGACGAAGGGCAAAGACAAGGCCAGGGAGGATGGTCTAGGAGACAAACGATGGAACAGACGGTCCGATGGAATGGGAATGCGCCAGCCCAGCTCTCCACTTCTTCCCGGCTCCAGCACGGAGCCCCCTGCCTTCCTACATCCCTGTGTACTCCTTTCCCCAAGAAACCCAGCACACAGGAAACTTCTCTACCCCTCTCTCCCTGACAAAGCCTCTCCTCCTCAAGCCCCCCGCCCCGTCTTTCTGGCACACACACCTCCTCACTTCTTGGGTGCACGGGCACCTCCTCCCCTGCAGACCTGCTCTGCTCACCCTGCTGTCGCTGGGAGGACACGACATAGCTGACAAGGACAACATCACTGGAGCCTCCGGACTCCAGAGGGATGGGGTGCATCCGGAAATGCTCGAGCATATCAAAAATGGACTGGAACCACAGGTGCTGAACCCGGCACTGACCTTCCTCATTCAGCGAGAGACGCAGGTGCTGAGGGCAGGATGAGTGGGGTAAAGCAGGAGCCCGAACCCTGCCAGTCACAGAACCCTTCTCCCCTGATGGCAGCGTTCCCCACTCTACCCGCAGGCCCACTGCCTACAGTGGAGCCTTCTCCTCACTCACCTTGGCCTTGCCCTGGAAGTTGAAAGTGAGGACATATTCACCCCGTCTCGTTTCACTCTGACGTACCAGGAAAACGCCATGGGAGCCGGTACCTCCAGCCAGCACTAACTGGGCGGCCTTGAGTCGAGAGAGCATCCCGTGGAACCAAGGATACCCTGAGAGGGGCTGATCCCCCTCACCTCCCTCTGGCTCTCCCTGGAACAGTAACGACCCTTCAGGAAAGAGAGAGGGAAGGAAACTGAGGTGTCAGGGAAGCCTCCCTCATCCTGGCAGATGAAAAGCCTTCCTTTCCCCTCATATGTCACTCCCCGTCTGTTCCCCCACCAACCCCCCAGGTCAGATCCCTCAGGATCCCAAGACAAGAGTTTCAGGCAGGTGGTCAACCAGGCTTGGAGGCAGACACACACTCACACCTCTGGTACCTGTGGCTGTTTCCGGAGTGTCCAGGGGTGGGTAGGGGGCCGAGTGGGGATGAACTGTCCCTGCTGGGGGTCCCTCTTCAATGGGGACACGGGGGGGCAACTCTGGCGGAAGCAGCTCCATTGAGTCAAAATGGGAGGCAGCAATGGAGGCGGAACTGGGGGAGATGGACGCTGAGGGGCGGTCTGAGAGGCCCCCATATGCCCCTGGAAAAAAAAAAAAAAGGAGGAGGGCAAAATTGAGAGCTCGAGAAGCTCCTGTTTGGGAGGATTGGTCTGCTTGGGCCACTTCCCCACCAGCCAGGTTACCCTGGGTACACTGGTGGTCAGATGGCTGAAATGCTGAATCTTTCTTCAGGCACTGAGCCCTGATTGTTATCAATGACTCCTAACTTATGCTTCACGCATTGCTGAAGGACTGCAGTTATTCCAACAAGGTCCTGGAATCCTAATGTGCCCACATCTCTTCTGAATCAACAGCTGAAATTACAGCTATAGTCGCAGAGGTGGGGATGGGGGTGGGTAGAATCCCTCAAATATTTTCACGTTACAAAGGGGTCCTTTTTTTGCCTGCAGGACAAAACCCCCAACTCTGAGAGGCATCAAAGATCCTCCTTCTGTGAATCCCCCCAACCTAACCAACCTGACCTTAACATTAACTTGTATTCTTATGTTCGCCGCTTTAACCCAATTATCCCGTCTAATTTTTCCAGCTCTCCGGGCCTCTCCCCATCTCAGGTCTCTGCTCCCCTAGCTCCTCCAAGCCACGTTCTTTTCTCACCTCGCCTGTGTAGAATTCCCCATCTATCCCACCTCCCATGATTCTCTTCCTCCTCTGAGCTCCCGAGGCTTCCTGCTGGTGCCGCTCAGAGGACACTAAGCACAGGGTCTCCATTTGGGAGTCCTGCTTTTTAGAGGGAGTGATGTCTTGCCAACTCCGCTAGACTGCGAGCCCACGGGGCAGCTCTGAGCTCCTCATCCTGCCCCAGAGCCTAACAGAGGGTCGAGGATGTACTGGGGCGCTCCTCAATGTCTGCTGAGCGGCAGGCGTGAGCCTACAGGCACGTCATACATAATCAGTGCTCCGAGGATGGGAATATGCGGAGTGCAGAGTGCCATGGTTCAGGCAACAAGCTGGCATAGCCGCTGTCTTTGTCAGTGACTCTCAGATGCCCTCAGAAATGCCATTTCTCCTCTCTGCTCTTAGCTGCCTGAGAAACGAGGAGATTGGAATGGACGACCTGTAAGGTCCGTTCCGGCTCTTAAGAGTCTTTAATTCATTTGTTTACTCATTGCATACAGCCTGTGTGCTAGGCACAGTGAAACTGAAGCTCGGAATGGAGGATCAGGAAAAAAGGGTGTAGTGGAGTCTAGAAAGGTGAGCTGGGGCCAGGTAGACACATCTTTATGTGTTTATGTATGTGGGTAGCATACATGTGTGTTTAGAAGTAGGGAGTCAAAAGAAAATCTAGTACTGTTAACATGTGCACAGAGATGCAGAGTAGGAACAAAACAAAGATGTGTACAAAGCGTTCTGGAAGCTCTGGAGAAGAGAACCATTACCTCTAGCCAGACTGGGGGCCGGCACAAGGCTTACAGAAAAGGGGACAAGGCCGGGCATAGAAGGCTGGAGAGGAGCTGGCCTGGGGCTCGTGTGGGGCTGTTGATGGTGATGGTTCTAAACTGTAAACTGTGGTCAGGCACGTTCGGGGACAAAAGTCAGACATTTGGTCGTGGCAGCTGAGGAGCAGGTATGGGATGCACAGCAGAGCCTGGAGAGAGGGCCTGGGCCTGATGGCCGGGGTTCTTGCGTGGTGGGTCCCGAGGTTCACAGCTCTCTAAGGCTCCACCCTTACCCTGAGAAAGGCGGTCGCTGCTCTCGCTGGGCCCCAGCAGTAGCCCCTGGCTGGGCAGACTCTCCGAGTGATTCAGGCAGGGCAGCTCCAGGCTGTCTGTGTTCTCCCTTGTCAGGAATGAGGTCCCAGGGGCCAGGGGGAGGGTCATGGGGCGGGGACTGGTAGCAGGGCAGGGTCTGCAGAGACAGGGAAAATGGTGCTGGGAGGAAAGTCACCAGGGGAGAGGCAAAAGGCTGCTCACCACCCTCACCCCCTGGTCCTCTCAGTGACAGAAGACGGGCTCCTCACCCTGGGCTCAGGCATTCTTGGATGTCAGACACCCAGGCCTTCACGTGTAGAGCATCAGCTGTCTCCAGGATATACTCCGAGGGGCCCTCCACCTATGGGGACAAGAGGAGGCCCACAGGCCACTTCCAGGTCTCGAGGCCTTAATTCACCCCCAACAGGAACAAGCACATCCTCCCTCTCACCCCTCGTCCCAGAAAAGCTGCCGCCCCAGGGACACACCATCAAGGTACCTGGCATATGTGCCCCTCCTTGCATCAGTATCCCTTGCTTCAATGTGCTAAAAGTGCTCCAAGTGGACAGGGGAGCCCAGGGCTCCTACCTTAACCACAAACGTGTTCTCCCGGTCAGGCATCTCCAGGGCTGTGGTTGTCCGCACATCGGTGATCGCAGAGCAGGGAATGCTAAGTCGAGGCCGAGATGCCTAAGTCGGAGACAGAACAAGATCCAGACTTTCGGTGTGCAGAGACCAGCTTTCCTTTCCCTCGAGATTCATCTTTCCCCCCACACCCCAAGGGAGTTAGACAAGTAACACTACTTTCTCTGTCCTGCCCACACTAGGAACCCAAAGTCAGGAGCTTTAAAAATCCAAGTAAGCAAAGCTTTAAAAATCCAAGTAAGCAAAGCTAGGCATGTGGGTCACGTCCCCAGCGCTCAATCCCTCGCTCCCGGTCGCCCACCCTCCTCCTCTGGCTCTCACCTTGGGTGGTACAAAGAACTCCAGACGGCTTCCTCCGCTTCCTCCTCCTCCTTCTCCTTCGCTTCGAAGCAGCAAGCGACACTTCTGCCACTGAGGTTGCCCTCCTCCCCCTGAGGTAGGCCCCGCTGCCCCTCCTCCCCGGCCCACTCCAGCTGGGTCAGGGGCTGCCTCTTCAGCCCCCATGAAACTCAGCAGCTCTTCCCTCTGCACCACGCCTCCTCCATCCTTCAAGGTCCCCCCTCCCCGACTGAGCCTCAGCCTCTCAAAACGGTGAGTCCATCTGTCCCCAGGGGATGTTCCATCGCTAACCAGTCCCCTACCAATGGTCCCAGCCCCGCCAGAGGAGTTGGAATTGCTGTTTCCACCTAATACTGGGGGGCCCGATGAGGTCTCTAGGGGCCCCGCTGGGGAGGGAGGGTCACCAGTCCCCCGCCACTGCAGGATGCCTCGGACCGAACCGCGGACCGAGCGACCCACTGAGCGGAGGGAGAAGCGTTTCTTTAGCTTCGGCTTCGAGGAGGTTGTAGAAGGGGAAGAGACTGAGGAAGGGAGGGGGCCGGCCAGGTCCTCAGATGATCGAGAAGGGCCCAGCACAGCCAGGGGCCCGCCCACCCTGCAGCTCTCAAGGGACAGGTCCTGAGGCGGGACCTCCACACCAGGACTCAGAGGAGCCAGGATGGGCGGCGAGAGGGAGCCGGACGCCCGGGCCACCTCGGCTTCAAAGTGCTGCAGGAAGAGCTCAGCAAAACGGCGGGAGAAGGCAGCCTCGGCCCCAGGCCCTGCGTATTGGGGGTGGGAGGCCAGGTAGAGGCGAAAACGGCGGGCAAAATCCAGGGCAGCCGCCCGGGCGTGGGACTCGCAGAACTCCCGCCAACTCGGGGGAGGGGGTGGGGGCAAGGGGGGAGGGGAGGGCGAGGCCCCATCCTCCGGGGAAGGGGCACCATTCATGATGGCCCCCAGGAGGTGGAGAGGGGGAGCCTGTGGGGAGGGGCAGCAAAGAGGGAAGCGGCCAGAAGACACAGGGTGAGCGGCAGCAGCTGCAGAAGGAAAAGGCACATACATCGAGTCACTGCTGAGGTGGGACCGGGGCCAGAGCCCCACCCCGAGCCAGACTCCCTCCTCTGGTCTAGACTCCACAAGAGAGCAACGGGGCTGAACACCACGCTGCCACCCTTCCCTTCCCCAGATCCTCGTGCCCCACCACCCCCAGGTCTAGCCCGCACCCACCCTGCTGCCTCCCCAGTCCTCTCCCTGGCTTCAGCTCCAGGTGTGGTGGACGGCTGTGCAGCACCTTCCTCTAAAAGGGACTCGTCCACGTCACCTCCCTTCTCTAAAACCATCCTTCAATATTTATTACGTGCCTCCCATGTGCCATTCTTACCTTTCCCTGTGAGAGGTTTTAACAACCTCTGTAATAGATGAGGAACCCGAAGCTCAGAAAAAGTTTCAGAACTCCAAGTCTACTGTTTTTCCCACCGCACAGTCCTGACTGCACCAGCCTCAGTCACCGCCCCTCACAGCCCCAGCTCTCAGGGGAGCTAGGCCTGCAGAGCTTAGAGACCCTGCCTCATGCATCCCGAGGTCCATCTCTGAGGAGGGAGGCTGCTCATTAAGGAGGATGGATGGATGACAGATTCAAACAACTGTCTTGAAAGCCGACCCCAGGGCCCAGCACCCAAGCACTGTTGTCAAGGAGGCTTGGAATGCCCAGAGCCCACTTCTTTGGTGCCCCTCCAGGTGGGGGCCCAGAGGCAGCAGCACCAGGTGAGGACAGACTGTGGGTTGGGTCCGGGCAAGTCTCTGCTGGCCCCAAAGTAAATAAAATATAACAGGAAGCTGGGGCCTTGGATTTTTCACCTCCCTCTTCTCTCACAGGGGAGCGTGCCCTAAAGGCTAGTTTGCCTGATGGTTAAGGCCACAGGTTCTGGAGTTAGGCTTAGGATGAAATTCCATCTCTGCCACCTATTAGCTGTGTGATCGTCAACAAATTACATGTCCTTTCCGAGCTTCAGTTTTCGTATCTATAAAACAGAGCTAATGATCCCTAACCCCTAAAATTGTTGGGAGAATTAAACAGAACATGTCCCTGCTTGACACAAAGTAAGCACACAATAAATGACTTGCCGTTATTACTATCTTTATGGGTTCCAATTTTCTCAAAGAGAAATCAGCGAAAGGAAGAGCCTTCCCAACGTCTTACAACTAGCAAGTGGCAGAGCTGGGCATGGAATTTACAACCCATGGCTCTTCTGTTAGTGTTCCTCCCCCATATTATACTGGAAGATGACTGGCACCAAGAATGGGGTGAAAGCAGTTCAGGCAAATCTCCCCAAACCCCAGACTCCTGCTCAGACCCGCGGTCAGCGCCCCCTCCCCTTTCTCCTTGACCTAGACCCTACACACTCAGATGGCTCCAACCATAGGGACAATTCCAAACCAACGAGAAGACGCCAGGAGATGAAAGTCATGGAGCACGGGGGAACCGAGCCAAGAGGTGCAGACACAGCAGAGAGACCAGTCTCCAAGCAGAGGCCACCTCAGCTCACACCGGCCGACCCAACCCTCTGCACCACAGGCAGACCCAGCCCCCTTCAGGCCCGCTGACCCGGCGGCTCCTGAGCTGGTGACTCAATTTCTCTTCTGCCAAGCAGGACTCAGGCACCTTTTCCCAGTGCACCTGCCTCTCGGCTCAGTTGTGATATTTCCCGAAGGGCGGGTGGTGGAGCGTGCAGGCTCCGCTCCTGGCTCGGACCCTCCGGACCCGGTGGTCAACCCACTCCGACCCGACCCTCCTCCCTGGACTTCTCTACCCGCCCATTCCCCGGGGCCGCAGCCTCCAGGGAAGCAGCCCGCTCTGCTGCACTCTCCGGGGCCGGGCGCCCCTCCTGCCTCTAGCCCCCCACGCCCGCCCCCAACCAAGGCTCCTCGCAAGCGCCGGGGCCGGGTCGCAGAGAGGGAAGAGGGACTTGAAGAGGGGGGTTCCGGTTCCGGTCCCACCTGCATCTCGGTCCCCGCGGTTAGCTCCGGCGGCGGCGGCAGCTCCCGCTCCCTGCCCCACCCCCCCCCTCTGCGACTAGCTCCCAGCCCAGTTCTGCGCAGGCGCCGGGACCCCCTTTTTCCCGTCACCGAAGGAAGTGACCATAGAGAAGAACGAGGAGAAGGAAGGGCACGTTCACACTCACTTCCGCCATCCTCCCATTCCGTGCCACCCTTCTAGAGTTGAGGAGGTGGGAGTCTCGGAGGGCTCAGTGACTTCTCCAGTTGCGCCTAAAAGGGACCGCAGAAGCAGCCATAGGACGGGGTTGGGTCCCACCAGAGCGTCCTCCCAGAGGAAAGTCGGGACAGTAGGGAGCAGTCAACCATAGAGAAGGCACCTTAGGGGAATAGAATCCCGAGACCCTGATGAAGGCTAGAGGAACCACCGGTACCGGAAACCGAGTTGAGAAGGCTTTTTGAAGGGCGTGCTGTAGCCTAGAGCGCCCAGCCGGGCTGCAGAGGGGTTCGAGGACACCGCCCCCAAAGAGCTGGGGGAGGGAAGATGCGGGTGACCTTGGTGAGGCCCTGCGAGGAGGCGGAGGCTGAACTTACGACCTTGGCTTCTCTGGGGAAAGTACTGGAGGTTCTAGGAGGTTCCAGCTCTGAACTGGGAAATAAAGGTTGGGGGGGCAGGAATAATGAGGTCAGTTTGGGGCATGTCTGTGGGACGTCAGGAGGCAGGTGGACATACAGTCTGGAGCTGAGGAGAGACATCAAGGCCAGATACAGAAATTGAGAGTCATTAAGGTGTAGTAGAGGGCAGTCGAAATCATGAGCCCGATGAGATCCTAATCAATCAGGTCTCTCATTGACCCAGCTCCAACTGGCCTAAGCAATAAGGGAATCTTTCGGCTCAAGCCATTGAAAAGAATGGATCAAGCTTCTTCAGGAACAGCTGAATAAAAGGGCCAAAAGATATTGGGAACCTGTGGTTCACCTCTAGGCTGAGCTCTCCCCATGCCTCTCTTAGTGGCAAAATGGATTTCCATAGCTCCAAACTTAAGTCCCAGTAGCTTAGCAACTCTCGTAGGAGCGTGTCTTTTTTTCTGAGATTTGCAGTAAAATTTCCAGAACTGACTTTAGCTGATTGGCTTGGATCATGTGCTTATCCTGAAACCCAAAGGCCTTGTGATCCACGAGATTGGAAATGGATAAATGCCCTGACTCACACAAGGATGTTTGTTTGAGGCTGAGGCTACTGGATGGAGTTGGAAAAAATCATTGTGGAAGGGCAAGTTCTGGCTTAACCAGCCTTTGTCCCCATCTCTACCCCAGTTCTAACCAAATTAACATCAGCTCCCAGATGGCCTTTGTTAAGGTCTTCATCACCATCTTTGTCAATTCCATCTTCCAGTTCAGAAAAAGATGTCAATGGAAAGGCCTCTAGTTCTGTGATCACCCCCCACTCCTCCCTGATACCTTTACATACCCTTCCTCTGTAGTTGGCCCATCCTTGTCCAGGAGAGAGAAAAGGTGAGGAATACAGAAAGGTAAGGGGCTGGTGATGATGGGTTAGGTTTGGAAATGTGTCTAAGCTGTCCAGTAAAACTTTCTGCAATGACTGAAATGTACTGTATTAGTACTGCCTAGTTTGGTAGGCACTAGCCACATGTAGCTTTTAAGCACTTGAAATGTGGCTAGTGTGACTAAGGAACTGAAGTTTTCTTTTGTGTGTGTGTGTGTGCCATGCTGCACGGCTTGCAGGATCTTAGCTCCCTGACCAGGGATTGAACCTGGGCCATGGCAGTGAAAGCGTCAAGTCCTAGCCACTGGACCACCAGGGAATTCCCGGAACCAAAGTTTTCATTTTAATTAATTAAAATAGCCACATGTGCCTAATGACTACTGTATTGGTGTAAGAGGTGCCTGTAGGCAACTAGGTGGAGCTGTCCAGCAGAGATGGATCTACAGCCTCAGCTGCACAAGTTAGTGTGGTCGTGATCAGACATGAGTAGTGGTTAAAGCCATGGACACGAATGAGATCATCCCAGTAATATATGTAGAGAGAAGAGAGCCTGAAATCTAATTCTGGGGGGAAAGCCACATTTAACAGGCAGGCAAAGAAAGAGAAGTAGAAAGTGCTGAGATGTTGTCTTGGGTAAGATTTTCCAGAAGCATACTCTGCGATGAGAATTTTTGTGCAAGTGATTTTTTAAAAAGTGCTACCAGGAGAAACTAGGAGTGGGAGAAGCAGGAGAGGAAACCAAGCAAACATGTGATCTCAGGAAGAGAGTAGTTCAGCTTGATTCCTCCCTCAAGGGAGCCCTGGATGTAAGTTGTGCCTCAGATTTATCCAGAAACAAGGGAGCTGGGCCTTTCATATACCAACATCCCTCAGCTGTAGACTAGGGCTTCCCCTGGGAGATGTCAATTCTCAGGCACTTCGTCAAAGCAAAGACTCCAGTAGCCTGAGGTCAGTACTCAAAAAAAAAAAAAAAATCTGGAAGGTCTAATTATTTGGAAGAAAAACCACACATCAAAGACCAGGGGGGGTGGGAATACTCTGTGTGTGTGTGTGTGTGTGTGTGTGTGTGTGTGTGTGTGTGTGTGGTGTATGGGGAGATTGGGCAAACACTTCACACACAAATGACAAAGAGGGATCCATGGTACTGGGCACTGCCATTGTCTCCTATAGAATACACTGACTTAGATTGCTTGGTCACTTTGTTGAGACTATCTTTAGGGAAGTGAAAAGGAAGCAGAAGCCAATGGTAGTGGACTGAGGAATGAATGGAAGGTGAACAAGTGGGAGGAGGAATGCTTAGAGCTGCCCTACAATTTGGCCAAAAAGGGAAGGAGAGAGATACAGAGGGCTGCAATTTTAGAGGGTGGAAAGGTTTGCTTGTTTGTTTCAATCCTGAGGGAAACCTGATTACGTCCGAAGTCCTAGGGGAAAGGAGCCAGTAGAAAGGATGGTAATTGAAGGAGTGAAGTTTGGGGAAGGTGGGAAGGATGGATCCAGGGCCCAGGTTAAGCCAAGGTATTAATATGAAAGGGAAAACACTTCTTCCTCCTTACGAACAGGGGATGTAATACTCAGGATTCTTTCAGTTACAAGTAATAGGAACACCCCCCCACACCCCGTTTAAGGTAGTTTAAACATGAAAAGAGGGGGAGTTTATTGGTCTACAGAATTTAAAAATCAGAGGTAGAATGATGTTAGGCATGGCAGGAGCCACAGGCTCAAACGATGTCCATCTGAACTTGCTCTCTGTCTCTTAGCTCTGCTTTCCTCTGGACTGTATTCCTCGTCAGGCAGGTTTTCCCCTCATAGATAGCAAGATGGCCACTAGAATTCCAAGCTTACACTCTACCAGCTTCATAATCCTAGCAGAAAAAGATCATAGCTTTCCCAGTAATTCCAGCAAGTGCAATAGGGTTGTGTCTCATCAGCTCAGCTTAGGTCACCCAATGCCTATCTATCGTATAATAAAGAATTTGTCTCGTCTTTGTCCCATGTTCCTGGCACAGAGCTTTTAAAATACTTGGAATTTCCTCAGTGACAGATGTGCCTGTTATTCGTGAGCCCCTTAGGTCACACCTGAGTTTCTGCTGACAAGCTGGCTAACGGCAAGCCCCTACATAGCTTCAGGATGGGGTCACCAGAAACACCAACTTTGTGATTAGAGGATTGGGATTTTGAGCCAGTTTGACCTCCAGGGAGGGGAGGGGACTTGGAGATTGAGTTCAGTCACATGACAGTGATTTAATCAATCATGCCTAAGTAATGAAACCCCTAATAAAAACTTTGGACACTAAAGCTCAGTGGGGCTTCCTGGTGGGTGAATACACTGATGTGTCGGGGGGGGGGGGGG
>NW_006779491.1:2544208-2550717 GCF_000442215.2 Lipotes vexillifer | reverse complement strand
GGGGGGGGGGGGGGGGGGGGTGATGTGCCCCGATTCTAGTCTCTGTGGACCCTCCCGGACCTCTCCCTATGTAGCTCTTCATTTAGCTGTTCCTGACTTGTATCCTTTATTATAAAATGTAATCATAATTGTAATCGTAAGTATAGTGCCTTCCTGCATTCTGTGAGTTGTTCTAGTAAATTATCAAACCTGACAGGGGTCATGGGAAACTCCCAGATCCGTAGGCAGTTGACCAGAAGTAGAGATGGCTGGGGGACCCCACTTGCAGGTGGCATCTGAAGTGGGTGCGGTCTTGTGAAGGAGTGAGCCCTTAACTTGCAGGGTCTGTGCTAACTCTGGGCAGTCAGTGCCAGAAATGCACTTCAGTACACCAGTGAGGGTTGAAACAGAATACTAACACTGAACAGACAATTGTGACTATGAGGAATAGATTGTGCTGATTGGTAAACACTGGATCATGGACCCATCACCTGAGGTTGGGATGGGCTCAGCTCCAATCAAACTCCATGGGCTGAGCATGGCAGAGGGTGGCTCTTCAAAGGAAAACTGGAGTCTCTGACTGAAGGGGAAGTGGTTGCTTGTGGGCTTCTTCTGGAGGTCATCTTGACCCTCCCCCACCCCAAGAGATGGAAATTTCTCTTATTTTGTCCTATTTTCTGGGATGTCAGATTCAACCTTGGTGCTTTGACCAGCACCTCCTACCCTCCAAGCAAATCATGCTTTGCTCAATCAGAACATTTTGACAGCTGAAGAACTCTACCTTTACTCAGGTTCTGCCTCTGCTACTGCACACACCATTTCCCCTAATTCTGCCAATCTTCCTCCCCCTGGTTTCAGGCTTCAAAGTGTAGCCTCCTCTAGGAAGCCATGCATGACTAACACACCTAGGTTGCCTCTCAAGTGCCTTTTACTTAGGAGTTTTTGTGTGACATTCACAAAGTGTTTCCAACTGGAATGTCTCCAGTCACATCTGAGTGACATGAGTGTGATAAGAGTTCTGCGTTTGGAAGGGCATCCAGGGCCGGTATGGGAGGGCTAGGACTGGATGCAGAGAGGAGACGGGTGCAGTGGTCCAGGAGAGGGCTGATGCTGACCTGGCCAAGGCAGTGCAGTGTGGTTAGTTCCAAGGAGAAGGTCCAGAAAGATTTCTGAGGAGACACTGCCAGGCTGGCTGGTGGGGAAGAGTGAAGGATGCCCTTGAGCTTCCAATAAGTCTGTTGAGTGACACCAACAACAAGGCTCTGGGTCCTAGTCCCCGATTTGCCACTAAATTGTGGGTCACCCCAGAACCTATTTCAATTATAGCAGACCCCATCTCCTTTTAGAAGTTAGAGCTACAAAAAATCTTAGAGATCATCAGGTATAACCTCTTCACTCATCCCCATTTTACAGATAATAAAGCAGAAGCCCCAAAAGTTACAGTGACTCACCTTTATTTTTTAAATGAATGTGAATACAAAATTTGCCTTCCATTGAAAACATCGAGAAACTTAAGCCCAACACAATGCTTAACTGAATACGCTCAACGGAAATTATTCAACAAATTCTTCTTTCAACAAATACTTCTTCACCTAAGCATCAGGCACTGTTCCTAGAGTGAAAAATAAGTTCTTACTGTCAGGAGCTGGTGAGACAGAAAAAAAACCCAAACCCCCAAAACAAGCAAACTACTGAGATAATTTTGGATATTTAAATGGTATGAAGAAAAAGAGGACCGTTGATAAGTGACAGAAGAGGTGACATCTGAGGTGGGAAGATGAGAAGGAACAAGCTGTGGGGAAATCTCCAGGGAAGAGCATTCCAGGGAGAGAGAAGAACATTTGCAAAGACCCTGAGGTAGAAGCAATGGTGGATGTTTGTGGAACAGAAGGATGGCCAGTGTGGCTGGGAGAGAGTGAGAGGAAAATAGTACTGAGATGGGGGTCAAAGAGGTGGGCAGAGGCCAGATCATGCATCTTGTGGGCCACAGGGAGCACTCTGGATTTTTTTTTTTAATAGGTTTATTGAGATATAATTCACCTGCCATACAGTTCACCCATTTTAAAGCAGGAGTTTGGATTTTATTCTAAGTGTAATAAGGAGTCATTGAGGGAGGATTCATTTCTGAATCACATTTAAAGATTGATCTGGCTGCTGTGTGGAGGATGGATTTGACAGGTATTGAGAATAAGGACAGAAGCTGGGAAACCCACTGGAGAGGTCACGAGGTAACCTAGGGGAGAGGTGATCCCGGTTTGAACCACAGTATTGACAGTGGAGATAGAAGTGGCCACACTGAGCCTTATTTTGGAGAGAGAACAAGTGGGACTGGGTAATGGACAGATGTCAGATGAGGGGAAAGGAGAAAGGTGGTGCCATTTATTCAGATGTGTAGGGAGAGTGCGGGAGAATACAGAGTCCGGTTTTGGATATGTTAGGTTCATAGCATCACAGTGGTAGCACCCTTCGGTTTGGAAGGCTCATTAATATAGTTCAAGTGTAAACATGCACAGAGGCCTACTGTGGCCAGGCACAGAGTATACAGAGATAAAGGAAGCCCAGTCCTTGCCCTACTCAAGTCACTCAGTCTCAGACAAGTGAAACCGAGAAATATGTCTCAGGGTACCAAGTGCTGTAAGGCAGACTTATCTGTTAGGGTGTATTTGGCTGCAAGTAAGACACAACCCTGACACAGTCTGACTTAAACAATAAAGACATTTGTCATCTCACACCATGAGGAGGCCAGACTTCTAAGATCCTCTTCGCTTTGCCCTCTTCTGGATTTTGGCTTCATCATGGACTGGGAGCACGATGGGCACAGTAGTTCCAGGCTTCCCATCCAGACCCAACAACTTCCAGAATCTGAAGGATGTCCATCTCACCAGTGTCTCCTTCTTAAAAGTGAGAGATCCTCTCCTAGAAGCCCTCCCCAAAGTAGATATACTCTTACCAATCATTAGCCCTAAAGGAATCACACACGTAACCCTAAACAAATCCCCTGGCAAGGAGAATAAGACCAGCAGAAGTGGGCTAGCTCTGTCAGGATTTATTCCTGGAACTGGGGAAAGGGCCACCTGAACAAAATCAGGGTCCTGACCACAGGAAGATGGAAAAATAGTTGTTAAGCGGGAGCTCAAAGTGTCTGTCATAGAGCGGAATGAACGCACTGCTGGGGAGACCAAGAAGGTCGTTTGATTTCAAGAGCATCTTTTTTAAAGAGTTCAAGATTCTGCACAGAAAATTTCTTTAACTGTAAAATCACATAAAAGAAATGTTTGCGAGAAAAATCTCTCCTCCAAGCAAATTACAGCCTCCTAAAATCAGAATTGTTTTCCACTTTGTCCCCACTCCCACCTTGTACACTTGCTATTTTTTTTATAGGGGCCAAACTTCTTTCATTTAACACTGCTCACAGGCATTTTCACAGGTGGTTGGCTCTTGTCTCTGCAGCCCTGAGCCCAACATTTCATCTAGTGGCTATGCCAAAATTTATGCTACTGTATCCACGTACTGGGTATTTGTATTCATTCTGCTCTTTCACTGTGATATTGGTCATAAGCATGGCTGGACATCTGGAGAAATTCCCTGCTATCAGTCTTGTTCTTACAACAAAGTTAGAAAAATACATCCGTCAGCCTCCTCTGATACAAGAACACTGAAAAATGATGATCTAAACTTCTCCAATCAGACACATCCACGTGAGCCTTTGAATTTGCCTGGCTTTGGGCATGGAGAGGAGAGAAGGTCACTTTCTTTCTTTCTTTCTTTCTTTTTTTTTTTGCAGTAAGCGGGCCTCTCACTGTTGTGGCCTCTCCCACTGTGGAGCACAGGCTCCGGACGTGCAGGCTCAGCAGCCATGGCTCACGGGCCCAGCCGCTCCGCGGCATGTGGGATCTTCCCAGACCGGGGCATGAACCCGTGTCCCCTGCATCAGCAGGCAGACTCTCAACCACTGCGCCACCAGGGAAGCCCAGAGAGAAGGTCACTTTCTTGATGCAAAAGTGGCTTTAGTGCCATAAGCAGTCACTGTTACAGGTAAGTCTAAGTCCTGGCATTTAGTGTTTGGTGGCAGTGGCAGTAGCAGCGGTTTTCTTATCAGATCAGTTCTATGGCTTAGGAGCCATTTCTGCAGCCTGCCCCACAAGTCTATAAGCTGCCTACCACTTTTTTTTGTTATTTATTGATTTGTTTATTTGGCTGCATCGGCCCTTAGTTGCAGCATGAGGGATCTTTTGTTGTGGCAAGTGGGCTCTTCATTGCGGCACATGGGCTTCTCTCTAGTTGTGGCACGCGGGCTTAGGTGCCCCGTAGCATGTGTGATATTAGTTCCCTCACAAGGGATCAAACCTGCATACCCTGCACTGGAAGGCAGATTCTTAACCACTGGACCACCAGGGAATTCCCAAGCTGCCTACCACTTTTAAACAAATCCCTTTCTTCTCAAACCAGCCCCTGTAAATTCTGTTATCTGTAAATCAAGACTCCTGACTATTACAGAGGATGCTACACTCAATAGCTCTACAAGAAATTCTCTCCCTTTGGACTCTTTTCTGGGCACTGTGTTTTGCAAATTTCAGTCATTCATGTTCACCTCTCCCCAAATTTGCCATATATTCATACCACCCATTTTATCTACCAAGTATTGTTTTTCAAATTGATTCATTTTTTCAACTCAATATTTACAATGCCAGTCTTTCTGTCAAACTAATACACTTTAAAATAAATATAGCACCACTAAAATAGTAAGCATCAGTTCAAGTACCAACCCCCAAAATCTCACATCCTGGTGGCAGACAATAGTGTCTTAGGAAATTCCCAGGAGTGACTGAGGTACAGGCTGGGGACAAAGAGAACCCTTTTATAGTGTACCAACCCTTCGTAAGCGGAGCTGATGGGTTTGGAGGGCCAGGAGGACAGAATCCTTAGCAAGTTTCTCATTGTAAAATGACAGTTAAATTATAGTACAGTGCAGCGGCTAAGTGCACACTCTTTTGGAGGTTAGCCGTGTTGGGCTCCTTGATCACCCTATGCTCAGTTTTCTCATTGCTAAAATGAGGTAAATAATGGCTCCTATTACACACGATAACACTGGGAGCATTGAATGTGAACCAATATGAAGCATTTCCACAACGTCTGATCCATAAAAGTCTCTAATTCTGAGTTTCCCAAACTCCTCTGAGCTTAACAAGGGTGTTTGTGTGTGTTAAAAATAAATATAGTTTCCTTGCCTATGCCCAGACACTACTGAATCATAATCTCCAAGGGAGGAATTAAGGAATCTATTTGAAACAGACACCGTCAATTGAGTCTTAGGCTCTGATGAGTTTCGGAAACATTAATCAAGGTTAAGCAGCTGCTATTATCATCCCAGGGTGATGAGATGATGGATGTGAAAGTTAAAGGTCATCCTTGCACTCATTCATTCAGTCAACAGACATTTATTGAGTACTCACTGAGTGCCCCGCCCTGTGGTAGGGGCCAGGGACACAGCGGGAACAAGAAAGACTCGGGCTGCCCTTAAAGGCACTAGAAGTTTGTCTCTCACCTGGTCAACTATAAAATTGGGTGGGTGGAAAGACGATCGAGGGAATTACTCTCTGGGCTGCTGAGGGTCCACAAGGGTGGACGGCAAACTTTGTCGCCTCAGGCTGTGAGCCAGGAGCGAGGGTATTTGAGGGTCAAAGACTGTAGGACCTGGAGACTTCTGGAGCCCTTTTCTGTCTCTTGCCCAGCTCATTTCCTCTCAGAGCCAGATGTCAGCATCTCCTTATGAAGTAGATACTACTATTCCCATTTTACAGATAAGAAAACAAAGGCTCAGCGGAGAGATGGGTCATACTAGAGCCCCACCTCCGAAAGATTCCCAGGAGGGTCTTCCTCAGCCAGGCCGCAGGGCCTGGTCCTACCTCCAGCTGCGACACACGGCCGCCAGATCTGTCGCCAAACCCGCGCAGTCGCACTCCACGGGGCTCGGGGCCAGGACGCTCCGGAGTCATCCACGCCGGGACAACCGCTTCTGCCTCAAGGAGGACGGGACCGTGCCTCCAGACCTGGCCTCGCCCTCCCACGCTAAGTGCCAGCACAGCTCGCCGCCCCGGGAACTACAACGCCCATGAGCCTCCGGGGCGCAGGTGCGCTGTGGGACGCTCCACATCGCCCCCCGGTGCCACCAGAGAGAACTGCGTGGGCCCTGAGCCCGCGAGGCCCGAGGGCGCCTTTGAAACCTCTACCCTCACCCAGCCGAAAGCCATCAGCACCTTCCTGGACGTCTTACGTCCCGCGCCCGGAAGTTGACGGGGCCATAGAGATTGGGGGCTAGAAGCTCCCAGACTTGCCCTCTCGGCCCTCACTTCCGCCGGAAGCGACTTCCATCCACAGTTACCCTTTGCTTACTGCACGCGCCGCCGTCAGTGCCCGGTACACACTAGTCCGGGCACCAGTACGACCACAATGGCGGCCTCGACCCTGCTGCGCGCGACGCCCCTCTTCAGCGGTGAGGGGGCGGGGGGGCGGGGGGGGGGCGATTACGG
>NW_006779491.1:2538680-2543437 GCF_000442215.2 Lipotes vexillifer | reverse complement strand
GCGGGCGGGCGGGGGGGGGGCGATTACGGCCCGGGTTCACGTGGGTTCTTCGGGAGCGGCCGGGCTCAGACCAGCGCCCTGACTCCAAGCCTCTGCCCCGGCAGGTCTCGGCGCCGGCCCGACCCCACTGCTGAAGGGTCTTTTGCGGCCGCTGAAGGGCCCGGCATTGCCCCTCTTGTGCCGCGGCCTGGCTGTGGAGGCCAAGAAGATCTATGTGCGCGACAAGCCCCATGTAAACGTGGGTACCATTGGCCATGTAGACCACGGCAAGACCACACTGACCGCGGCCATCACGAAAAGTAAGCAGGGTTGGGGTGGAGGCTTCCGGCAGCGCCCGCTCTGCTGGCAGGACCTGGAGCCAGGGAGGTGGGACCCGCGGAGAGGCTGCTAGAGGTGTTTAGTGTGACCCCAGGCGCCGGAACTCGGGCGGACAGTAGGTTGCAGCATGCAGGAGACAGATTTCCCGTAGACATGGAGAAGTTTGTGGTGCCTAAATTGGGGGACCCCGAATGGCCTACCTCCAGCCCTGGGGAGTGCCGTGTAAGCAGAGGTGTTACCCTAGAGAAGTCACAGGGATGGCCCTTGAGGCCCTATAATCTTTCTTTCTGACCTGAAGTTACCTCTGCTCCAGGAGTTGGAGGGCGTCTCGGAAGCCTGCTTCTCCCAGACTGTCCTTTGTATAGGTAGGAGGGGCCCAGGGGTGTGGCCTGAGCCCCTCTTCTACCTGTGGAACTTTAGCTGAAACGTGTGTTCCCTTCCTTCCGTTAGTTTTAGCCGAGGGAGGTGGGGCCAAATTTAAGAAATACGAGGAGATTGACAACGCCCCGGAGGAGCGAGCCCGAGGTATCACAATCAATGCCGCCCATGTGGAGTACAGCACCGCTGCGCGCCACTACGCCCACACTGACTGTCCCGGTCATGCAGACTACGTTAAGGTGGGAGCTGCTGGAGACAGGGCCTGGAACTGCCCCCACCTCGGGAAAATGTTAGGTTTGTGGGGAGGAGGTTAAGAGAGTTGAGATGTATGGTTTTGAGATCACGGATCTGTGGGCCTGGCCAGTCACAGCAGGTGGTAAGGAGGTGGCTGGGGAGCTGAGGAGGTCACTGACCTACACTGAGTGTTTCCTCTCCTCTCCTCTCCCTCCCCAGAATATGATCACAGGCACAGCCCCCCTCGACGGCTGCATCCTGGTGGTGGCAGCCAACGATGGCCCCATGCCCCAGACCCGAGAACACTTATTACTGGCCAAACAGGTACCCAGAGCCTGGGTACGGGTGGAAGGAGGAAGGTGGGGCGGTGTTGGGCCACTCAGGACACCATCTCTATGTCTTTCCCCACCTACAGATTGGAGTAGAGCATGTGGTGGTGTATGTGAACAAGGCGGATGCTGTGCAGGACTCTGAGATGGTGGAGCTGGTGGAGCTGGAGATCAGGGAACTGCTCACTGAGTTGGGCTACAAAGGGGAGGAGACTCCGATCATCGTTGGCTCTGCCCTCTGTGCCCTTGAGGTGAGGGCGGGGTCGGGCAGGAGCTGCTGCTGGCTGGGGATGGGGCTGGATGGGCATCAGAGCTCTGCTCTGAGTCTGGAGACTGGCTCTTGGCAAGTAAGAGGAGCAGAATGGAAGTTTCAGCGTCCTGTCACCTCCCGCTCATAGCAACGTGACCCTGAGCTAGGCCTGAAGTCTGTGCAGAAGCTGCTGGATGCTGTGGACACTTACATCACAGTGCCCACCCGGGACCTGGAGAAGCCTTTCCTGCTGCCTGTAGAGTCAGTGTACTCTATCCCCGGTGAGGACCCTGCTCATTTGCACTCCCTTCCCCACACAGAAGCTTCACCCGGGGTCCCTGATATCCTGTCCTGTTTCTCCCAGGCCGGGGCACGGTGGTGACAGGCACACTAGAGCGTGGTATTTTGAAGAGGGGAGATGAGTGTGAGTTCCTGGGACATAGCAAGAATATTCGCAGTGTGGTGACAGGTACAGAAGGAAGCTTTGGGACCCAGGGGCTCCAGGATTACCCCTCCCCTCGCAGACCCCTTATGCCTTCCCTCTGCCCCACACCCTCCTCCCTCCTAGGAATCGAGATGTTCCACAAGAGCCTGGAGAGGGCAGAGGCAGGCGACAACCTTGGGGCCCTGGTCCGCGGCTTGAAGCGGGAGGACCTGAGGCGTGGCCTGGTCATGGCCAAGCCAGGTTCCATCCAGCCCCACCAGAAGGTGGAGGCACAGGTGAGGGCCCCCTGTGATGGTGGGCAGGCACCGTGGAGAGGCTCGGTGCTTCCAGCCACGCCCAGCTCCACCGTCGTTTTCTCTCACAGGTGTACATCCTCAGTAAGGAGGAGGGTGGCCGCCACAAGCCCTTTGTATCCCACTTCATGCCTGTCATGTTCTCCCTGACTTGGGACATGGCCTGTCGGATTGTCCTGCCTCCAGGGAAGGTACGATGTATGTGACAGTGTGGGGGACTTTTCCCTCCTAAAGAGAAGCTGGCTGATGATGCAGGTGGAACTGGTGACGGAAGGGCCTGGATCAGTGGATTTAGGGGGAATGAGTCCTCATCTAGTATTCCTTAGCTTTGGTAGCATTTACCCACAAAGATTTCCCAGAAAAGTTCCTGTGGTTGAGAGTTCCAGTGTATTTTACATAAGGGCTCAGAGGAGCCCTGTAACTAAGAAACTTGTATAACCCAAAATTCCCTAAACATTTTTTTCTCAAGAAAAATGTTAGAAACACTAATCACCAGTCCTTTCCTGCCTTTGCATATGCTGTTTGCATGTGCCTAACAGCTGGGATGAAGGTATCCCCAGAAGGAATCGTCACCCTGCTTCATTTTCCCATACCTTTAACCTCCTTGGTAGCAAACAAATAGGGAATGGAGGCGCCCTGAAGAACATGAGTGGTCCTTGTCTCTGCCCTCCAGGAGCTTGCCATGCCCGGGGAGGACTTGAAGCTCACCCTAATCCTGCGGCAGCCAATGATCTTAGAAAAAGGCCACCGTTTCACCCTGCGAGATGGCAACCGGACCATCGGCACCGGCCTCGTCACTGACACGCCACCCATGACCGAGGCGGACAAGAACATCAAGTGGAGCTGAGTCTGGACCTCTGCTGGGGCTCTCTTGTGTGGCTGCCCTGGCCAGTGTTCTCTCCTGCCTCTCATGCCCCCTTCTCAGGGCAGAGGCTGCAGCCCAGCCGAGTTGCGGCTAGACTGACACTTCCCCTGGCCAGAGGGCCACGTGGCCGGCCAGGTGAGGTAGGTCAATAAACTGTTCTGTGAATAGAAAGCTAGTTTGTTTGCCTTGTGTCCTTTGTACACACTGGAGAGGATGAGGAATATAAAAATGGAGCTGGAGCTTCCCTGGTGGCGCAGTGGTTGAGAGTCCGCCTGCCGATGCAGAGGACACGGGTTTGTGCCCTGGTCTGGGAAGATCCCACATGCTGCGGAGCGGCTGGGCCCGTGAGCCATGGCCGCTGAGCCTGTGCATCCGGAGCCTGTGCTCCACAACGGGAGAGGCCACAGCAGTGAGAGGCCCGTGTACCGCAAAAAAAAAAAAAAATGGAGCTGGACACATAGCTTGGGAGAGATCCCTGAGCCATTTGAACTGAGATCACCTCTCTAGCCTCAAGAGTTCATCTATGGTACAGGGTGGAAAAGTTCC
This sequence comes from Lipotes vexillifer, assembly GCF_000442215.2. NCBI lineage: Eukaryota > Metazoa > Chordata > Mammalia > Artiodactyla > Lipotidae > Lipotes > Lipotes vexillifer. The sequence goes on along the minus strand of NW_006779491.1, from coordinate 2,539,779 downwards.
TGTCTTAAAGCTGTCACCACTGCTGTGACAACTTGAGAAAGGCAGAGAAGCTAAATTAGGATTGAAAGCTATTCGAGTGAGCTTTGTATGATTGCCTAGCAAAACGCTACATATAATAGGCTATATTTTGGATATCCTACTGGGAGATACCGGGAAAGTGGTTGTAGCTTGGGCCCAGTTCAGGTGCCAAACCCACCTGGTTTCCTCTGAGTAGTTACTAGGCTGTTAATGTCTAGCTGCCTTTATTTAAGCTTGATACTGGGAACTGTACCTTACCCAGCTCATAAAATATACTTGGTAAACACATAATTTGCTTGATGGGTTATCACCACCATATCACTAATTCCAAACAGGAGTGAGAAACTAGCATGTCCTGCTGGGAACAATCAATCATAACTGAAGTTATGGTTACTGAAAGTGAATAAAATATTTTGTCCAAGTAAAAAAAAAATTATAGCATGAAAGTTTCATTTTCAACATTTACTTATATTTAACACTAACAAGGTCTGTTTATCAAATACACAGGGAGTAAAATGCTGAGATTTGGGGGAATTCCCCGGTAGTCCAGTGGTTAGGACTCTGCTTTCACTGCCCTGGGCCAGGGTTCAATCCCTGGTCGGGGAACTAAGATACCACAAGCTGCATAGCACGGCCCAAAAGAAACAAAAAAATGCTGCGACTTACAAAAATTTGAAATTACCAGTCAGATGCTGACCCCCAACAAAAATGGTAACATTCAGCGGGGATTAATGGGCACCCTTTCAAACTTGGATCCTGACAAATGAGTATATTCAGGACCGACAACCTGTTCACAAGCAGCTCAGAAGGGAGGGTCTTGGGCCCAACCTGAGAGCTGTTTTGAGAAAGCCTGATCTGTGATTCCAGAACGAGGCAAACTTGAGAGGGCAAAGGAACTTCATGAAAAGTACTGTCCAACAGTAAAGCGAGGTTACTTGTTTTACCCTCTTCAGTGTCCAAGGTGAGGCTGAAGGGTTTCACAGGAGGATTCCTGACAGGGCGGGGGAGGCTTAGTTCCCTTCCAACTTCAAGACTTCTGCTCTTAGGAATAAATTATCATCAAAAGGGCCACTCAGGAATG
>NW_006779491.1:2531267-2538670 GCF_000442215.2 Lipotes vexillifer | reverse complement strand
GGAATGCCTGCAATTACACCTCTCCCAGGACTACAGAAACCTGTCTCCATCTGCACTGCAAACACCAGGAGCCCAATTGAAGGCTTTCCTGCTCCTGTTTCTTCCATCATGGGCTGCCTCCCAACCCCAATGGATGGCCCCTAAGACAGCTCTAGTCACTTGGAACCCCAGACCAGCCCGTTTTTCACAGCCAGTTAGCTGCTACAGATAACCCCTTTCTCTACTCGCCTCTTTAAACACGTCGCCTGTCTTCCCCAGTGCCATGCCTGCCAGATACCAGGTTTCAGATACTCACACCTGGGAATTCTCCCCCAATATCTAATTTCATTCCTTCTGCCCTGGTCTCAGCCAATTTTCTCTGCCTATAACTGAACACCAGTCCCATCCTCTAACCTCTAAGGGTGAAATCTTCACTTTATAGACAAGAAACCAAGGCCAGGTCCTATAGTAAGAATTCCGTCTCTGAAAGAACCCCCTCTTCTGCAGCCTGTTATTTCTCCATCCCGTACTTGCCTCCCCTCTTCCTCATTTAGCTCCTGCTCCCCTCAGCCTGGCTCAGTTCAGCCCTCTCCCCACTTTCACCAGCAGCTTCATCTTACAGCTCTCACCCACACCCAAGACCTCTCAGCTGGGTACCAGTCAGGCCCTTATTTCCAGTGGCCCAAAACACTAAATGTACTTTTCAGTGTAAAGAGGCAGACATAACTCATGAAGTACTTATGTTAGAAATGAAAACCTCAAACCATACCTATGAGGCCAACTTTGAGGGGAGAAAACAGCCACAGAGACTGGGTGACCTGTGTAGCACTTACAGAGCCAGAAAGGCATCTTTGGGCTGTACTGTTACACTGCCCCACCTTGGGAACCACGTAAAACTGAGCTGCGATCTCACTAGTCTCCAAAGAGAAAACTATACGCGGGTTAAGTTAGTTTAAAATTTTATTTTTTTTAATTTTTTTTAAATATTTTTATGTAATAAAAAGTAAAAGTCCTTGTCCAACCATCCTTTGTGGGGCATCTGTTGTCTCTCACGCAGATCATTCAAGTTAATGGGGAAGAAAGAACAGGGGGCCCAAGTCTGAGGTTATAAATAATAGAAAATAAAAGATCTTCGTCTCCAGCGGGGGTGGGGGATAGATGAGAGGATGGAAGGGCAAGATGGGGTGAGGATGGGCAGGGGCAGAGCAGGAACCCCCCACCCCCGCTGGACCCCGGCCCTGCCCACTTTGAGGCCCCCCTTCCCATTCAAGGTGCTTGGCAGGAATTCCCCAGCTCCCCCCACCCCCGGGGGGGAAAGGGGGATTGGGGGGCTGGGACTGGTCCGAGCTGCTGGGGGAAGAGACATAGGTCACTCTTCCCTCCACTCATGGAGGTCTCAGGTCGCGGCCAGGACAATCTTCAGTTCCCCGGGGGGTGGAAGGGGAGCTGCTGGGAGGGATGAGATTGAACTGGTTGGAGGGGAAAGAGAAGAGAGCAGGAGCATTAGAACCCAAGCAGCTGTCCCTGCATCCAGTGCCGTCCAGTGCGGGGTGTGGGGCAGTGCTGGTAGGAGCGCCTCCTCAAGGTGTCTCATGGGGCTGTCAGAAGCACAGATCAATCGCCGTTTCCCAGTGAGCCAGAGCCCTTCCTCATGTGCCCAGCTCAGCCCCCCACACCCCAGCCTGGCCCTGTCTGCTGCGCTGACCTTACCTCGGCTAAGTCAGGAGACAGTCGGGGTCACTGAGAGCTGGGGAGGCAGTGGGGAGGGGGGCTGCTGGATCACAACTGAGCGAGGACGGAGGGAAGCAAAGGACAGAGCCAGGAGCAAGCCCCTGGCGGCGGCGACTGTGGCTTCTGCCCACCCTACATACTTCACAGACAGGTGCAGGTCGGCAGGCGCCCTGTGGGACAGCCCTGCCTCCAAGACCCCTCACTCCCCACCCAGAACCCGTGCATCCTGCCCCACCTGCAGCCCATCAGCTCTTCCATGCCAAATTCCCCCAGCTAACGAGAACTCACGAATCCTGTCATCGGCTCCTCCTGGAAATCCAGGCGCCTGGCCAGGCTGCTCACCTTGGGGGTGTCCGATGTAGGGATAGGGTGAGGGTGTGGAAGCTGAGAGTGCAGGCACCCCACTCTGGGGCACCGCGCCTTGGGGGGGGCCCCCATGGCTCTGGGGTGGGTGCAGCAGCATCACCTGGGGCGGGTGGGGAGCCCCAGGGTGAGGGGGCGGGGCTGCTGTGATTCCAGTTTGGACATGGGCCTGCAGAGAAAAAAAGCAGCTGGGAGCACCTTTCAGACACGGGCTCTGAAAATCCCAGTGTCAGGAGCCTGAAGTGAAAGGTGCACTGAGGGTTCATTCAGGTCCTTGTGGCAAAGCAGGTCACGTGGGCTCTTACCTGGGTAACATGGGCCATGTTGGTGAAGCCGTGGGGCAGCTGCTGGTGGGCATGGATAGCATACACAGCGGCTGGCTGGGGGAAGCTGCTCTGAGGGGACTGCGCAGAAGGTCCCGGCGGCAGAGAAGGCGGCGTGCCTGTCAGGGCCCCTGGGTGGTACAGGTTCTGCTGTGGCTGTCCACTGCCCAGGTGTGGGGCCTGCCCCGCCTGGTGCTGTCAAGGAGAAGTGGAGGGTGAGTGCCACTTCCTTCTGCGGTCCCCCAGCCTACCACTTGCTGACCCCTGGTCCTCCCTCCCCGCTGGGGAATGATCCCTACCCTATCCCTCTTGCAGCCACTCATTCCTGCCCCGCCCACTTGGATCCCCCATGGCAGGCACCTGGACGGGACTGGGGGCTGCATGCTGGGACTGCGGCTGGCTCCCAGTAGGCGTGGTGGCCGGCTGCGGCTGGTGGGCATGGAGCTGCGTGGCATGGTGTGGATAGGACTGGTGAACAGTGGCTACAGCAGGAAAGGGGGAGAGAATCAGGGCTGAGCACACTGGAGGGGGCGGAGGAGCACAGCCTGGAGCGGGGAGGGTACAGGACTCACCATAAAGGGCTTGGGGGGTGGGCTGCTCTGCAGAAGGGTACTGAGGGGTGGAGGATGACACAATGGCCTGGGGATGGCTCCCCGACGTCAGCACGCGTGGGTTGCTTTGAAGCATGGGGGCAAACACCGGCTGGAGGAGCAAAGCGAGGAGCGGTCGGCCTGGCAGAGGGCTCGGGAGGCATAGCCTGCTGCCGAGCACCCTGGCAACAGTGCTACCCTGGTCTCATCACGACCACCCTGCTTCCCATTCACGATAACCCTACTAAGTTTTTTTCCCTATAAAGTGTAGCACTACTAAGGCCCAGGGATCCACTGCCTTGCACAGGTCTTACCAGAGCCAGGACTGAAGCCTAAGTGGGACACCACCACCCAGAACTCTGCCTGCCTCCCTCTCCAGCTCCCGGAGTCTGGGAGGTGGAGAAGACGGGCTTTCTAAGAAGCGGGGGCTCTGCACCCCTCTCTCCTCCCACGCCTCAGTCACCTGCGAGGGGTAGTGGGCCATGGGCTGCATCATGGCGGGCTGGCCTGGGAACTGCTGTGGATTGTAGGGGATGTAGGAAGAATAAGGTGTGGCAGCCACCAGAGGGGGGCCAGCAGCGGCGGCGGCCTGCATCATCGGAGGGGCTGAGGCTGGCTGGTGTTGGTCCGAGCGCTGGGGGGGCAGGGAGCCTGCCGGTGGGGGGAAAGTAGTGCAGAGCTCAAGCTCCATCTGCCAGCAGGCACTAGGCAGTGCCACCGACTGCCCCTCCTGACCCTGCTCACCTTTTGCTCCCCGGTACTTGCCCTGCTGTCCAGGCACTGAGTTGGATACAGGATATGGATACATCTGAGGTGCCTAGGGACAAGAACACAGGTGAGACTGAACGACTTGCTTATAAATGCTCAGAACAGGTGTGACTCGGTCCCTCAGGTAGCCCAGCCAAACCTCTCACCCTGGGCCACCCAGTCTCTTCTCACCTGAACAGCTGGTCCCATATGGATCTGAGGTATGTAGGAAATGTACTGGGGGCTATATAGCCCACTCTGGCCTGCTGTCAGCACCGGGATGGAGGGAGTTGAATGAGTCCGGGGCCCAGGAGAAGTTGGAGTACTGGTGGATTTATTCTGTGAGAGACAAAGGAGGACACGTGTAAGATATCTTAATGACTTTCGTACCACCCGCCCCCCCCAATCAACAGCATCCACGGAGTGCTGTGCGCCAAACACATCCTATGCTTTTTCTTGGTTAAGCCTCACGTCAAACCCTATGAGACGAGCTTTCTCAAATTACAGATGAGGAAACTGAGACAGAGAGCTTAAGTGGCCTAAGATCACAAAGCTTGCAGGCACAGAGGATCACGCGGAGTCAGTGCTCCTAACTACCAGACTCTGTCACCTCTCGCTGCCTGACAGTCAGGTGCTCCCCCTGCCCAGTGCTCTCGCACCCTGCTCCCAAGTCTCCCTCACGGAAACCAAAGCCCACATTCCCCCATCCCATCTCACCACAGACAGCAGGGGCTTAGTGGGATTGAACTCCTTGGCATTAGGGTTCAGTGTTGACTTCTTCACTTGTCTGTGAGAGAAAAATAAAGTAAATCCTCACGGCTTCTCCTCATCACCCGATACCCACCCAGCTCCCCACCCCACTCACTCAGCAACAGGGCCCTCATCCTTGTCATCTCCCTTGATGAGGCCCACTGGGGGGCTACCGGTTTGGCTTGGGCAAGGCGGTGGGGGCTGATCCGGCCCTTCGGCGCCTCCTGCTGGTGGCAGGGGTGGTTTGTCCTCCTTATCCGATATGGATTCTGTCTTGGAGGAAACAGGGGACCCCATGGGCTCTGAAGCCAAAAGACCATCAACCTCCTTCTCCTTCCCTTTGGCCTCCTCCTTTAGGATCCGGGGAGGAAAAGGATCCAGGCTGGTCTCAGGGGAGCTACTGGGCTGAAGCTGGAAGGAGAGAAACACATATACAACATACAGAGTACTGTCCAGTCCAGACCCCAAGCCCACCTTCCTTCCTTCATCTTTGCTTGCTCTCACCTCTTGGTGCCACCCAGTGCCTATTCCATAAACCCCCTTCATCTCCATCCTAACATCCTAGCTCATTCCCACACTTTTCTCACCTTAAACTGGGCCCCAAATTTTCTCAGTTCTTCCAGTTGAAAGCGTTTCTGCTCGTTCTGAAGGCCAGGGACTATGAGAAATACCAAAAAAGGAAAAAATATACATTTCTTTTCTCGAAGGTGGCTACACAGCATCCCAAAGGACAAAGAAACCACGGAAAAAAAGAAGAGCTCTTTAGAACCCTTTAAGTTAGGATCAAAGGGCTGATACACATTGTCTTTTTCTGAATTCCAACAACTTTCCTAACTGAAAGGCTGTCCTAATCCAAGGGGTATTTTAGAATCTGACAGAAAAAAAAAAAAAAAAATCCTCACCTTTCCCTGCTATCCGGGACAGCTCCTGGGACTCCAGCGTTCTCCCAGGTTCCTTGGCTGGGAGTTCTTTTACTGAACAAGAAAGGAGAGATGCATGAAGGCCCTTCTCTCCAGAACCACACTTCCCACTGTCCACGGCCCTCAAGCAGGTGGCTCTTACCATCTGTGGGTGCCAGTGAGATCTTTGGAGAAGCTGGGGAAATGGAGCCTACTCCAGGATCCCCAACTGATGACGTCACGGGGATGGAAGCTGAAGAGGTTGGTACTGCTGAGCCGATGGGAGGCTCAGGACAGGAAGCTGAAATTGGGGCAGGGGCAGCTGACTTGGGAGAGCGTGGGGGGTACATCCGGCCTACTGGAAGAAAAGGGAGAGTGACGTGATAGTTACTGCTGGTCAATGAGCAATGGGTACCGGGAACTCAACAGAAACACCAAGAAAAGTTTATCCACAAGGCCACAAACCTAAATACTTAGAAGGGCAAGGCAGATAAGGTAAGCAGGTAAAATGGCTTCATGGGTACCATGAAGGACTGGAATGCTGAAAGGGACAGGCATGACTCAGTTCCAGCCAACCAGAGCTATGCAGCAAGACAGGTTCAGTGTTGGCAGAACTTTCTGTATTTCAAAAGAAGTTAGAAATTTTCTATGTTTTCTCCTGTCTTAAAATGTTGGCAACTAATTTAAACAAAAGACATCTGCCAGCCAGACACAACCCATGGATTTACACGCTGGGATTTCTGCACGAGGGAAACCGAAAAATTATTTCCTAAAAAGCATAAATCCAAGCCTCCAAAACACCTTTCATCACATCTCGAAACTGTCTCCCATCCCAGCATTCTAACAACTGACACATTTACATCCCTTCACAAATTTCTATCCATTTCTTCATGTAACACCACTGGAATCTTACCTGCAGGAGGAGGTGGAACAGACGCTTCTCCAGACGGCCTGCTGCTGGGGGAAGACAGAGTCTTGGCACCTCTCAGAGGCCGCTGTGCCTTAGGGGACATGCGGGAAGGGCCTAATTTTTTTTTTTTTTTTTTTAAAGATGGGAAAAAAGAGGCAGAGTTCCTGCTATTACATTACCATCAACACACCTTCCTTCTAACCCATCTAAATCCTTTTAATTGTCTTCCCCACCTCCTTACCTTCCTGTTCCCTGCCCCCAGCAAGTCTGCTTCACAACTCACCTCCATTGATACCGCGTGTCTCAGAACCTGGGCCAGGGCTGCTATTGTCAAGATGGTGAGGGCCACGAGGTGGCAAAGAGCTAAGGCCAGGCCGGCCACCCCGAGAACTACTGCATCGGACTCCTCCCCGGGGACCTTCCCGAACTCGTTGGGGTAGAGGGATATACTTTCCCTCCCTGGGGAGAGAGTTCAAATAACATTAAGTAGCCACAAAACCCATTTTACAAAGATGAAGCCCTCCTCCTAAAGTCCACCTCCTGCCTCAACACACACACACAACTATGCCTGGCTTCGGCTGTCTGCACTCTTTCACTTGACGAACTGTCCTGGTTATGTGTTCTGTGGCTCCAGGATTATGCCCGTATGTTGCATCAACCCCTGACCAGAACAAAGCAGCCAGTACTCCACAATCCTAACCCTCCTGGCCTACAAGAAAGGTAGTTCCACACTGTGGTTTAAGGTGCAGCTTTTATAAGACACTATACGCTTTGGTTTCATTTTCATAAAGGGAAGAGTAGAAAAACATATGAATAAATATGCAGAGGAGAAAAGAACATGTATCAAAAAGCTGAAAAAAACCTGTCCTTAATCCATAAGCTTTGGCCTTGTTACCTTGGGCAAATTACCTAATGATTCTAGACTTCAGTCTCCTAAACCTAAGAACTGGGAATAACTATGTATTAACCTACATGGCTGTGAGGCTTCAACAAGAGTATACCGAGCTCTTGGCCCAAGCCCTGGCCCAAACGGTGAGCCCCACGTGGACCAGCCACCCCTAGTAATCACCTAGATGCCAAGCTGGGGCTCTCTCGCCCGGAACCCTGCCGC
>NW_006779491.1:2526149-2531147 GCF_000442215.2 Lipotes vexillifer | reverse complement strand
CCGCACTGTGCTTCTCCTCCTCGGTGCGCCCATCATCGTTCTCCATGGCGATCCGCAGGCGGTACTGGGGGCTCGATTCAATCTCTCGAGCCAACTGGGCTGCACGCAGCTCCCGCTGACGAAATTCTTCTGAGTTGTCCTTCTCTAAGGGCACCCTGAGAGGACCACGACCATCCCAGTGCCACAGGACAAGAGGGGAAAAAGGGAAGACATTTCTATCAGTCCTATCACCAACTCAGATATGTAGGTGTTTAAACCCTTCAACAACTCAGCATGTATTGAACTGGCATCTAGGAGGGTCCCAGGCAGAGCAGCAAGGCCTATCTCTGAATCTGAGGGACACTTAGACACATATATAAATCTGTTAAGGTTTCAGAGGAAAAGTATAGACAAGAAAGCAGTTAATTCCACTCAAGGAATCAAGGTTAAAAGAGAAAACCTCTGCGGGAGCAGTTCACAGGCAGATCAGGAGTGGGGAGAGGGCAACCCAGCACCCAGAAAAGCATGTACAAAAGCTATGTTCCACCTAGAGACCCACCCGCCTTCTGTTGATGACCCCACACCTCAAGCTGTACCACATGAGAAGTACCAAAAGACACTCACGTGTAAGAAGAGAGACTGCTGTCATAGGTGGTCTTTACGCCATAGTTCTCCTCATTGAACTTGAACATTTCATTGGGGTCCCATCCATTGGACTAAAGGAAAAGGGAGAATGTTTTAAAACCCAGGAAGGAAAGCAACAATAACCTGTCTTTGTCATCCATCAGGTTGAAAGATGAAAAATCTGACCAAATCAAGAGTGAAAAAAGGAACACAGCTGGTGGGAATGTCAACTAGTACTACGAACTGTAGTACAAACCGGCAATATCTAGCAAAAGAGAAGTCTTTAAGACCTAACATTCATTTCCACGTTTATATCCCAGGGAAATTCTGGCATATGTACATGGGGATACATGTTCTAACAATTCACTAAGGTACTACTTTTAATACCAAAGAAACACCAATCAGTAAGGAAAGGGATAAATACAATTTGTTGTGTATACATACATGTACATGTATATAAATAAGACAATACACAACAGTTAAGAGCAATGACTAGATCCACAGACCAACATGAAAAATTCAAAATCTATAAGAAAAGTAAATTTTAGACAAATCAATGCAGTGAAATAACAATGCGCTCACTAAGCAGTAACTTTAAATGGTCACAGTAGTTGTTCTGAGAAAGGAAAATGGGCCTACACAGTACTCAATCTCATCTATATATATTTTTTTCCAGGCTGGAAAGAAACTGACTTGAAGCAAAGGTTAACAGTTGTCAATCACAGATGATGGAAGAACAGGTATTTTTGTTTTGTTATTTTCTGTACGTTTCCATTGGAATCTAACTGCCATCAACAAGCAATAGTAAAAGAGATTCCCCCCAACCACCCCAGCAACTCTTGGTTCCAAGAATTATGTCGTGTCAACAACCCACATTCTGGTAGCAGAGCTCCCCAGCTCTCAGGTTCTCAGGGAAGGAGACTGTACCATGTCAGACTCCAGGTCGTAGTCATCGCTGTTGCTGTCGCCCCCCTCCCAGCGCTGAAGCACCTTCTCTTTGTGCTCCCCATTCACCTTCGAGTTCATGGCAATGGCTGAATCAGTGAACTTGTCTGTGAGGGCAGATTGAAGATCAGGAGTCAGGTGATATTTCACAGCCTTCTTTCCAACACCCCTCCCACCACGGGAGTAAAGAAAAGTTTCTGTGTGTCAGAGTTTGAGGGGTGGGGGCAAGGGGTGGGGTACAGCATAGAAAGCCTCATTCTTAGAGTTCAAAAGGAGCAAGGAGTTGAAAACAAAGCAAGGAAAGTATGAAGAACCACAACACAGGCTGGAATTCATTCCACTGTATCTCAGACATTAAGACATATTCTCAAGAAGAAAAATCTAGCCATCTTCCTCAGAAATAAAGGAAGATGGTAAAGAGGGGGAGGGAGGAGGAGAAACAAGTCATCACGTTCTCTGCCCTCTACTCAAGAAGTGGGTCTGACATAACACCCTGGCCCAAAAAAATACCTTTAGTAGCATAATTGAAGTCAACATTTCGGAAGTGGACAAGCATGACATCACTTGGCTTAAACACCATGGTGTCCACAATGTCTTCCCGACGAGGACCACCTGCTGGCTCCGATGCTTTCCGGTGCACAGCGTCTACTGCCAGTTCAAACTACAAAAGTCCCATTTCCCAACACCCAAGGGTCAGTATCAAGAAACGTGAAGACAAAAATATGACTACTTTTGTTTTACCCTTTCTAAACTTTCCCCAACACCACATTCTCACGTGCACTGTCTTCTCAACACCAGCCACAGGACTTAGCCGAAGTCCCAAACTTAAAAATTCACATCTTTAAAGTTGAGCATTTTAACATCAAAGTACTGAGCCCTCAAATCTCAAACCCATATCTTTTAAGTGCATGCAGTACTATTCCGGCACAGGCCTACAAAAATGAGTACAGTCACAATGTTGACCAACATCACTCAATTTATATCTGCAATGAGCCTATTTCATTCTCCCCCTCTTCCTCCCATGTAACTCCAAAGCTAAGCTAATTTGAATACACTGACCTTTGAGCTCAGTGTCTTGAAGATACCTTCATAGGTGGTACCATTCTTTACCTTTACATCACAAGTGGAGCCCTGAAAGGGGGGGTGGGGGGTAAGAAGAGTGCCTCTAGCAAACTGATGCATTACGTTCCTCAACCTAGGGGTTAGGTACCCACTTACCACAACAGCTGTAAGGAAATGCAACATTCTGGAATTGTTGTAAACACCCTCAAACACCTGTCAGTAACACAGGAGAGGGACAAATAAAGGAACAGCCAGTCACCATCTCACCTTCCTACAAAATGTCCACATTCCACACACACCCACCTTGTATGTGCTGGGCCCCTTGCGCTTCTGAACCCATCTGACTATTTCTGCACGTAATCTGCCCTGTACCCCCACATATACATCTTTTAGGTCTCTGTACCTTAGGCAGGGGGGAAAAGGCACTCACCGGTGACTGTGGGGGCCCCTTTCCTGTGCTTTGTCCCCTATAAGAGAAAGAAATGAGAAACTAGTTATTTAAATATGTTCAATCCCTCTTATACAACTGATTTCAAAGAACTTGGTATGCTAGAGCCAGATACCATGTGAAGATGATCATTTAGGTTACAAACCAATTAATCAACAAGATTTTCATATTCTCACTTTATAGAGAAAGAAACACAGGCATTAAAAGCCATTTTCTCCAGATGCCAGTCAATCATCAACAGCTGTCAATTGCTTTAAGAGCCAATTCAACACAACCGTTTCACTTTCTGCAAGAGGGCCAGGGCTGCATGCTTCCAAAAGACAAATGCTACAATATTCGACAACAAATAACCCACCCCCGATGTAAAGGTGGAAACTCAGAGAGTGCAGATTTGGAACTACCTAGCTCAAGCATATTACTTCCGAAACAGAAAAGACCATCATTTTTACGTCCTAAACCCTGGAGAATGGGGTACTCCCTCTATAATCCACCCTTCTCGACTTCTTTACGCATTCAGCCTGTTACCCACTCTGGGAGGGGTCACCTATCGCCCGGTAACCCTGCTCCTCGCTGGGTGATGTAACCAGCGGTTGAAGAGGGCGATCAGGGGGGCCGTTGGCGGGGCTGGGGGACAGCGCAGCCGCAAAATCTATCCACCGGGAAGCCTCGCCCGGTCTGCGCCTGCGCACTAAAGCCCACGGGCCTCTTCCAACCCCCCTCCCGCGATCAGAACCCACTGCGCCTGCGTGTACCTCCACTCTCAATTCCACACACCCACACACAGAAGAAACCGAGTGGGGTGTCCACCACTCATCCAAGAACACCAGGCGATCCCGTCCACGCACACTCCCAGCAGCTGCACTATATGTTACCCGGGACTGGAGAATGACCGGGTCATAAGACAGAGCATCCGCGCACACGTAGGGGAAGAGCGCGCGCGCCCGCGCTGGAGGTTCCCGACCCACAGTCCTCCCAGCTTCGTTCCTCCTTCCGTCCCCCCACCCACCCTGCTCCCCTCCTACTGGCCAGACTGGGAAGGGGGAGGTAGCAACTCGCTCCCAAGTCCCTCCCTCCCCATTGGCCAAACTGTGGGCCGCGCGCCCCCCTCCATTGGCTACGGCCAGGGACCCCTTCCCGCAGCTGACTCCCCATTGGCTGAAGCCGGGGACCGCCAGACCCTTCGTGGTAATGGAGCCGGGGACCCCGATCACCTCTTCAACCCCCCCCCAAACGCCTCGTTCCGACGCCGCTGGCGGGATGCGCCGTGCCTGCCCTTAAAGCCCAGGTCCCGAGCCCTGACTAGGCTCGCAGAGCTGAACACGGCCCCTAAATGCCCCGGTGGCCATCCGGGGGCCCTTTTCCTCCGACCTGTTTGGACCTGAGGGGCCCAACCCCAGCTTCCCGGGGTTTCCCCACTCCCCCTGGCGCCCCTCAAAGGTGGCCAGGCTGGAAGTCCGCCTCGCGCGGTGTCTCAGCCACCTCGGCTCCAGCGCCCGGAAACCCACCCATCCTCACCTGGCGCTGCCGATGGCCGCTGCCCCTGGCCTCTCCTGATGTTGCTGCGGCGGCGGCGGCGGCGCCAAGATGCCCTCAGCTCCCCGGCGGAGCCCGCTCCCGGCAGCGGCTGCAGGCCCCAAGCAGGGGGAAGCAGCGGCGGGAGGCCCTGGGGGAGCCGAGGTGGAGGCCAGGGGCCCCGGGAGGCCGCCGTTGGGAGGGCTGGTGCCCCCGGGAGGCCGGCGGGCCACGGCCTGTTGCGTGGGGGGCGGCTGCTGGGGCTGGGAGGTCTGTTGTGGCGGCTGAGGCTTCAACATGATGGCAGCGTCCGGAAGGGGAATTAGGGGGAAGGGAGGGAGAAAGGAAGCCGGGGCTGGGCCCCCGCCGGAGAGCGCGGGAAACGACGGGGACTGGGAAGCTGGGGACCCGCCGTTGGCGGGGGGGGG
>NW_006779491.1:2520313-2525730 GCF_000442215.2 Lipotes vexillifer | reverse complement strand
GGGAGCGGCGGCGCGAGCTGTCCGCGCGCACCGGGGCGTTTAGCTCCGGGCGGGAGAGGCGAGAATAAAAAAAGGTGAATCTCGCGCCCCTCGCCTTTGGAGTTGGGAAAGAGCAGCGCGGGCGCTCACGCGCGCCAAGGACTTATGGTCTCTAGGTCTCAAGGAGCCCAAAAGGCTGCCGACCGCTGTCGCTTCACAATGAGCGTCTGAGACGCTGGGGGTGGAGCCGAAGAAGCAGAGAGGAAGGAAGAGCCGGCCGCCCCGCCTAGGCCGCCGGCGTAGCGTCGGGATACCTCCGCAGTCGTGTGAGAAGTCACGACGAAGGGTACAGTTCTTCCGCCATTTGGGGGCCCATGGGCGGAGTCTTGAGTGCAAAAAGAAATCCCGCGACTAGACCAGGGACTTATCCTAGGCTTGTGGTACGTTGCACGGGGACCTTATCTGCTTTACATAAAAGACTGATAGGCATTAAAGTTATCAGTTTGAGTATGCTGATCTTTGGGGATAAATCTATGCCTAATTCTAAATTATTTTAATGATTTTCAACCTAATGGTTTCTCCATGCCCTAGGATGAACCCTTAAACTATAGTAACAAAGAGACTGAAGGCCATAGTTCCTAGGGTCTAGTTCAAAATCCTCCACCCAACTCCGCAATGAAGGCAGCCTTCATTCATTCAAATTAGTTGGGCATTAGGACATTAGGCTAGGTGCCTCGGATGTAACTAATCAAACCACTTCTTGCTCTCAAGGAGTTCAAACTAATGGTAGATTCAGAGAATTAGATGAAGCACAGGGCACTATGATAGTACAGCTAATCCAGCTTTGGGTGATGGATTTCTAGGCAGGGGAAATAGGATATGACAAGGCAAGAAAACTTCATTATATCGAGTATAAAATAAGAGGGAGGAATTTAAAAAAAAACAAACACAGAAACTGGAAAGGTAAGTAACCAGGGACCAGAGTTTAAAAGAGATGTGGAGGGACTTCCCTGGCTGGTCTAGTGGCTAAGACTCCGCTCTCGCAATGCAGGGGGCCCGAGTTGGATCCCTGGTCAGGGAACTGGATCCCACATGCCACAACTAAAGATCCTGCATGCCACATCTGAAGATCCTGCATGTCACAACGAAGATCCTGCATGCCACAGCGAAGATCTGTGGTCCACAACAAATACCTAGTGCAGCCAAATAAATAAATATTTTTTAAAATAAATAAAAGGCACTTCCCTGGTGGCACAGTGGTTAAGAATCCGCCTGCCAATGCAGGGGACACGGGTTTGAGCCCTGGTCTGGGAAGATCCCACATGCCGCAGAGCAACTAAGCCTGTGTGCCACAACTACTGAGCCCACATGCCACAACTACTGAAGCCCACGTGTGTAGAGCTCGAGCTCCACAACAAGAGAAGCCACCACAATGAGAAGACCGTGCACCGCAATGAAGAGTAGGCCCTGCTTGCCACAACTAGAGCAACTAGAGAAAGCCTGCACATAGCAACGAAGACCCAACACAGCCCCAAAAATTAATTAATTAATTATTTTTTAAAAAGAGACGTGGACATCCTCCTCAAAGCAGTGGGGAGCCTTTTACAGAAAATGAAGAGAACAGGTTTGCCATTGTTAAAGGATTACTGTTTCTTTGCAAAGTGGAGAGTGGAGTGGAGTGGTGGGTCTGCGGTCTTAATCCTGGTGAAACTTTCAACATGTCATTCTCTCTTCACTCAGGCATTAGCATTGGAACTCCTCCAGCTCCCAACTCTCCCCTGAACATGCACACACTTAGCTAAAAGTCTACCTTACTCTTTGGGAACTATTCCTTCGCCCCACCTCTCTCCTAGCTTTTTAGAGTGTTAGGTTCTCTCCCTCTGTGTTTGGCCAGCAATTTTCTCCACTGTATTCTGTGAGCTCCCTTTCGTTCGCTGATATCAGCTCCCTAATGGCTGGGATCTTATTCTTGCTGCTCCTTCTGTGATACCTGGCACAATGCAGGCAGTCAAATACCTATGAAGTGGATGGATCCAAGAGGTATTTTGAGGACCATGTCTCCTGGTTGTCTGAATAACTGTCTAGTTCTTTCCTGGCATTATGCCACCTCCCCGGCCTCGTTATGGGCACTCCTGTCTCCCCACCCACATTCTGCTCCCACACTCTGTTTTGTCTCAGCCTGTTAAACTCCCATTTCCTCAACATGCCTTGCTCTTATTCAACTCTGCCTGTACATGTGCTGTTTCTTCACCTACTTCTCATTCTTCAAGCTCAGCTGTCAGTCCTTTTGAACATCTTGTTATTGACTCCCTCGAACAATGTGATTTTCTTTTTTTTTTTTTTTTTTTGGCTCCCCTTTCCATTGGAGCCTAAGGTCATTAAGGTCAGGGACTGTATTTTACTCATTTCTCTATCCTTCCTATCTGGCTCAGTGGCTGGCACACAGTCATTCAATAAATTGATAAATGAATGAAATGTCTTATTACCTGCAGTTTAGAGATTATATCACTGTAATTTGCTCTGGAGTGATCTCCAGCGTATACT
Source organism: Lipotes vexillifer (assembly GCF_000442215.2). Classification (NCBI taxonomy): domain Eukaryota; kingdom Metazoa; phylum Chordata; class Mammalia; order Artiodactyla; family Lipotidae; genus Lipotes; species Lipotes vexillifer. The sequence goes on along the minus strand of NW_006779491.1, from coordinate 2,523,207 downwards.
GTTAAGTGAAGAAAGCAAAGAGTATAAACTATGCTTCCTGTGTGCAAGGAAGAAGGGGAAATAAGAAAACAAATATATCTGCAAATTCTTCCAAAGAAAAACACAAGAAGGGTAAACCAAAAACTAATAAAATTGGGCACCCATGAGGGGTAGGAGAAGATGAGGGTTCCTTGGTTGTTGGATTACATGCCTCTTGTTGAGGGAAACAACAGTGCCCTGAATGGGGAAAGGGAGACACTTCTTTGAGCCTTTTCATATAGTTTTGACTTTTCAAATAATGGTCAACATATTAAAAAAATTGAATCAACAGAAACAGAGTACCTAAAATCTGAATACGGACATAAATAAATGAACCCGACACTATTTTAGATAAGTAAAAATAACACCCTTGGGCTTCCCTGGTGGCGCAGTGGTTAAGAATCCGCCTGCCAATGCAGGGGACGTGGGTTCGCGCCCTGGTCCAGGAAGATCCCACATGTTGCAGAGCACCTCAACCCGTGTGCCACAACTACTGAGCCTGCACTATAGAGCCCGTGAGCCACAACAAGAGAAGCCACGACAATGAGAAGCATGCGCACTGCCAACGAAGAGTAGCCCCTGCTCGCTGCAACTAGAGAAAGCCCACCTGCAGCAACGAAGAGCCAACGCAGCCAAAAATAAAAAACAAACAAATAAATTTATTTTAAAAAATACCCTTAAGGGTAAAAAAATAGAACTAATTCAAGTAACTTTTAAGCACCTTCTGCTAAAGAAAAAAATAGCTGCAAACCTTGAATTCTTAAGTCAGTTTGCTCTAGTGGTAAGGGCATGGCAATTCGGAAATTATTTTGGGCGTATGGTAGGATTGAGCACATGAGTAAATATGCAGACTGGTTGGGAGCGTTCTCACTGAGGAAGTAGGGAGAAGCAAATGTGGAGTGAGAGAAGTGAGCAAAAACTGGGTATTGGAATGGGAAGCATCAGTATAAATTTTTTTTTAATTTATTTTTTATTTTTGGCTGCGTTGGGTCATCGTTGCTGTGCACGGGCGTTTTCTCTAGTTGGGGTGAGCAGGGGCTACTCTTCGTTGCGGTGTGTGGGCTTCTCATTGCGGTGGCTTCTCGTTGCAGAGCACGGGCTCTACGCATGCGGGCTTCAGTAGCTGTAGCACGCGGGCTCAGTAGTTGTGGCACACAGGCTTAGTTGCTCCGCGGCACGTGGGCTCTTCCCGGACCAGAGCTCGAACCCATGTCCCCTGCATTGGCAGGCAGATTCTTAACCACTGCACCACCAGGGAAGCCCCAGTATAAAATTAATGGGAAAAAATCAGGTGGATAGACAGACCGATATTTACACAAGTTCCCAGATCTTGTTTACTAAGTATTCCACCAAAAGAAACCAGAGCTCCTTGAAGAAATGGCTGATTCCAGCCTGGACAGGTGCGAGGAAGGTACCAGATGAGCTTGGAACATTCTGTTGTGCCAGAAAATAAATACTGAAAACATTTATAAGCGCATCAAAGAGCCACAGGAGCCATCTTAAGGAGGCCAAATCTGGCACAATTTGAGCATTGAAACAAATAAGGATAGTGATTATAGCTCATTGAATAAAAGAATCCATGCATCCATACTGTTAACAGATATAAACATACATGCAGGACTTCCCTGGTGGCGCAGTGGTTAAGAATCCACCTGCCATTGCAGGGGACACGGGTTCGATCCGTGGTCTGGGAAGAGCCCACATGCCATGGACCAACTAAGCCCGTGCAACACAATTACTAAGCCTGCGCTCTAGAGCCCGCTAGCCACAACTACTGAGCCCGCGTGCCACAGCTACCGAAGCCCATGCGCCCTAGAGCCCACACTCTGCAACAGAGTAGCCCCCGCTCACTGCAGCTAGAGAAAGGCCGCTTGCAGCAACGAAGATCCAACGCAGCCAAAAGTAAAATTAAATAAATAAATAATGCATACACTGCTAAAAAGAAGAAACATAGAAATGACTGTGTTTTTCAAAAATGTCCATGGCATGAAAGGCAAAGAAAGGTTGAGGAACTGTTCCAGATTAAAGGAGGCTAAAGTGACTAACAGCTAGATGAAACACTTGGTCCTGGCCTAAATCCAGAACAAAATTGCTATAAAAGACATTGTGGGGAAACTTGATGAATTTGGAATATAGACTATGAAGTATTATATCCATGATAAATTTCTTGAATGTGCTAACTCTGTAGATGTGTAGGAGTATATTCTTAGTAATTATACACCAAAGTATTATGGGGCAAAGGAACATGATATATGCAACCTACTATTAAATAGTTCAAGTTACATATATTCTTTATACACCCACAGAAAATGATGAAGCAAATTGGCAAAATATTAGTTGTTTGTGAATCTTGGTAAATGTTATACTATAGTTCTATGTAGTAGCCTTTCAACTTCCCTGTAAATTTGAAATTAAAAAACAAAAATTTTTTTTTTGACACTCAGTTTGTAGGATCTTAGTTCCCCAGCCAGGGATTGAACCCCGGCCCTCGGCAGTGAGAGCACCGAGTCCTAACCACTGGACCACCAGGGAATTCCCTGAAATTATTTTTAAAATAAGGAATTTACATGTAATTAAATAAGTTAAAATTACTTGATACCTCTAAAGTTAGGGAAAAGAGAGTAAACCACCTAATTATATTTACTAAACACTCATAAACTCGTTGATAAATTAGGTGAGGAGTTTTTAGCTCTTGAGAGTACCCTTAGGCAGTACCCCAGTGTTCACTGCAAAGTAATCCCACTTTGAGGTTCAGGTGTTACTAGACTCCATTGATACAAAGAGGCCACATTCCTCACTTAAGACATGTTAAGAGAGAGTGGCTGGGGGCTTCCCTGGTGGCGCAGTGGTTGAGGGTCCGCCTGCCGATGCAGGGG
>NW_006779491.1:2517805-2519399 GCF_000442215.2 Lipotes vexillifer | reverse complement strand
CAAAAAAAAAAAAAAAAAAAAAAAGAGAGAGAGAGTGGCTGGAACAGCAAGAGACATTCGTTATGATGAAGCCCCGCTCAAAGACATCTCCCGGACAGATATCCCACAGGGGCAGTTTTCCTTCACAAAGGCCTGCACGGTAGCAGAAAGAATAGAGAGTCTGTCCCCAGAGACAAGAACTCTAGCTCTGCCTTTGTCTCTTATTAGCTCTACCGACGAGGGCAAGTGATTGGACTTCTGGGGCCCCAGTCTGAATCTGTAAAAGGAGGGGCTGGATTAGAGGAAGGATCCCATACTCAAATTCCTGCATGAGACGGGTAATAAAATAGGGCGAAACAAAGAGGCACCGTGAAACTGGAGAGCATGTGCCCTATCTAAAAGGGGTGCCTGCTTCTCAGCTCCAACCAACGAATGCCAGGCAGGGATGTGTCCCAGTGTTGCCAGAGATCTTGATTTAAAAAAAAAAAAAAAAAGCAGCAGCAGCCAGAAGTTTGGATTTTTAAAAATTGAAATCTCCCAATTTTTCTTTTCTTTTTCGGGGGAAATATTTTGTGTGCCAAACAATGTATGTGTGCAAGCCACAGTGTGCAGCCATCAGGTTGGATGAACCCCAGTGTCTGCTGTCCTCCTTCACCAAGGAGGATAAGCTCCCTTTCTGAGCATATCTTGCACTTCCTTTCCAAACGAAGGCTCTGGATTTCTCATTTCCCTCCCAATGGACCACTAGGCACAGATCTCCATGACTGCATCCTTCAGGAGGAAAGTAAGGGCAAGAGCAGATGACACATTAACAGATGCTCTACCCACATTTTCCCACTTGATTCACTGGGTTTCTCTATCTTCTTTAGGTCTCTCAGAAGTTCCATCACCTTCTTTTGGCACCTGCTCATCAAACATTTCTTCACGCTGCTTCTAGGACCTGGCTCTCTTCATTTGTCTGCCCTGACCAATCTCTCATGTTTATCTCTGTCCTCCTGAACATAGACTCAAAGTTTGAGCTCATTTTCTCTCACACATTCAAGCCAACTCCTTCCATCTCCTTCCAGGAACCTCTCCATTCTTCAAAAACCATCTTTCTCTCTTGCTAGTGTCTGGCCCCCAATCCCTTTGCTCTTTCCTGGGCTTTGCATTTCAGTATTTACATATCATGTTTTCATCTCTCCCCCCACCCTCCAGTAATCCAGAGAACAGTGGGGTCTAGCACTCCTGCCTCCTGGGAGCTCCAGCCCACTTGATCATAGGGACTATGCTTCCAAGTCTACATCAAGGACAGGAACCCAGTTCTCTGTGGCACCTCTTCCCTGTCCCCTCCATCTGCTGCTTTTCAGATCTTGAAGACTGGGAATACATAAGGATGCTAGAGTAGTTTCTCCTTCCAAAGAATCAATTGTCTAATTTTCTCCTCTCCCTGTCCAGAATCCCAGGATTTCCACAAGAAAGGCAGCGAAGTTCCTGCCCTTCTCAAGCTGCCCTGCCCCTCCTAGCCATGTCACCATCTTTTATTTCTTGTCTCACTCTAGGGTCTTCACCTTGTTCCTTCTCTACCCCCAGATACGTCTGTGCTTCTTTAATTTTTTTTTTTTTTTTTTTTTTT
>NW_006779491.1:2470463-2517661 GCF_000442215.2 Lipotes vexillifer | reverse complement strand
ACGAACCCGTGTCCCCTGCAACGGCAGGCGGACTCTCAACCACTGCACCACCAGGGAAGCCCTTCTGTGCTTCTTTAGATGCAGCACAGACAGGGCAGCGATGCTCATCAAAACGGTCAGGATGATATTCCTATGGCTCATCATCACCCTGAAAACCCTGTTGCCACTGCCAGTCTCCTGACCAAGGAGGAAGGAAAAAAGTAGAGTCAGTTTCCTGAGACCTGTAGAGCAGACTCTTTGCCCTGGAAACTTTCTCACTTGTTCCAAGGAGAAAGACCTTCCCATAGCTCAGTGTTCAAATCCTTTGGAGATGATCCCTCTCCTGAGTACCCTCCAAATCTCTGACCATGTAGCCTCTTCGTGATGTTGGATGGATGAGTCCACGTTCAAGAACTTTCCTCGTCCAACCCCAGACCAAGCCTGAACCAAGCCCAGACTTTTCTCCATGAACACCCTCTTCTGCCTCTCAGACCTGTATTAATTTCCCCAGTGACCCCTGTCTCTCATGCCTAAAATGCCACACACTGAGTTACTTTTTCATTCACTTCCCCAGGTGCCCTTTGTTCTCTTTTCTTTGGTTCCTCTTTCTGGTTCTCTGGCAAGTTATACCTTCTCTCCTCCTTCAACCTTTCCAATTCTCTTTTAGTTGGATTCATTTCATACCCATGTGTCCCTTTCTCCTGACTTCTGCTTTCCAAAACGATGTCTTATTTCTAGAAGTAACCTTCTAATCCATCCCGTTCCCTCACTCATTCATTCACTTATGCAACAGCATTAATGGAGCGTCTATTATGTGCCCAGCACAACCCTAGCAATGAAGGGTGGATTTGAAGCTGAGAGGCAATAAATTGATAACCGTCATCGTAGCCATCTCTTTGGCTATTCAGCTTTTGTATGCACCCGTTTTTTTTTTCACATTAGAACACCCATGCCACTGTGTTTCCACCTTCTAAGATACAGCTACCCTTCATACAAGTGAAGTTCTTTCCTGTTCCCTAAAATGAGGGAACCATCATTGTATAAACTGCTGGTTACATGAATTACTCCTCAAACTCAGTCACAGCCCTACAGAATATTCTACTACCTAAGCACTAATTGTAAAGTTAACCCCCAACAACTTGTATAAAAATAAAAATGAGGAGAGAGAAAAAGAAATTGGTTAGCATATACAAATAAACACGTGAATATATTAAGGGAAGAGAAAATATGCCTAGCTTCTGCAGCTGCCATTTCTGTAAGTGGTCATGAGGCTGTAATTAATAACTAACTATAGTTCCTTCTTCAAGTATCCAAGCCATCTTTCCTTGGCACTCAGCCAGAATCTCAGATAGTTGGGATTTTTACCTGGTGGAGTGATGCAAAGCTTCATTCCTTCAGGGTCCTCAATTGTCCTGCCTTCTTTTAGTTGCGGTAGCTCTCAATTAACCTTTGTAACTGGGCATGGAAGTAGTGCCCAGAGGCACCCCAGAGAACCCCTGGGTTTCAGACACACGATTCTCACCCCTACTGTGCAGCAGCAACCCAGTCTCCCCTGGTCATAGGTATCAGTTACTCCAGCCAGTAGAGTAACTCCCATTTTTTGCTGATTGCTTCAGTGGCATGAAAGTCCAAAATAGCCCAGAGGAAGTCTCATCTTCCAGTTCAATGGAATCACCCTTGTGTGCCCTAGTGGAAGAATTCCTCCCTTGAGGACTAAGTCCTCCAAATCAGCAGAGCTCAAAGTTGCCAAGACGAGAAGCAAAAATTCCACAAGTGGGTTATGAAGTATAATAATGAGAAGAGCAAGATTCATCTCCACCCATTGATTCTCAGACCCATGTATTCTGGCTTTAGGGGAAACAGCATCATATAATGGTCTCTGATTAAAGTATACACTCCATGCTGTAAAAGAGAGCCCCATCCTTTCAGGGTGTGGTCGCCCAAGTGATGCCATTAGCCCTTAGCCCTTATAGTTAGCCCTTCTTGCCATAATATTCTCACTCCACGGACTGGGGAGCCATTGTGGAGATCCTTCCATTTGCTATCAAGGTCTATTCTAGTTATACTCTCAAGAACTTAGAAATAACCGCAGGGTGGGACTGTGGATCAGCTGAGCCCTCTGTGAGTTGGGCTAAGACTCCATCTATTACCTGACCACCTTAAGCCCCCACTTTGATTGGTGAGCCACAGTAGCATTTGGATCCCCAGGAGTTATCAACAATACATAGCCAGTATCTAGTAATCCTCAAAAGGTCTGGGTATTTCCTTCTCCCTAAGTACAGTCACTCTAGTAAATGGGCCACAGTTCCTTTCTTGAGGACACCCAACCTCCCCTTCAATCAAAGGATTCTGGATCTATGCTGACTTAGGTCTGGAAACTGGGAGAGAAGCCAGGGCTCTCCACTGTGGTGACTCAAGTTAGGTTTTTGGCTACCAGAGCAGGCTTTTTTCCCCCTGTTATATAGACCAAGCAAATTTTTAGTAGGCTTCTCATCTATTTGTTCTTAGGAACATGGTAACCAATTAGCCACTGCCGAAGATTGCTGTGGGCCAAGGCATTCCAATTAATGGTATATCCTGCTGCCCTTTACAGCAGACACATCCATCTTGTCTTTGGTGGTAATATACTGTCATTTGGCCTCTGCTACCTCAGGTTCCCATCATCCCCATTAAAATCAGAGAGCCCATCTCAGTAGTGGCATCCTCCATGGTAGTACCTGGCTTACACAAACACACAGCAAAACGGAGCTTTCAATAATGAGGTGTTGGGACTTCCCTGGCGGTTCAGTGGTTAAGACTCCGTACTTCCACGGAAGGGGGCATGGGTTCAATCCTTGGTTGGGGAACTAAGATCGCACATGCCACTTGGCGTGGCCAAAAAAAAAAAAAATGCAGGTGTTTTCCTCACTAATGTATTACTCAATGCCTTTGTGAAGGAAATATCTTATAGGCCTTCTCATGAAATGTTATTAGGTGGTGAATATTTTAATTGCATGTGATAAATCTACTCCAAAATTCCTATCTCTATTCCTTGCTCTACATCATGGCAGGAAAGTTCTGGCATCTCAACTTCACTGAAGGTAGGCCACTGTTAAGTTCACATTGCAGTCAACTTACTACGTAAACTGTTAAAGAGCCACCTGCAGCTATATGAGCCAACACATTAAATCCAGAGTCTCTAGCAAGTACACCCATATCAATGAATTCAACCCAACCCAGGGCTATACTTTGCTCTACTTGGTCTAACACTCTTAGGATCCCCTTCTGCACAAATTCCCCAGGTTTCTGCTGATATATATTAGCAAAGTCTTGCAGTTCTTTTGTTGTATAAATTATTTCCTCCTGGGTTATAGTGTGCACCTAAATCCTCTGGAGCCCACCAAGATTGACCCTTGTTATGGATCTAATGGCAACAGGAATAGTTGTGGTTTTTAAGGAGGATGAATATCCCCTTCCAAGGAATCTGTCCCAGGTGAGGTTATCACAGAGTTTTCAAGCAAGGAACACTAGTGTCCTTAGACGTCAGAAGGCCCAGAAAACTTGTGTATTCAAGATTATCAGTTTCATCATGGTTCAATATAAGACATCCCTATTCCAAGTTTCAGGATCCCAATCTTTCCCAATCAGTGTCCAGAATTACATATAAGAAACTTGTGAGACTGTGAATGTAACTATTCATATGTAATTCATCAACTCACAGAATTCATTTTTAAACCAGCTTAAATTGAGGTATAATTAAAATACAATTATACAAATTTAAAGTGCAAAATTTGGTATGTTTTGACATATGTATACAACCATGAAACCATCACCACAATCACATTAGTAAACATATCCATCACCTCAAAAGTTTCTTTGTGACCCTTTGTAATGTCTCCCACCTGACCCTCTCCAAGCCCCCCATACCCAAGCAACCATTGATCTGCTTTATGTCACTACAGATTGCCTGCGTTTTCTAGAGCAGGAGTTGGCAAACATTTTCTGTAAAGGACCAAACTAAATATTTTAGGTGTTGTGGGACAAGAGGCAAAAATGAGGATACTACAGGTACTTGTATAACGAGAGAGAAAACAATTTTTTGTCAGATTAGAAATATAATAACACGGCTTCCCCGGTGGCGCAGTGGTTGAGAGTCCGCCTGCCGATGCAGGGGACACGGGTTCGTGCCCCGGTCTGGGAAGATCTCACATGCCGCGGAGCAGCTAGGCTCGTGAGCCATGGCCGCTAAGCCTGCGCGTCTGGAGCCTGTGCTCCGCAACGGGAGAGGCCACAACCGTGAGAGGCCCGCGTACCACAAAAAAAAAAAAAGTCCCCATTTTCTTCTCCCTCCAGCCCCTGGCAACCATCATTCTATTTGTTTTTTATTAATTTGACTACTCTAGGTGTAACTGAAATCATACAGTATTTATCTTTTTATGATTGGCTTATTTCACTTAGCATAATGTTCTCAAGGTTCATCCATATTGCAGCTTCTAGGAGAATTCTATTCATTTTTCTGGCTGAATAATATTCCATTGTATGTATGTATTCCTTCTGTTCTTGATCTCTAATTTAATCCCTTTATGCGTGGAGAACACACTTTGTGTGATTTCAGTCTTTTTAAATGTACTGAAGTTTGTTTCATGGCCTAATATATGTTCTATCAAGAAGAATATTCCAAGTATACTTGAAAAGAATGTTTATTCTGCTGTTGTTGGGTACAGTGTTCTATAGATGCCTGTTAGGTCTGGTTGGTTATGCATCGTTCGAGTCTTCTATTTCTGTTAATCTTCTGCCTACTTACTGTATACATTACTGAAAGTGAGGTACTGAAGTCGTCAACTATTATTGTTGAACTGTAATCTCTCTTCAATTCTGTCAGTTTTTGCTTCATGCGGTTCTAATATTAGGTGCTTATATGTTTATAATTATTATATCTTCACGATGGTATGCTTTTATCATTATAAAATGTCCTTCTCTGTCTCTAAAAACATTTTTTTCTTGAAGTTTATTTTGCCTGATATTAGTATAAACACTTCAGCTTTCTTTTGCATTGTATCTTCTATGATATACAGAGCGGGCCTTGGGCTGTGTTTTGTGAGGGAATAGCGCCCCCTGGGGAAATAAAGGTAGTGCGGAGGGTGAAGACAGACACTAGGTCAAGGATGTCAGAGGACTGAAAGGCAGCAAAATACTAGACCCTTCTACACTCAAACTTGAGGAATCTGGGGCCTGGTGGTTCGATCTGAGGGCATCCTGGGTCCTGAAGAGGGGACCAAAGGCTTGCTTTGTGACAACTGTCTGGACTGTCCTGACAATCTCTTTCTCATCTCTTCTGACTGCAGATCTGTTCTCCAGAGCATAGGGGTGGCACTTTGTTCCCCTCTTTCTCTTGAGAGTGAGGCCTTGTTCATATGTATCCATGGGGCCCAGATCAGGGGCTAGCACAGAAAAGGTGAACCAAAATTACTTTAAATGAATGACATTCACTGAATCTCACCCAGTGCCTTCCTCAAAGCCCTGCATGAAAGCCTCAATAAATTTTGGCCGAATGCTTAATTAATTCTTACTAACAGCATGATGAGAGCAGAATTCAACAAACTGAGAGCCCTGGGGCTGAACCTAGCCAGTAAATATTATGTTTGTCCTACAAAGTACTGATCAGTAAAGTGTTTTATAAAAACCCAACATACCGGGCTTCCCTGGTGACACAGTGGTTAAGAATCCCCCTGCTAATGCAGGGGACACGGGTTCGAGCCCTGGTCTAGGAAGATCCCACATGCTGTGGAGCAACTAAGCCCGTGCGCCACAGCTGCTGAGCCTGCGAGCCACAACTACTGAAGCCCATGAGCCTAGAGCCTGTGCTCCGCAACAAGAGAAGCCACTGCAATGAGAAGCCCGTGCACCGCAACAAAGAGTAGCCCTTGCTCACAACTAGAGAAAGCCTGTGCGCAGCAACGAAAACCCAACGCAGCCAAAATAAATAAATTAAATAAATAAATTAAAAAAAAATCCAAACTACCAAGATCAGGAGATTTCACAATAAGATCCAAATTTCTGCTTCTCTTGAAAAATCAGCTCTGGCAACACTGGGCCCATATTCTGAGAGGCTGCCTCCTGAGATAGGGCAAAGCTCTCCAGTTTGTCACATTTCCACATCCCCTATTGCCTTTCTCATTTATCTTGCTTCACTGCATTATTTACTCATGACTACCTCCTGTAGGCATTGTCTTGTGATCCCTAGACTAGAACAAAGGGGTGTCTCTCTCCTGACCCCCAATAAGACACTGGGAAGTGAAACATTATTCCCAAAAGTGGTTACCCAGGTCAAAAGGAAACAAGTTTTCCTGTTAAAAAGAACGTGACTCAGAGCAGAAATCCCAGTAGCCAGGTCAGAAATTCCCCTAGAAAGATCCAGTGGCTGCTCCCCAGAGGCCAAGAAAACACACCCATCATGTACGTACCAAGCCTCTCCTGCTGGTTCACCCCACCCGCCAGAGAGTTATATAGGATGATCCCAATTAGTAGTAAACTAACATACACATGCCAGAACAAAAAAAAAGGCACCAAAATGTTAAAAGTGTTTATTTTTAAAATACAGGTGATTTTATCGGTTTTACACTTTCTAGTATTTTCCAAGTGTTCTACAATAAGCAAGAGTGACTTTATAGTCAGAAAAAAAATTTTTTTTCTTTGAAATATCACTCAGGTTGCATGTATGAGTTATTGGTGGGTCTGCCACACCTCTCCACTACATGCCCCTTCCTACCACATTCCATACCTCCCATAGCCCCAGCGCCTGGACTGAACCCAAGTGGGGGCTTGATATCCGTTAGCAATGCCCTTAGCTTTTCACTGGCCATAGCCTTTCTCTCTGCCTGACTTAGACACACCATGAGGTCTTTAGAGTAAAGGTTTGGGCTGTGTAGCCAACTTTCTACCCCAAAGAAGGCTGCCGCTTGTTTTCAGACTCCAGAATTTTTTTCTTAGACTGAGATGTGCCAAGACAAGGGCTAGGAAATCTTGTCCTGTTTTCTTGGGGAGGCCAGCCCAGGAATTGTGGCAGAGATTCCAGGAGAGGCATCCATAACTTGTAGCAGGAAGATAACAACTTGGGGCCTGAGTTTCTTTCCTACACTAAGGGGGAGAGAGTCATGGAGTGAGAATTCATCACAGAGGGATGCAAACGACCTCGGGAAACTAACTTTCCTTGTATTTTAATTTCCTCATCTGGCAAATGTTGACTACAACACCTGAAAGTCCTTTCAAGTACTAGCATCATACATTTCTTTTATATTTAAAAGCTGTATGACCTCAAGCAAGTAATTAAAACTCCCTGACGTTTATGACAACATAACACACTGCATGCTTAAACAGCTTTTTACAGTTATACTATCACAGATCTTGTTAAATCTTAGTGTGCCAGTGATGTAGCCATGGAGAAATTGAAGCTCAGAGAGGTTGAGAGAAATCTGCCCCAGATCACACCGACACAGAAGTGGTGGCAGAGGAACCAAAACCAGGTTCTGGCCCTGCATCTCCCACTTCACTCTGTCCTTCCTATCCACAAGGTTGTCACCAGCCCAGGAAAGGCAAGCAAGCCATGGAGAGCATTACATATGGGTGTCCTCAATGCTCTAAACCTCTTGAGACCTCTGTCCATATGGTAGCTGTATAACTCTTTAAGAAAATGCCAAACTGTTTTCCAGAATGGTTATGCCATTTTACATTCCCACCAAACGTGTATGAGTTCCAGTTCCTCTACATCCCGCCCCCAACACTTAGTACTGTCAGTCTGCTTAATTTTAGGCATTCTCATAGGTATACAGTGGTATCTCATGGCTTTAATTTTTATTTCCCTAATAACCAATGATGTTAAGCCTCCTTCTAATGTGCTTATTGGCCATTGATATATCTGGTAAAGTGTCTGTTCAAATCTTTTACCCATTTTTAAATTGGGTCGTGTTACTTTCTTACTGAGTTTCGAGAGTTCCTTATATATTCTGCATACAAGAACTTTGTCAGATACACGAGTTGTAAATTTCTCCCAGTCCTAGCTTGTCTTTTCATTCTCTTATCAGTGACTTTTGAAGAACAGAAGTTCTCAATTTTGATGGTCCAATTTATCTTTTTTTTTTCTTCTTTGAAGCATGCTTTTGGTATTACATCTAATACATCTTTGCTTAACTCATGGTAACAAAGATTTCTGACCAATGTTTTCTTCTAACAGTTTTATAGTTTTAAGCTTTACATTTAGACCTTTGATCCATTTTTGTTTTATTGTGGTAAAATATACGTAAGATGAAGTTTATCATTAAAAAAAAGACACTATTTTTAAGAGTTTTTTTTTTTTTTTTTTTGCTGGCTGCACCCTGCAGCTTCTGGGGTCTTAGGTTCCCCAATGAGGGATTGAACCTGGGCCCTCAGCAGTGAGAAAGCAGAGTCCTAACCACTGGACCGCCAGGGAATTCCCATTAAGAGCAATTTTAGGTTCACAGCAAAATTGTGCAGAAGGTACAGAAATTTCCCATATACCCCCTGCTCCCACACATGTACAACCTCCCTTATTATCAATGTCCCCCCACCCCCTGTACATTTGTTACAATCAACAAACCTACACTGACACATCATCACCCAAGGTACATAATTTACATTAGGGTTCACTCTTGGTGTTAATACATTCTATAGGTCTGGAGGAATGTTTAATGACATGTATCCATCATTATAGTATCACACCCAGTAGTTTCACTGCCCTAAAAATCCTTTGTGCGTCACTTATTCTTCCCTCCCTCTCCCCCAATCCCTGGCAACCACTGATCTTTTCAGTCTCCATAGTTGTGCCTTGTACAGAATGTTGCATAGCTGGAATCATACAATATGTAAACTTTTCTTCTTCGGAATGCATTTTAAGTGTCCTCCACGTCTTTTCATGGCTTGATAGTTTTTTTTGTTTTTGGCTGCGTTGGGTCTTCATTGCTGTGTGCAGGCTTCCTCTAGTTGTGGTGAGTGGGGGCTACTCATCGTTGTAGTGCGTGGGCTTCTCATGGCGGTGGTTTCTCTTATTGTGCAGCACAGGCTCTAGGAACACGGGATTTGGTAGTTGCAGCACTCCGGCTCAGTAGTTGTGGCTTGCAAGCTTAGTTGCTCCGTGGCATGTAGGCTGTTCCCAGACCTGAGATCGAACCCGTGTCCCCTGCATTGGCAGGCAGATTCTTAACCACCACGCCACCAGGGAAGTCCCAGTTCATTTTTTTTTAGTGCTGAAAAATACTCCATCATCTGGAGGTACCACAGTTTACTTATCCATTCACTTACTGAAGGACATCTTAGCTGTTTCCAGGTTTTGGCAATTGTAAGTAAAGTTGCTGTAAGTACCCATGTGCAGGTTTTTGTGTAGACATTAAGTTTTCAATTCCTTTGGTAAATACCAAGGAGCATGATTGGTGGATGGTATGGTAAGAACATATTTTGTTTTGTAGATAATTGCCAAAATTGTCTTCCAAAGTGGCTGTACCATTCATTTTGCTTTCCCACCAGCAATGAATAAAATTTCCTGTTGCTCCACAACCTTGCCAGCATTTGGTGTTGTCAGTGTTCTGGAATTTGGTCATTTTAATAGGTGTGTAATAGTAATCACTACAATCTATTTCCAAAACTTTTTCATCACCCAAAATAGAAACTCTTTAGCTATTAGCAGTAATTCCCCATTTCCCCCGCCCCAGCCCCTGAAAACTTCTATTCTACTTTCTGCCTCTATGAAGTTGCCCATTCTAGATTCCTCATATAAATGGACTATCAGAATATTTATCCTTTGCATCTGGCTTATTTCACTTAGCATAATTTTTTCAAGGCTGTAGCATGTATCAGAACTTTATTCCTCTTTTAGGCTAACAATTATTCACTTCATGTATATACCACATTTTATCCATTTCTCTGTGGGTGGTATTTGGGTTGATTCCATCTTTTAGCTACTGTAATGCTGCAATGAACACTGCTGTACAGGCATCACTTTGAGCTCCTATTTCCAATTCTTTTGGGTATATACCTAGGAGTGGAACTGCTTGGTCATACAGTAATTCTGTTCAGCTTTTGGAGGAACCACCAAACTGTCTTCTGTAGTAGCCTCACTATTTTACATTCCTACTAGCAGCATATGAGAGTTCCAATTTCCCCACATCCTCACCAACACTCATTTTCTATGTGATAGCAGACATTCTAATGGGTGTGAAGGGGTATCTCGTGGTTTCGATTTGCATTTGCCTAAAAATTAGTAATGTTGAACATCTTTTCATGTGCTTATTGGCCATTTGTTAATCTTTTTTGGAGAAATATCTTCAAGCCCTTTGCTCATTTAAAAATCTTTTTGTTGTTGTTGTTAAGAGTTCTTTGTATATTCTGAATAATAACTCATCAGATGTATGATTTGCAAATTTCTCCCATTCTGTGGGTTGCCTTTTCACTGTTGGTAGTGTACTTTGATGCAACTGATTTTTGTGTTGTGTACCCTGTAATTTTGCTGATCACGTAGCTTTCTTATGGATTCTTTGGAATTTTCTCTATATAGGATCACCTCATCTGTGAATATTTTACTTTTTCCTTTCCAATTTGGATGCCTTTTCTTTTTCCTAATTGGTTTGGCTCAAACTTCTAGTACTATGTTGAACAGCAATGGTGATAACATGTGTCGTTTTGTTCCTGATCTTGGGAGAAAAGCTTTCAGTCTTTCACCAGAGAATGTTGGCTATCAGTTTTTCATAAATACCCTTTATCACGTAATGCAGGGGTCCCCAAGCTTTTTGGAACCAGGGACTGGGTTTCATGGAAGACAGTTTTCCCACTGGTTTGGGGAGGAATGGTTCAGGTGGTAATGCAAGCAATGGGGAGAGACAGATGATGCTTCACTCTCGCCCGCCTGCCGCTCACCTCCTGCTGTGCGGCCTGGTTCCTAACAGGCTGTGGACTGGGCTCTGGGAGTTGGGGACCCATGATGTAAAGAACATTCATTCCCTTCTATTCCTAGTTTTCTACTGTTTTATCATGGAAGGGCATTTTGTTTTGTCAAATGCCTTTTCTGCATCAACTGAGATGCTCATATGGGTTTTTCTTTGTCCTATTAATGTGGTGTATTACACTGATTTTCTTACATTGAACCACCCTTGCATTTCAGCAATAAACCCTTTTGGTCATGGCATATAATCCTTCTAATATGCTGTTGAATTTAGTTTGCTTGTATTTTGTTGAGAATCTCCTAAGAACTTCTATCTTTCCATCCACTTAAAGTGTGTTTATATTAATTTCATGCAGTAGATATAACAGCTGCTTTATAGGTTTTTTAAAATAATTAATTAATTAATTAATTAATTTTTAGCTGTGTTGGGTTTTCGTTTCTGTGTGAGGGCTTTCTCTAGTTGCAGCAAGCGGGGGCCATTCTTCATCGTGGTGCACAGGCCTCTCACTGTTGTGGCCTCTTGTGGCGGAGCACAGGATCCAGACGTGCAGGCTCAGTAGTTGTGGCGCATGGGCCCAGTTGCTCCGCAGCATGTGGGATCTTCCCAGACCTGGGCTCAAACCCGTGTCCCCTGCATTGGCAGGCAGATTTTCAACCACTGTGCCACCAGGGAAGCCCTGCTTTATAGGTTTTGATATGAGTTTGCATGTCAATGGACTCTTCCCTTGAGAATTGGTCACATGGTAATTCTGAAAGATATCTTGGACATTTTGAATATTATGTTGTGAGACTCCAGATTCTGTCTAAATCCCCTCAAGAATATTGTTGTTTCAGCAGGCAATTTAACCTGTCAGAAAGATAGGGTTTCTTAAAGACGTTTTAGCTGCCTGTGCCACCACTACAGCTCTAGCTCTATGACGGGCCATACTTGGGCCAAAATAGGAAGAGAAACAGAATGGTGATTCCCCTTCTTTAGACAAGTGTCGCCTTTTCCTGGTTCCTCTGGCTTCCCTTTCACCTACCACTCACATGTTGAGAGTTCAGTCATTAGCTGCCTCCTCCTCTATGCTGACCATTCCTGAACTACAATTATCACTAAGTACAACGGTTAAGAGCTAGGATCATAGAGTCAGGCTGCCTTATTGTGCCATCTATCTACTGCACTTCCTAGTTATGTGATCTCAGGCACATCACTTAATGTCAGTTTTCCCAACTATAAAATGGAGATAATAGGGTTATTCTAGAAGGATTAAATGAAGTAAGGCATGTAAAGCACCCAGCATGTAAGCAGTCAATAATGCTGGCTCTGATAAATGTTACCCACTACTGTACTTTTGGCAACCATTTATAAGCCACTCAATCCGAAATCTTTTGTTCTTTTCCTTCTGTGATAGACTAATAATTGTGCCCCCATGGTCCACTCTCTTCTTTTAATAATATAACCCCCAAGTTTAAATGAACACACAACCATCCAGATAGAGGCATTTTAGCCTTCTCCACAGGATGGTTAAGAATTTGAGACTAGGTTCTAGCCCATGGGATCAGGGTAATTTCCAGGCCCTCTATTTTCTCTTCCCCTTCCTATGGGCCTGAACAAAGATGTGGGGCTGATGCACTACCTTCAACCATACAGATGAGAACCACCATCTAGGGGATGGTGAAGCATTAAGACGGTAGGACCCTGAGTCCCCAGATGATCCTGTAATATAGTTGCTTGACTCCAAGCCAGGGCCACTCACCTACCTCTGGACTGTCACATGAGAACTAAACTATTCTGTGTGAATCACTGCTTCAGAGTCGGTTTGTTAGAACAGCTTAATAGTCTAATTAATATGCATCCCAAACCTTAACCTCCAACTGCCTTGCTTATGTCCCAGAGGAACCTCAAACTCAACATTCGTAAAAACAACCTAATTATCAAACCCACTCTGCACCCCTGCTCTTCTTGTATTTCTGAACACAAAGACTAGCCCAACAATTTCTTGATAACATCCCTATTGTCAATTTATCCCCAGACACGAGAATCTGTTGCTCTTACTACTCTCAGATTCAACATGGCACAGAACCCCACAGCTCGACACATACATCCCTCTTCTATCATTCCCTCACCTCTGACCCCAACCCGATCCTGGCTTTATTTATTTATTTAAAAAATTTATTTATTTAGACTGTGTTGGGTTTCACTGTTTCACGCGGGCTTTCTCTAGTTGTGGTGCACGGGCTTCTCATTGCGGTGGCTTCTCTTGTTGCAGACGGAGCACGGGCTCTAGAACGCAGGCTCAGTAGTTGTGGCGCACGGGCCTAGCCGCTCCACGGCATATGGTATCCTTCTGGACCAGGGCTCGAACCTGTGTCCCCTGCATTGGCAGGCGGATTCCCAACCACTGTGCCACCAGGGAAGCCCCACCTTGGCTTTACATGCTTTTTACTCTGGTAGGCTCTCTGCCTCCAACTCTAAACTCCACAGTACTGCTCCATTACCCTTCTTAAAAATGGATCCATTCTATTTCGTTTCCACAACTCCAAAGCACTTAGCCTTCATGCGATGGCCCCCGGATGAAGCCTCTAGTTGATCTTCTGCACATACTCCACAAACACTTTATACCAACCACACTATTCTTTTGCTCCTCTCATCCTGTTTAAGTGCTCTTTTTCCTTTGCCTACATCAATGCTTTTCAAATGTGGTGAAGGGCCATTAAAAAAATTTCCAGCCTATTGTGGGTAAATACTTTTGAAAACACTATCACACAAATTAGAAAACCGGTCACATGCTTAGATATCACAGCAATAGCAAAGCTTCTCAGTGCTTACTCTTAATTACGGTGCCTGTTTTGTCATGGACAGGCTAACTGTGCATCCACACTGGTCTGACGACTACACTTCACACAGGTCTAGACTAACTCTCCCTTTTCCCTGCCTGGTGAACCACCACCCATCCACTCGCAACGTCCATCACCACTGCCTCCATTATGCTTTCCCTGACATTTATGCCCCATAATCACATCCTATTCAATATACCCACCACCTTTTAAAAAAATGCCTGCTGTAACTTATCACATATTACTACAATTTTCCGGTCAAATGTCAAAGAGCAGCAAGCTCTTTGAAGTCAGGGATATGTGCAAGTCATCCCTGCATCCTGAGCCTTGTGCCTGTCATGGGATAGAAGCTTAGAAATATAATTAGGAAATAAATGTGTCCAACACACCTCTGGCAACACACAGACAGGCAGAACTGCAGCAACTCTAAATAGACCTTTAATGACTGGGGTGTTGAATGGTTTAGGGCGCTGGGGACTGAAGTCAAGCAATCAGTAGGCCGTCTGAGACTGCTGCTGGCGGTAGCCACCCCGGCGCATGTAGCCCTCATTTTTGCGGTAGCCATCCTTCTGGTCTGCAGGAGAGAGATGGGGAAGGGAGGGGGTGAATGCCAAGGGAGAGGCAGTAAGGGGGCCAGGACCCTGGGAGCGCAGAGGGGATGGAAGCACTCACCTCGGAAGTAGCCACCATAGGTACCCTGCTTGTGGTCAAACACCCGCTCATTGTTTTCCACCAGGCTGCCCAGCTTCTCAGCCAGCTGCAGTGCCAAGTTCTGCTGGGCAGTGGGCTCAGTGCGGTGCATCACCACTGTCTGTGTCGGCTGGTCCAGGGAGGCCTGACAGAAGTGAGACGGAGGAAGGGACAGATCAGTCTCCTGTACTCCAATCTCTCCATGACTCCACCTGCCCATGTGCCCATGTTGATGGCCCTTACCATCAACTCCTCGTTAATGATCATCTTGCTGATGATGGAGTGCACAGTGGGCAGGTCCAGTTCAAACATGTCCGACAGTGTCTCCATGCTGGGGACAAAGAAGGCCAAGAGCAGGGAGCAATTAGGACCCTCGACCACAAAGCTGGGGCTCCTGTGCCTCCTCAGGGCCCATCCTACCTGATGGAGTCATAGACACTGCTGTAGGTGAAGAGGTAGGTCCGCAGTGACTCTTCCTGGATCTTCCTGTGGGGAGAAGGGAGAAAAGGGGGAGATCTTCAGTGAAGGAGACCAAGTCTTTTCTTCCCCACCCACTAGGGTCTTGTTCTCTGCTCACCTAACCAGCATGGTTCGGACTTTGTCAGCCTCCGGAAAAAGGTCCCACACTTTGCCATTCATCTTCTCGTTGATGATAAAACTGTGGCAGGTCTTCCAGTCACCCATCTTCATGGCCTTGGAGGCAGCGACCACGTGTTCCCTCATTGACTCGGGGGGACCTGAAAGGCTGGGAATGAGGAAGGGCCTAGGGAAACTTGGGATGAGGGCTCCTTCCCCCACAAGCACTATTTAAGGAGGAACCCAGGCTAGGAGAGCAAACAACTGGACTGAGACTCTCCCAGCTCTCCATTAAGTAGCTATGTGACTGTATAAGTCACTTAGTATCAGAATAACTGTATTTACATTTAGACTTAGTTTATGATGTGCCTCAGGGGATTGGTCAGTTCCTTGAAAATGCTGACATATTGCTGTGTGTACCCTTATGCACATTTTCCTAGGAAAGGGTCCACAGTTTTTATCAGATTCTTACAAGGTTCACTGACCTAAAAAAAATGTCTAACATCCACTGCAGGGAGTAGTAGAGAGGCGGGGAATGTGAACCAAGAAGCCCTAAGAGATGCTGGACATACAGATTTTCACTGGCAATTTTCCAATTAAATCAAAACGAAGTAAAGCATCACTACATAGCCCAAACATAATTTGCCTGAAGTGCGCCTGCACTTAATATGACCATACACACAACCAGTAGAGGACAAATCTGTAGAAGGACGTGGCCGTGGACAGTAAGCTTGGCTCAGTTGCCAAGTCCTTCCATGCACCAGTCCTACAGGAAGGGCGCAATTCAAATTCCTTTCCCAGTGAAATCACAACTCACTGAACCTCTGGATTGAATGATCAGATCTCTAAAAGTGCTCAAAGAAGCCAATGTTAGATTCTTGAATGCCAAGGGTCCAGTCAGTTAGCTAAAAAATAATATGGATGAAAGGGAAAAAGAGAAAAAGGTCAGAGAGACACATACCAGCTGTGTTAACCCTGGGTAAAGTCACTTAACTTTTGTGCCTCAGTTTCTTAATCAGGAAAAAGGGGGTCATAATAGTATCTTCATAGGGTTACGAATAATGAAGAATAAATGAATTATTATTATTTATAAAACACTTCGTGCCAGGCAGAAAAAAGTACTACGTAAGTTTATACTAAATTAAAAATATCGTTGGAATCAGGTCATGGAGACTTTTAACTTAGTGACTGAGGCAGCTGGACTTTATTCTACAGGCAATGAAGAACTCCTGAAGGTGCTGGGGGTGTATAACATCATACACTTGGTAGAAAGATACTACTGACAAATACAGACTGAAGGGGAAAATGATAGGAAGCAGGGGGCTTAATTTGTAAGCTAAGACAACGTGTCCTATGGTAAGAGACCATGGAGACTACTGAGTAAAAATGATGCTTTTAGGCCATACATGGAGATGCCATTAAGTCAAATGAAATCATCTTGTGGGAAAGTTTACTCCCTTTATCTTCTTTTAATCCTTTGATTACAAGTAATCAAGGAACAAACGAGCAAAATCTGCTGCACTACAGAGCCCCACACTCACCCAGCAAGGGCTGTCGCTCGCCCACCCGCAGCTGGTGATGGAACTGCTTGCTGATCATTCGTCGGCGGGCGTCACTCTCATGGGCGGCCATGTAGGGGATCTCCAAGAGCATGGCGGACACCAGGTAAACACACTCCAGCAGCTCCAGATTTATGTGCAGGTGGAAGGGCACCTGCCGGCGCCGCTCCACCTTCTCCTGCTCCTGGTTGCGCTCTTGCAGGCTGCGCAGCAGCAGGCCCTGGCCCAGAAGCTCCTTGGCCCGGCCACTTGACTGGATGTCCAGCAGGGCATTGTGAGCATCCTTGGTCAGGCCTTGGCGGAAGGCACAGATGCCCAGCTGCACCATGGTGCGGTTGTATAGGATCTAAGAGCAAAGGGCAATGAACTCAGAGGTGATAGCCACAAGGCAAGTCTTTCACAGGGTTAGGACAGAGAGTAAAATAGACCAGTTCCTCCCCTTCCATGGAGCTTACACTCTAGGGACAGGGGTGTGGAGGACAAAATAAGCATAATATGCAGGTGGTGACCCAAGCTAAGGAGAAAAATAAAGCAGACGAGGGAGTTAAGAAGGGAGTCTGAGTGGTGGCAGTAGTGGTGGGAACTCGCAATTTTATGTAGGATAACTAGGGAAGGCCTCATTTTGAAGGGGATGTTTAAAAATAAAGACCTGGGCTTCCCTGGTGGCGCAGTGGTTAAGAATCCACCTGCCAATGCAGGGGACATGGGTTCGATCCCTGGTCCGGGGAGATCCCCCATGCCGTGGGGCAACTAAGCCCACGCGCCGCAACTACTGAAGCCTGTGCGCCCTAGAGCCCGTGCTCCGTAACAAAGAGAAGCCACTGCAATGAGAAGCCTGTGCACCGCAATGAAGAGCAGCCCCCACTCGCCGCAACTAGAGAAAGCCCGCGCGCAGCAATGAAGACCCAATGCAGCCAAAAATAAATTAATTAAAAAAGTAAAAGGAATAAACATTAAAAAAAAGAAAAAGAAAAAGAAAGAACAACCTGAAGGGATATAAGGGCAGAAGCAGACAGAGAGGCCGGGAACATGATGGTGGCTTAGACCAGAGGGTGGCAGCGGAAGTGATAATAAGTGGTCAGATAGGGATTTTCAACACAAATGGGTGGGGAATCAAATGTGAGAGAAAAACAAGAATCAAAGATGAATTCAAGGCTTCTGGGCCTAAGCAACTGAAAAGATGGACTTGTCAATAATTAAGATAGGGAAGACTGTAGGTAGTACGGATTTTCGTGGGGGGGGAAAGACCAAGTCTTTACTGACAACAAAAATATAGAGGTCAATACCGGTCATGAACTTAGATACAAAGAGCCTTAAAAAAATACCAGCAAGCAAAATCCAGCAATATATAAAAGAGATAATATACCATGACCAAGTAGGATATATCACAGGAATGAAAGTCTGATATAAAAATCTAAAATCATGGTTATTCACCATATAAACAGAATAATGGAGAAATAACTGTGCATTATTTCAATAGATGCAGAAAAAGATTTTGACAAAATTCAACACCTATTAAGGACAAAAATTCCCAGCCAACTAGGATCAGAAGAGAACTCCATCAATCTGAGAAAGTCTATCTACAAAAATACTATCTATAAAAATAGATAACATTCTTTTTTTTTTTTTTTTTTTTCCCTTGTGTTATGCGGGCCTCTCACTGTTGTGGCCTCTCGCATTTGCGGAGCACAGGCTCCGGACGCGCAGGCTCAGTGGCCATGGCTCACGGGCCCAGCCGCTCCGCGGCATGTGGGATCTTCCCGAAACGGGGCACGAACCCGCGTCTCCTGCATCGGCAGGCGGACTCTCAAGCACTGCGCCACCAGGGAAGCCCGATAACATTCTTATTAATGGTGAAATGTTCACTGCTTCCCTGCTGATACTGGGAAGGAGGCAAGATGTCTGCTCTCACTTCTATTCAGCACTAAGTATTAGAGATTTGAGTCATTACAATATGGCAAAAAAGAAACAAAAAAGAAAGAAAAGTTTCAGAGACCCAATACAGCTGTCCCTCAGTATCCATAGGGGATTGGTTCCTGGACCCTCCATGGATACCAAGATCTGCAGATGCTCAAGTCTCTTACATGAAATGGAATAGTATTTGAATATAACTTACGGTACGTCTTCCCATGTAATTTAAATCATCTGTAGATTACTTGTAACACCTAATACAACGTAAGTGCTATATAGTTACCAAACAAGGAAAATTTTGGGTTTTGGGGGGAACTTTCTGGAATCCCTTCCCCCTCCCCCCAAATATCTTCAATCTGCACTTGGTTGAATCCGCAAATACACAGGACAGAAGGCCAGACTAAAACTGAATTTAGCAAAATGGCAGGATCCAAGGCCAATGTAAGAAAATTAATTTTATTTTTAGATACTGGTAGTTAACAATTTAAAAATGAAATTAACAGGAGTTCCCTGGTGGTCTAGTGGCTAGGATTCAGTGCTTTCTCTGCCGTGGCCCAGGTTCAATCCTTGGTTGAGGAATTGAGATTCCGTAAGCCATGTGGACAAAATAAAAAATTAAATTAAATTTAATTTAATTTAAAAATTGCATTTACGATAGCATCAAAAATCGTATAATTCTCAGGAATAATTTTTTGAAAGATGTATATTACCTCTGCAGAGAGAAACTGAAGAAATTAAACAAAGAATAACACGTAAGATCAACAGGTTCAAAGTTGTTAAGGTGTCAGTTCTCCCAAAATTGATTTTCAGATTCAATATAATCCTAGCAGGCATTTTTGCACAAATTGACAAGCTGATTTTGAAATTTATGTGGAAATACAAATGTCACAGAACATTCCAACTATTTTTAAAAAACAACAAAGTTGGAGGAGTCATACTACCTGACTTCAAGACTTACTCTAGGGACTTCCCTTGTGGCGCAGTGGTTAAGAATCCGCCTGCCAATGCAAGAGACAGGGGTTCGAGCCCTGGTCCGGGAAGATCCCACATGCCGTGGAGCAACTAAGCCCATACGCTACAACTACTGAGCCTGCGCTCTAGAGCCTGCAAGCCACAACTACTGAGCCCGAGTACCCCAAGTGCTGAAGCCTGTGTGCCTAGAGCCCACGCTCTGCAACAAGAGAAGCCACTGCAATGAGAAACCCATGCACCGCAACGAAGAGCAGCCCCTGCTCGCCTCAACTAGAGAAAGCCTGGGCGAAGCAACGAAGACCCAATGCAGCCTTAAATAAATAAATAAATAAATTGGAAAAAAAAGACTTAACTGTAAAGGCACAGCTATCGAGACAGTGTGGAATTGGCATAAGGAAGGACAAAAAGATGAATGAATCGAATAGAATAGAGAGCCCAGAAATACATTTATAGGGTCATGTGGTTGGTTTTTCACGTGGTTTTCCACAAAGGCACCAAAGCAATATAATGGGGAAAGAACGTCTCTGACCCTGACCATATGCAGAAAACATAGACCTAAATGTGAAAGCTAAAACCACAAGAACTTCCAAAAACTAAAAATAAAAAAAGAATATCTTTATGAATTGCAAGTAGGAAAAAGTTTCTTTAGATAGGACCCAGAAAATAACCAAAAGAGATAAAACTGATATATTAGAATATATATCAAAACACATGGTTAAGAAAATGAATAGGCAAACCACAACACACACTGGAAAAAAATATTTGGAAAACATTTATCTGACAAAGGACTGGTATCCAGGATATATAAAGATTTCCTACAACTCAGTAATAAAAAGATGAATAATCCAATCTTTAAAAAAAGGGGTGGGGGCAGAAGTTGACCAGACATCTCACAAAAGAAGATATATAAAGGGCCAATAAACATTTAAAAAGTAGTCAATTTCAATAGTTATCAGGAAAATACAAACTAACACCACACTGAGATACCATTAGACAACAACCGTGATGGCCAAAATTAAGAAGACCAACACCACTAAATATTGACAAAGTAGAAATGAAAAATGGTACAAACATTTCTGAGTTTCTTTCTTTCTTTTTCTTTTTTTTAAATAAATTTATTTATTTATTTACTTTTGGCTGCCTTGGGTTTTCACTGATGCGCGCGAGCTTTCTCTAGTTGCAGCGAGCTGGGGCTACTCTTTGTTGAGCAGAGTACTAGTACTGAGCGGGGATTCAGTAGCTGTGGCTTGCAGGCTCTAGAGCACAGGCTCAGTAGTTGTGGGCTTAGTTGCTCTGCGGCATGTGGGATCTTCCCAGACCAGGGCTCGAACCCGTGTCCCCTGCATTGGCAGGCAGATTCAAAAAACTTGTTTTTTTTTTTTTTTTTTTTTTTTTTTTTTTTTTTTTTGGTACACGGGCCTCTCACTGTTGTGGCGTCTCCCGTTGCACAGCACAGGCTCTGGACGCGTACGCTCAGTGGCTATAGCTCACGGGCCCAGCCACTCCGCGGCATGCGGGATCTTCCTGGACTGGGGCACGAACCCATGTCCCCTGCATTGGCAGGCGGACTCTCAACCACTGCGCCACCAGGGAAGCCCGGGAAGTCCCATTTTTGAGCTTCTTATAAAACTGGACATACACCTACACTATGATGCAGCAATTCCACTCTTAAGTATTTACCCAAGAGAAACCATACATCCACACAAACTTATACATAAATCACAAGAGCTTCATTTATAATACCCCAAACTCGTTGATCAGGTATCAAGAGAAAAATCAAGAACCTGTGATAAATTCACACAATGGAATAAAAAATAGGTGTGCTATTCAAAAAGCACCACCAGACAGGCTCACCACATGTTTTACACATAAATACCTCACAATTGTTCTAAACACACATTTATAGGATCTATACCTAGACACAACTGTAATACTCCTACAGGAAAATGTCCTCACAATGCTGCCACACACAAAATTTTATGTTTCACACATCACACTGTATTTGGGTCCTTGTCCTTCTCAGGTTAACTGCTTAAATGCCTTTTCATCTTTTTAAGTAAACTGATCTCCTAATGTTTGTTCCAAACCAGGAACAGGAGTTATAATAAATGTTAGTTGAACCCAAATCCTATCCCAGAGAACTCTATGTTAACATGTAGGAGAATCAAAGAATGCTAGCACTCGGGAAGGACCAAGTGTCTCCCTGTATCTGCATTAGCCCGACAGGTGGCTAATCTGCCTGAGCCACTTTGCCTGAACAGAGTGGACAGGGGGCCTGGCCTGGTCTTCCCTTTGCCACCAGGGCCACAGCGCCTCCTTCCCATCCTACCTGTACTGGCGGGTCCGCGTGCTGAATGTTGTCTTGTAGGTGGCTCATGAGCATGAGGTCACGGGCCTGGTACCAGCGGGAGTGCAGAGCATGATGGTAGATATGGCAGAGGATGGCGCATGTGCGGATTCGGTCTGTGCGGTCCTTGGCATAGATGTACTTGCACAGTCTCTCCATTAGCACAGCTGAGTCCTCGCCCTCATTTTCAGCCTGGTCTTGCTCTGACTGGAGGGGTTAGGGGTGGGGGGAGAGAGTGTTGGAGGAGGAAATACGTCAAGGACAATGGTTGTAAATGGCTCAGCCTTCAGCAACCAAAGACGAGACGCCATCCAGCCTCTTCCTAGTCCCTCTGCTCCACCACAGACAGTCCCCAGGGAATAGAAGATCTGCCATGAAGTCCTGACAGACATGCAGAACCAATGGACACACCCCTCTCCCCTCTGACATGGTGGCCAAGCACTGACCTTTGAGGAGCCCTCAGGGGGGGTAAGCTGCCGCTGATGGGCCTTGTAATCAAACTTGTAGTAGGTGTGGAGGATGCGCCTCAAGTAGATGCGACAGATCTCGTCAGTGGTGCCCTTCTCCTCCAGGTAGCGCTGCACACGCTCAATGATGGTGCACACCTGTGCCTCGTCCTTCAGGTGCTCCACGTACTCTGGCAGGGAGAGCACCCACCCTCAGCTTAGCCAGGCACCCAGGCTTTCCCAATCATATGTCCCTCATCAATCCAATTACCTCTGCATGTGTTTTCTGTACCCATCAGAAAAGTCTACCCACTGTGCTCTAAAAATACCATCCTCGGGCTTCCCTGGTGGCGCAGTGGTTGAGAATCTGCCTGCCAATGCAGACGGCACAGGTTCGAGCCCTGGTCTGGGAGGATCCCACATGCCATGGAGCAACTGGGCCCGTGAGCCACAATTACTGAGCCTGCGCGTCTGGAGCCTGTGCTCCGCAACGACAGAGGCCGCGATGGTGAGAGGCCTGCGCACCGCGATGAAGAGTGACCCCCACTTGCCACAACTGGAGAAGGCCCATGCACAGAAATGAAGACCCAACACAGCCATAAATAAATAAATAAATAAATACATTGTGTATTAAAAAAAAAAAATAAAAAAATAAAAAAAATAAATAAAAATACCATCCTCTCCTGGGCCGTGTCAAGCTCACTCTCCATTGCTGTCAGGCACTCTCTTCTGCTAATTCCTCCCGATTAACCCCTCCTCCTCCTCCTCATTCGGCCCTCACCTCACATGTGCCCTACCTACAGACGCTTCTTCAACCATTACCTAAAGCAGCCACCACTCCAGACATCCTGTCACATGTCCCGATCTCAATTTCTAGTTCACACTTTACATTACCTACAACTGACTCGTTCATTATTTTGTAGAACTGCCTTGCTTCAGCACCGAAATGTAAGCTCCATGAGCATGAAGGCCCCAAGCTGTCTTGTTCATCAATATACCTTTGACTTGGTGGACACATGTGGACACTCACATTTTACTGTGTAAATGTCCTGCATTTCACCATTCTAATGCTTAAGGCGTACAAGCTAAACAAGCCAAGTGGACAGAGATCATTATACCCCAACAGTTCTCAAAGTAGCAGACAGCACCATCACTTAGGAACATGTTAGAAATGCAAAATGTGAGGCCTCACCCAGACCTATTGAATCAGAAGCTACAGGAGTGGGGTCCAGTATCTTAAAGAGGCCCTGTGGTACAAATGCTGGGGTGGGGAAGGGCTGGCTTTCTGAACATTCTCACTTAGTATAATCCTTCACTTTAATCCCTGCGCTTTTCCTCTCACTGATGCCCATGCTTGCTCGGGCTCACCTTGGGAGTGAGGATCAGTGTTTTGCATTATCTTGGTAAATTCTTCATCCATTCGTTCCACCAGAGTTAGGATACAGCCACGGATACGCAGCGGCTGAAGAGAAGGCAAAGGAGGAAATAAATTAGCCCAGATTCCAGTCCTGGACTTCAACCCTTTTGTCTCCAACAAGCCTTCCCAAAGCAGACAACACACACTTCCAAATAGCCTGCCAAATCCCCTCTTTACCTGGTCAGCATTATGCAGGTTCTCACTCTCTTCCAGAATGTTCTCTCCAACAAAGATGTTGGGGTTTGCAAACAGGATGTCCATCAGCTCATTGATGCAGTCCAGACACTTCTGCCACATCTCAGGCTGCCAAGAGATCAGACAGCAGTCAGAGGTGTGAAGGTGGAACAATGAGATGCCTCCCAAGAGCCTTACACCAGGAATCCATGGGCCTTCAACCACCAAGACTACTCCAACAGTCCTTGAGTCTTGAGTCACTAGCCACCTTCCCATGACTCACCAGGTCCGCCGTGGGGTGCTCGTTATTGTTCTCACCTTCATGTATGTGGCCAGGTTGGGGTTGTAGTCATAAAGAGAGGCGATGATATTGAACTTGATCTTGACGATGACACCCTCTCCCAGGTTGTTTTCAGAAGCAATCTGAACCAGCAGCTGTAGCAGCTCAATCTGGGCTGCACTGGAAGGGTATAGAATTGGGTGAGGCACAGGAAACAAATAGAAAAGTCTTATCCTGTCATACAGTACACCCTCTTCAGATAAGAAAGGCAGCCTCATTCTCAATACCCACCCCTAGCCTCACCACCTGTATACTTGCTTGTCTCTCATAAATTCCAAACAGAAACAGCAATAATGCTAACAATCTAACATCCTCTTTAGTCACTGAATAACTAAAGAAGAGTATTATTCCCATTTTACAGATGGGAAAACAGCCCCCAAAGGTTAAGTGACTGATCTAAAGTCAAACAGAATGTAAACAGCAGAAAATAGACTGGTGTAGTCCATCATTCCTTCTACTATTGCCACACAAAGATCTTCCCAAAATAGCACTATTTCCCCACCAACCTCCACCCCGTGTCTTAAGAGAAAATGAGCTTTCACCCTGTAATGACATAGTCCAGGCCCACGAATCTTACCGATCAGTTCCCTTCTTGCCTCGTGCCTGTAGGATCTCATTCAGTTTCTTGATGACAACAGCGTGGGTGATCTCAGTTCCCTTGGCAAACATTTTTGGCTTCTCCTAGGTAACACACAAGTTATGTGCAGGCTGACAGAAACCTGTTCTTGCCTTAATTGTTCTCCCGAATCCGACCAGGAGGGTACATGTATGCTCTCCCAAACTGTTTCCCAATTCCTTTTCGTTCTAAAATCCTCACCTTAACCAGGGGCACTCCACCCCGGACCCTTTCCCACTCCCCGCCTTCATTGTCTTCCTCCTCCTCATCCAGGCGCTTGGATTTCCTATCGTGCTTCTTCTTGGCTTTGTCCTCCCGTTTCTTCTCAGCTGCCTTCTTGTCCTCCTCTGTGGTGGGGGCCCTGCCAAGAGACACAGAAGAAGATGAAGGATCAGCTCCCTCTCCACCTTGAGGCTTCTTCCCCCCACAAAATTCCTCTTTTTCTATTCCTGGGTCCAAGTTACACTCTACAAGAATGACCTGTGGATAACTGTAACCATAACCAAAGCAAGGACCACTAAGCATTTGAATCTGCCAGACCACTTACCAAGGTCTGTTACCATATTACACTAAGCAACTCATATGAAGGAAAGAGTATGGCCTAGTTTAATAAGACAGAGGTGCTAACCAGGCCGCTACAGACACAGAAATCAGCCTGTCATGTTGCTCCACAACTAAACTCTAAGGTTTTCCAAAGAATCCATAAGCAACACAGTTATCCTTTGGTACTAGTTGCTCTGTCCAGACTAATCTTTTTTTTTAAAAATAAATAAATCTATTTATTTATTTACTTAGTTAGTTAGGGCTGCGTTGGGTCTTTGTTGTGCACGGGTCCTCTCTAGCTGCGGCTAGTGGGGGCTACTCTTTGTTGCAGTGCACCATCTTCTCACTGCGGTGGCTTCTCTTGTTGCGGAGCACGGGCTCCAGGCGTTGTGGCTCCAGGCTCTAGAGCGCAGGCTCAGTAGTTGTGCACAAGCTTAGTTGCTCCACGGCATGTGGGATCCTCCTGGACCAGGGCTTGAACCCGTGTCCCTGCACTGGCAGGGAGATTCTTAACCACTGTACCACTAGGGAAGTCCCCAGACTAATCTTTTTATCACCAACTGATTTATCAGTTTAAAATCAGTGCTTAGGAAAAAAAAAGAGCAAAAAAATTTTTGCGGTTCCCAGACTGGCTGCTTTTCCCTGCCTTTCTTTCCCCTCTTATGACAATTATTAATATAAATTCTGAATTTAAAAAAAAACTGTTCAATACAACAAAATGTCCCCAACAAAAAAGAAAAAGATCACTGGCTACCTCAAAGTGGACTTAAGCTATTTGATGTCTGAAATCATTTCCGGACTTTAATATTTATATAATGAAATATAAACCAAATGACAGGGACAAATTATTTCAAACTTTATAAAGATACTGAGGAAAAAGTCTCTCCAGAAACACTTGAACAAACATTCAAGTTATCTATAATTAAAACATCATTTAAATGTTTATAAATAAATTTCATTTTAACTGCTTAAAAGGTTTGAATATGCTTTAGTAAGTTTATAAATTTGCCAGTTGGATTAAAACTTGCCCTTGCCAAAAGATTTATGCCATAATTTTTTGGGGGGGGGCCATGCCACATGTCTTGTGGGATACTTGTGGGATCTCAGTTCTCCAACCAGGGACGGAACCCGGGCGATGGCAGTGACAGCGCCGAATCCCAACCACTAGACCACCAGGGAACTCCCTATGTCATAACTCAATAGAAGCTTAATGGTTTTTCCTCCTGTACTAATGCAATACTCTGTAATGATAAAAACTCATTTCATAGGTAAAATCCTTTGCAAATACATTAAGTATGTTCATTAAGCCGAAACTGCTTGGTCTGCATCATCCATCCCCAAAGCTCTGAGATCACAGGACTTCATGCTATTTAAAAATCAATGCTGTCTAAACTTCAAAAGAACTTAATTATCCTTGGCCTAAAGTTTTACTCGAAGCCCTCAGGATATTGTGATTCACACCTCAAAAACACAAACTCTCACCCTATGAAATTCTAACTGAAAGACCTAAAACTTGACTTGATCTCTCCCCTATGACAGATTATACCTTGGTATATTCACATCTTGTTAGAATCGATCAGAAAACCGACATTTATGCTCTCAGCTAGAGGGACACCACCAAATACACCTCCACCTAAATACACAGCTAAGAAGCTAAAGACATTAAGAGACACCAATAGAAGTTAGTCCTAAAACTACACTGAAAAGGACCATTCCACACCCTCTTAACCGCAACTATGATCTAGAGCCCCTAGAAATACACTCTTCCTTAGGATCCTAACAACTTGGAGATCCAGTCCCACCAGAGATCTATCCTGAGGTTCACTTTAAAAAAGGCCTCCAGAAGCAGGTAGCTCTTAGAAGCAGATAGCATCTCGGAGAGATTCCACAGGGCAACCATATCAGATGTAGACAACGTCCTCCAAAACCCTTCAGATTAGGATTCATAAATGAGACAAGAAACGTATTCTGTGTATTCCTCCTCTTTTAACTTCTTTTGTATCAGTTCATCATTATCCAAGTTTCACAGTAAAAATCTTGGTTGCTCACTATTGGAAGAGGTCATTGACAGGATATGACCATGGGTTGATCCAAGAGCTGGACCCAGGGTATTGGAGGCTCCTTACTCCCTCCTCTGTCCTTGGAATATACGTTCTGCTCACGGTTCCCACCTTAGGAGCCTTGAGAGGCTTAGGATGCAGGCTTGAGAGCAATGTGTTGAGACCATCTGATCTGAATATGTGACTGAACTCTATTATAGCCTCTACCTAAACCCTTAAGATTCTGGAAGACAGGTGCAGAGATCTACTCATCTTGAGGCCGCCAAAGATAAACCCTGTATTTAAGTTCCCTTGCTTATTACACCTGCCACCTACCAATCTGGAGTGGTCTGCCTCTTTCTTCGGTCTCTCCTTGTCCTCTGTGCATGGGGATAGTTTCAGATTTTACCAGGAAGCTCCCCCATGGTTGCAAACCAATATCCACATTTGATTAAGACTCCAACATGGTAACTTATGAGAAGGAGGCCAAGATACTAGATTTCATCAGTTTGTACTTAAGAATTCCTACCCCAACTACAAATTCAGAAACACGAATATGTGATCTGTAATTTACCTCTAGTGTGGTCCAAAATAACAAATAATTTAAACATTTTAGCCCCAAACTAACAAATTCCTTAGCTAAGAATTAACCTTAAATAGGGAATTCCCTGACAGTCCAGTGGTTAGGACTCTAAGCTTTCACTGCCGAGGGCACGGGTTTAATCCCTGATGAGGGAACTAAGATTCTATAAGCCACGTGGCTCAGCTAAAAATTAAAAAAAGAATTAACCCTAAATAAAACTGATCTCAAATACTGGTCAGTCAAGGCTAATAAATAAAGATGTGCAATAAATAACATCTTATTGAACCTGGATAAATACTTTGGAAAAAACAAATCAATTAAGAAAAAAGCCACTTGGTTAAAAGTTCACTAAAGTGATTCTTAAAGACATTCTCCTAGATAGGCTTAGCCTGATTAGAAAATTAAATAAAGGTCCTAAATGTTTCTTACTGTATCTGTGACTATATTTTCTGCCCAAACCCACTATCCAATATCCAGGTGCTTAAATGTTGCTAGACAACCTTATTATCCCGCATCAAAGAAATTGAAGCTCTTGAGATTAAATGTGTTCCGTTACGGGCTTGTTTTGACCAAAAGATGAAAGCTGAGAAATTCTGACGAGAGGAAGGGTATAGACTGGTTTAATATGGAGATGCTGAAAAAGGATGCTGGCAGACATTATAGGGATAGCCTGTCATGTTTCTAGATAATCCATTAACAACCGAAACTAACCTTGGCTAGCTTAGATAGTTAATGAGTTTACACACACACAAATGTGCAAACAAAATTAAACGCTCCCACCACTGTCTGTGGTTTTTCCCTCTCTCTTTATTCCTCTTTCTCTTATCAAATTCTTTTTTGTCTTGGTTGGAAATCAATCTTAAAAGTTGGTCTACCTTGTTATACAAGTAAAATAGTGTCTCTGAATTATTCTTTGACACTACAAAGCCACAAACTCCTCATGTCAATAAGGGCCTTGAGGATCCCATGGTTAGCCCAACCTCTGACACTTGACATTTTAACTAAATCTAATTTTAGATTTTTTTTTTGGGGGGGGGGGGATCAGGTGGGTTAGGTATACAAAGTAAAATTTCACAGGTTAAAAAAATATATCGAGTAATCTCTATAGTAAAAATAATAAAGATAGGATTAATCTTAAAATACTTATTCTGAAAGCCAAATCTCTCCTAACCAAATTATACACTGTATGAATCCATTTATATAAAACTCTAAAAACTGCTAACTTATCTAGTGATAGAAAGCAAATCAGCAGCTGACCACAGAAAGGGCAAAGAGAAGTGGGGCAGGAGAGAAGGTTTACAAAGGGGCATGAAGCAATTTTTAGGAGTGATGGATTTTATTTACTCTGATTGTAGTGATGGTTTCATGAGTATAAACATGTAACAACTTATCAAATTGCTAACTTTAAATATGTGTGGTGGGCTTCCCTGGTGGCGCACTGGTTAAGAACCCACCTACCAATGCAAAGGATATGGGTTTGAGCCCTCGTCCGGGAAGATCCCATGTGCCGCAGAGCAACTGAGCCCGTGGGCCACAACTACTGAGCCTGCATTCTAGAGCCCGCGAGCCACAACTACTGAAGCCCATATGCCTAGAGGCCATGCTCCGAAACAAGAGACGCCAACATGGAAGACTGGAATTGACAATATATACAGCAATATGTGTAAAATAGATAACTAATAAGAACCTGCTGTATAAAAAAAAATTAATTAAATTAAAAAAAAAAGAGGAGCCACCACGAGAGCCCACGCACTGCAACGAACAGCCCCCACTTGCTGCTACTAGAGACAGCCCACGCACAGCAACGAAGACCCAACCCCAAAATAAATAAATTTATGTTAAAAAAAGGAAATTAAAAATAGGAAGAGGATAAATAGAAAGCACATTAATAAGAGAGCAAGAACAAGACAAAATACATTTACAATCACAATAAATGTAAATTAACCTGCATAGATTAAAAAGCAGAGATCAAGTTTTGGAGACAGTGGTGGTGGTTGCACAACCGAGTGAATGCACTCAATGACACTGAATTGGACACTTAAAAAATGATTAACAGTAAATTTTATGAGTGGCACAATTGAAAACAGAAAAAAACCAGCAATGATCATAAGATGAAAAAGAAAAAAAACCGAGCTGGGTTTATAAGTGACATCTCTAAACATAAACCATGGTAAAGTACAAAATAAAAGGACAGGAGAAGATATACAGTTGACCCATGATCGACGTGGGATATGACATGGGGATGGGGTGGCAATCCCCCGTCAAAAATCCGCATGTGACTCTACAGTTGGTCCTCTGCATCTGAAGATTCAACCAACCATGGACCGTGTGGTACTACAGCATGCATTTATTGAAAAACGTCTGCGTATAAGTGGACCTGTGCAGTTCAAACCAATGCTGTTCCAGGGTCAACTGTATGTGTGTTCTCAAAGATGCCCTATTATCAAGCAGAGGAAGCCCCCTTCTATTCCTACTTCGTTGAGTGCTTTTTTTTTTTTTGCGGTACGCGGGCCTCTCACTGCTGTGGCCTCTCCCACTGTGGAGCACAGGCTCCGGACATGCAGGCTCAGCGGCCATGGCTCACGGGCCCAGCCACTTCGCGGCATGTGGGATCCTCCCTGACCGGGGCACGAACCCGTGTCCCCTGCATCGGCAGGCGGACTCTCAACCACTGCGCCACCAGGGAAGCCCTGCTGGACTGGTTTTTGCTGAGGATTTTTGAATCTAAATTCATAAAAGATATTGGTCTGTTGTTTTCTTTTCTCATGATGTCCTAAGTTTAACCTTAGTCCCCACTTGTTCCCTCAGATAGGAGCCTTTGTGCAATGCACATGTGCAGTGCACACTACACACACTGGTTCAAATAATGGAGACTTCAATGCACAATTATTGAAAAGACAAAAACAGAAGATATAAAAGGTATGAACCAATAATAAGGTTGATAGTTCTATAGGATGTCAGTGGGCTTAAAATATGAGTTTCACAGTAAAGCAAATTTAAGAAATAGCTAATGAAACAAAGTTAAACAGATCTATTTTACTTAACTGATACATGGTTGTAAACTCTCCAAGAAGGGAATATGATACTGTGGCGTAATAAGAAATAATTATGTGGTCTTTGTCCTCAGTTCCTGACACAGAGCTCCTAAATCCCTTGGAATTTCCTGAGCAATAGGAGCATCTTTCATTCTAATGAGGCCTTGACAGGCCTCTAGAAAGCTTTCAGGATGGGGGCTGGTTGCCAGAAAGACCAAAGCATGATTAGACGGGTGGAACTTATAGCTCCACCCTCTGACCGGGGAGAATAAGAGGGACTGGAAATGGAGCCCATCATCAACAGCCTACGATTTAACCAATCATGGCTACGTAATGAAGCCTCCATAAAAATCCTTAAATGATAATTTGGAGAGCTTCCTGGTTGATGAACCACTGAAGTGCTGGGAGGATGGTCAACTCAGAGAGTACACTGAAGCTCCACGCCCCTTCTCCCATACCCTGCCCTATGCATCTCTTCCACTTGGTGGTTCCTGAGTTGTATCCTTTTGTAATACGCTGGTAATAGTAAGTAAAGAGCTTTCCTGAGTTCTGGGGGTCGATCTAGCAAATTATCGAATCTGAGGAGGGGACTGTAGGAACTCTATGAATTTAGAGCCGGTTGGTCAGAAGCACAGGAGCCACACTTGGAACTTACAACTGGCCTCTAAGGTGGTGGCAGTCTCACGGGGTCTATGCTAACTTTGGGTAGTGTCAGAACTGACTTAGTGTTGAACACCCAGTTGGTGTCCAGAGAGTTGGAGAACTAGCTGGTGTGAGAAAAAAACACATGTGGTATCAGAAGTGTTGTGAGTAAAAAGACATCAGATACACAATACTCCCCCTGCATTTGACCAGTGTTCCCTGGAACACACAATGAAAAATGCTTCTCAATAAAATGGCTGTGTCTGACCCCTCTAGTGTGAGGCAACTCACTAACTCCTGAAGCTGCATAACCCCAACTTTTGAAAGCAGGAAAGCAACCCTTAGCGCATCAGTATTTCTGCCAGTTATCACTGAGCTTGATACTCGACTTCTGTAGAATACAAAGGGATAGGTGTCACCTTGACTTCAAAGGAGGAAACTAGGACCTAAGAAGGCTAAGTAACTCACCCAAGTTGACAGACACTAAAGTAGTAAGGGCTGTGACCAGAATCCAAATCAGAATCCTTCCCCATACCATGACGATACTAGTAAAGTTCAGGAAGGCTTGCTGCAGTCTATATGCTATATACTAGGTTCTCAGGAAGAGTGAGAAGAGAAGCTACTGTCACTGAGGGCACACCACATGCCAGTCCCGGGCTAAGGCGTATCACCTCCCTATATTTTTGCAGGTATCCTTGAGACAGGGTCAAGTACCACTCCATTTTACAAAAGATAAAACTGAGGACTGGAAAGGTTAAGGAGCTTATCCAATATCACACAGCTAATCAGCATCAAAGAGAGATAAACACTCAGTCCACATGCAGCAAGTAATGTCATGGTTAAATATTTGGACACTGGAAACTTCAAATCTCATCTGCAGGACACATTAGCTTTATGACCTTAGCCAACTAACATATTTGACTGAGATCCCTCTGTTGGCCTCTACAACCTAAAAGGACTCCATTGGGGGAGGAGCAATATAGGAGTAGGGGATTAAGAGGTACAAACCACTAGGTATAAAATGAGCTACAAGGATATACTGTACAACACCAAGAACTAATCTATAAATGGAGTATAACTTTTAAAAATTATGGATCACTAGGGACTTCCCTGGTGGTCCAGTGGTTAAGAATACACCTTCCGATGCAGGGGACGTGGGTTCAACCCCTGGTCGGGGAACTAAGATCCCACATGCTGTGGGGCAACTAAGCCTGCGCGCTGCAACTACTGACCCCACAGGCCACAACTAGAGAGAAGCCCACGCCTCAATGAAGAGCCTCTGCGCCGCAACAAAAGATCCCGCATGCTGCAGAGAAGATCCCACGTGCCACAACTAAGACCTGACACAGCCAAATAAATAAAATAATATAAAAAATAAGTTAAAAAAATTATGGATCACTATACTGTACACCCCTAATTTACATAATATTATACAACAACTATACTTCAATAAAAAAACTTTTTAATGTAAAAATAAATAAAAATAAAAGACAAATAAAAATTAAATCTGAAATGGGAAAAATAAATAAATAAATAAGAGGACTCCACAGGAGCAACAACTTTCAAGATGATTAAAAGCTTCCTACCCCTCTCACTGTAGCCCAAAGTACCATTACTTTTCTTACTTTTTAAGGAATCTCGACGCCAGCACTGTCTGTTTCCCTTCTTCCTCCTCTGAATCTGAATCAGAAGATGTGGAACCTGTGTCCCAATCTTCATCATCTTCTGAATCTTCTGAGTCCTCATCTTCATCCTCAGAGAAAAAAAAGGTGATCAGAAGAAACAAGATGGGAAGACTGACTTGTGTCTCTGCTCTCCCTGCTGACACACGTTTCAGAGACTCTCCGGAGCAGCAGAAGAGTGGTTGAATCAGGATATTAAGAGCTGGACTGGACCACCAAGACCCAGAAAGAAGTGGTAACTTGCTCCAGGGACACACAGCTCCCCTGGGGCAGAGATGGGCCCAGAATCTATTTCTCCAGATTCCAAGTCACTCAGTGCTCTAATCGAAGAGGAAATCTGCCCCCAGACCAGACTCTGCTAAAGCCCACCCCTCCCAACCCTAAGGCTCTGTGAGTCTTTTCTGCTCCCCAGAGACCCAAGAATGGTCCACAGCAGACAAACCACCCCTCAGTGTAACCCTGGCTCTTACCTCCATCTTTTTGAGGAACTTCCGACTCTCGCCAGAAGGAGCTTCTGATTTCTTCTTTAGGAAAGTTGAAGCACTGACTCCTTCATCATCCTCATCCTCATCTGAAGAGCCTGGTGGGAAAGGGGAGAGAGAAAGAGTTAGAATGGTGAAGAGCTGAATGGCAACCAAGAAAACAAGCCAAGGAAACCCTTAATTTCAGACCTCCTAACCATTTGCAATTAAGGGTTTTCCTCACTCACCTTCTGAATCCTCCTCATTCTTCTCAGCATCTTCATCTGCAGACTGCTCAGGGTTCTTGACAGAAGGAAATGAGAGAATAATTAAGGATGCCTGCCAACTACCCCATCCCACCTCCTCCACCCCACAGAGCTTTCTCATGATTCCCTCTCCAGTCGCACACCTCCCATTTGCAAATACTTTTTTGTCTCAGTCATGGGGTCACTGCCCCCAAAGTTCAGAAAGTCTCCCTCTAGCACCCTCACCTGCTTGTAATTTGTAATATGGGACTCAAAATCTCGGTTGTATTTTCGGATCTTCTGGCGCAGGGTGCTCAGGGCCTTGGCATTATTCTTGTTCATCTTCTTCTTCCCTTCCTTATCTTCCCATAGCTGAAGGAAAGAACAGGGAAGAAAGGGAGAACAGGGATCTGAGATTAAGTAGTATTCCCTAAACTTCAGGCTTCACAACTTTTGGGTCTTACTATCTACAAACATCTATACTACTTAAAAACTATACCTCTTATTGTTTACCAATGCTTTATTTATGTATCAAAAGTACAAAACCACAAATCAGAGGTAATATAAAAATATATACGATTAAAATTCTTAACATAAAAAAGTCCCTCGCCTTATGTTTATAAGAACATATTTCTTATGTTCTGGGAAATACTGAATATCTGGCAAACAACTCAGAGGAGACATGATCCCTGGGTGTGGGTCAGGAGAAAGCTCCAGGTCCACAATCCCCTTCTAGATCCCCCTGCACCCATAGGAATCACACCTCATTAAGATAGTCCTCCAGGTCAGCCAGGATTCGGATATAGAACCGGGGGACACCTTCCTTATCCACAATGCTCTTAGCCTTCCCATATGCTTTTCCTAGGAGCTCAAACTCTTCCAGGCACTTGGTGACATCCCGAATCTTCATGGCATTACGGATGGTCCGGATAAGGTTGGTCAGTTCCTCAAACCTGGTTTGAGAGCCCAATACCCAATACATTGCACATGCCCACCATCACCAACCAGAAAACCCACCACTGCTCCAGAAACTCCCCTTCACCCCGCCTCCCCATGGCCTCACCTCTTATCCTTGGCGCTTCGGACAACTCTCTTGGTATCTTCTTCATCCTCACTCAGCAACAATGGCCTATTCGGAAGGAACAGAGACCATTAACCTCTGTTCCTAGCTCCTGTCTTTCCAAATGATCTCTCTTTTTCTTCTCCGATGGGGCAGGTAGCCCATTCCTACCACACTCATCTTGTTTTATTCTCCCTCTTCACGGCCTCATCATATAGAACTCAATCTTTTAAGCTTACTTCAAGTAAAGCCTTTTATCAAATGTTGTAACATTAAAAAAATGACCGTCTCCAGCCTCTCAAACATAAACAAACGAAAGTACTTATTTACTGTGTCAAAAAATTAATTATGTGAAGACACAAGTCACTAAAAATTACTAAGAAGTTGAGAAAAGAGGTACTTCACCTAGAATGAATGGAAAAGGTGGTACCTGAACTAGGTCCTAGAAAGCAGTATTTCCCAGAGTGTGACAGGCCGAGGGCAAGGAAAGAGTCTCAACGGCTTTGACACCTCCATTACTAGATATTTTTACTTAATAATTAAAAACCAGACCACAGACAGCATTCAGCTGGCAACAATATCTCTTTTCTTTCCATCTTATTAGCTTTTCCAATTATTTCCTATTTTATAGCAAGTAATGTTGATTTTCCACTTGTGGCATAGATATGAAATCATATTCATGTGGGTATACACAGATTCTATTTTTCACTTTTAAAAATGAGTTTTAGGGCTTCCCTGGTGGTGCAGTGGTTGAGAGTCCGCCTGCCGATGCAGGGGACACGGGTTCGTGCCCCGGTCCGGGAAGATCTCACACACCGCGGAGCGGCTGCGCCCGTGAGCCATGGCCACTGAGCCTGCGCGTCCGGAGCCTGTGCTCCACAACGGGAGAGGCCACAACAGTAAGAGGCCTGCATACCGCAAACAAACAAAAAAAAGAGTTTCATGCTGAAACAAGACTTTTAAGTGGTATGTATATATATTCTTAAGTACAGGTATGTGACAAAAATAGTGAAGGTGGCATGTGTATGACAGAAGTTTGAGAAACATTCCAACGTTCCAAAGGGAGAAAAGAATTTTAATTTGCAGAGATGGGAGAAGAGTATTTAAATGGAGATAAACAACAGGAAAATACTAATAGATGTTTAAGAACCTCAGAGCCAGATCAAGGAACTCCCAGGGATCAAGTGAGTATTGCGGGTTTCTTGCTGATGCAACACACCCAGTCAGTGGGAAACCTCTTCTCTGTGACTCTATCTTTTGCCTGGTGGGTGGATTCCCACAATTCACAGCACCCTTAGCGTTACGGTTGTCCCTCCAACACTGCTCCGGTCCCTTTAACTCTCAACATCCTTAGAACCTGCTCTCACCGCCCCCATTTCCATTCCCCTCCCATATACGCGGCCTTCCACAGCCTGCCGAACCCCTCACCCCACCGAGTCGTCCCCATGGCCCAGGCCCTCACTCACTGTTTGCCGTAGTTACCCCCGACAGGTTTGGTGACGAGCTCCTCCCCGGACAGGGACGACTCGGACTCGCTGTCCGAACCGGTGGTAAAAAACCGCGACATGGCGACGGCGCGGAGCGGCTGCGGCGGGCGCGGCCAGACCTACGGTAAAGCCCGAAAGTCACGGGCCACGAGAAGGGGCCCGGGCCGCCACCTCCTGACCCCCATCCTCACAGTCTCCGCACGTATCCCAACCCGGGTCCCCCTCCTCGAAGCAAAAGGCCAAAGAAGTACTCACCAGCTGACCTCCGGAATCACACCGCTCAGCCGAAACAGCGGAAATGCGGCGAGAAGGCGGGACTTTTGCGTCACTTCCGGGAGAATCACACGGCTTAGCCGAAGCAGCGGAAACGCGGCAAGGAGAAGGCGGGACCTTTGCGTCACTTCCGGGAGACGCCGACGAACTATACCGTGCTACTACAACTCCCAGTGGCCCTCGCGACTCGCAGCGGGCAGGGTCAGGCTTGCAGTAAACTTGGCTGGGAGGAGGGGGTCTCGAGATTCCTGGATTCGACCGAGCTTTGCCGTCGGGTGTTATTGCTCACAGCCAGCCAACCAACCACACACCTCACCTGTGGAATCAGAATTTCAGGGCCAGGAGTTTACTTTCTTAAAGCGCCCACGCGATGCTGATGAGCTGCAAGGGTTTGGAGCCAGGCTTAGAGCAAACTTCGGATCGGACTTTGTATTCTAATCCCAGCTCCATCACTTACTAGTGTGTGAACCTAGTCAGATTTCCTAACCTCTCTGTGATTCAGTCTCCCCAGGTCAGGACCATAATAGGACCTACTTCATAGGATGTTATGAGAATCAAGTGGCTTACTATATGTGAAGCATTTAGGACAATGCCTTGCACAACATAAGCATATAATAAATATTAGCTAGTATTCATTCACTATTCCACAAATGCTTATGTGACTGTTTTACATTTTTTAAGGTGGTTTCATTCATTCAGCACTTGCTGCATGTCTTGTACTGTTTAGCACTGGGGGTACAATGCTCCCCTGAAAGAAAACTGGGACTTAGCAGATCATGGGAAAGAAGGAGGCCACTTTAGGTAGAGGAAACAGTCTGAACAAAATCCTAGAGACAGGAAAGTTCAGGGCAAGTTCAACA
This sequence comes from Lipotes vexillifer, assembly GCF_000442215.2. Lineage (NCBI taxonomy): Eukaryota > Metazoa > Chordata > Mammalia > Artiodactyla > Lipotidae > Lipotes > Lipotes vexillifer. The sequence goes on along the minus strand of NW_006779491.1, from coordinate 2,479,977 downwards.
GCTGTTATATTGGGGTTAGAATGTGGCAGGGCCTTTCCACACATCCTGGCCTGTCACCCCTGTTCTCCTTCCACTTTCCCCCCCTTTTCCTCTCTGTTTCTCTTTCTCCTTTTCTCTCTTCCTCCCTCTCTCCCCACAGATCCACCTCATGCTGAAGTCAACCTCTTCACCTCCCAAAACAGAAAGGGAATGCACTGAAATGGCCAAGGAAGCTTGAGTAAAGGGTAAAGGAGGTTGAGTGATTTGAAGATCATTGTCACTGAAGATGAAGAAATGCAAATTCAGACTAAAGTAAAGCTACTGATTTTAGAGTGGTTTCTAGTTACTCCCAAGACCCTGATCATTTGCAAAGGAAAAATCATATCCAAACTGTTTATTTTTTACTAATCCTTTACTAAGTCATTATGAAATTTTTCGATTTAACAGGGAGGGGGCTTTTTTAGTAAAATTTTTATTGAACTGTAACATAGATTCAGATAAGTGACAGATCATAAATGCACAGCTTGATGAGTTTCCACGAAGTGAGCACATCTGTAGGCCCACATCAAGAAACAGAACATGACCAGAACCCCACCCAAACTCCCCTCTCATATACCCCTCCTGTCACTACCCAGCAGCCTTCTTAAATTTTTTTATCGTGAAATATTTCAAACATAGAGACAAGAATAAATACTATTTTAATGAACACCTATGTACCGAGAATCCACGAAGCATTGTCAAAACTTCATGTGATACCACATACCACATTCTGCTGTGGTTCTTTTTTTTTTTTTTTTCGGTACGCGGGCCTCTCACTGTTGTGGCCTCTCCCGTTGCGGAGCACAGGCTCTGGACATGCAGGCTCAGAGGCCATGGCTCACGGGCCCAGCCGCTCTGCAGCATGTAGGATCTTCCCGGGCCAGGGCACCAACCTGCGTCCCCTGCATCGGCAGGCGGACTCTCAACCACTGCGCCACCAGGGAAGCCCTCATTTTTATTTTAAAGAAAAAACTTAAATACGTTTGGGACATCCTAGTTAAATGAACAAGGTTCACTGGACATCCACAAATATCTTTAAAGCACCTACCATGTTCCAGGCCCTTTCATGTGATCATCTCTCTTTATTTGAAAATAATACTTGTACATGATTAAAAATACAAATGATACAAAAAAATATACAGGGGAAAAAAAATCTCCTTTCCACCCCAATCTCCAGTTCCTTAGCTTCTCTCCCTAGGGGCAAATATAATGATCAGTTTATAGTGTAATTTTCCAGATGTCTCTCTCTGTATTTAGATATGGATACATAAAAGGATATAGATATATGTGTGTATGTATATGTGTAAGAATTGTATAAAGATTATCTATCTCTTGGATGTCTACGTGTGATATTGGATATCAGTCTCTGTCTATATATCCTTATCTATATAATCCTTATACATGAACATACATACATATATCTATATCCTTTTATGTACCTATATCTATGTATACAGAAAGACAGATCGACAGATCTACCGATAACTATCTGTCTATCTATAACCATCTTTCTGTCTACCTAGAGAGAGAGATGGGATGACATGATTTCTTACACAAATCATGTCATATTTTATGTGCTCTTCTACGTCTTATTTCATTATTCATATATCTTGCAGCTCATTTTTTAATGCTTATGGATCTCTCATTCTTTTTTTAAAATAAATTTATTTATTTATTTTTATTTTTGGCTGCATTGGGTCTTCGTTGCGGTGCACAGGCTTCTCATTGGGTGGCTTCTCTTGTTGCTTAGCACGGGCTCTAGGCGCGTGGGCTTCAGTAGTTGCAGCATGTGGGCTCAGTAGCTGTGGCTTGCGGGCTCTAGAGCACAGGCTCAGTAGTTGTGGCTCACAGGCTTAGTTGCTCCGCGGCATGTGGAATCTTCCTGGTCCAGGGATCGAACCCGTGTCCCCTGCATTGGCAGGCGGATTCTTAACCACTGCGCCATCAGGGAAGCCCTCTCATTCTTTTTTTAAATTTTATTTTTAATTAAAGTATAGTTGATTTACAATGTTTCAGGTATACAGCAAAGTGATTTAGTTATACATGTATATATAAATAGGTATTCTTTTTCAGATTCCTTTCCACTATAGGTTATTACAAGATATTGAATATAGTCCCCTGTGCTATACACTAGGTCCTTGTTGATTATCTATTTTATATACAGTAGTGTGTATCTATTAATTCCAAATTCCAAATTTATCCCTCTTCCCTGCTCATTCTTTTTAATGGCAGACTATCGTATCATTATAGACCATGAAATATAAAATGTGTTCCTATTGATGAATACCTCTTTTAAATCTTCGCAACAACCCTGTAAGGTGGGTATTATTGTCCCAACCCTTTTTTTTTTTTTTTTTGCCATATGTCACGGCTTGTGGGATCTTGGTTCCCTGACCAGGGATGGAACCCAGGCCCCCTGCAGTGGAAGCACAGAGCCTTAACCACTGGACTGCCAGGGAATTCCTTGGCCCTCCTAAGAGGCCAAATGACTTCCCCAGGACCACACTGCTAGCCTGTATTTTAACCCAAATATTATTTCACAGCCAACTGAATTATTGGGAGATTTGCTGTTTTAGAGCTAGACACTAACAATGTTTGAGTTGCCACAACTTGGTCTTATGAAGAAGATGGATGGGAGTGAGGACAGCAAAGTAAAAAATACCCTGAGGATGTCTTGCTTTGTGAGTATAACTAGGTTCTGTAACTGGGGGCAAGCAGAACGTTGGTGTTTTTTAACGGATGAATTTTGTTAATGCCTAGATTTTAATGAGGTCCTTAATGGTTCCAGAGCAAGAAGCACACCCTGGAGGAAGTTTTGACCAGTCTGGCATCTCCAGTTCATTGTGGGCATCACATGACCCTAAGCAAATTGCTTCTCTCCAGTGCCTGTAATAATGTAACCAGCAAGCAGAAAGGTGATAATCATTACTGGCAATTGAATAGCAATTTCAAATGCATAAAGGCATGTCAAACTCATAACAAACTTGTAGGTAGGCAGGAAAAGCAGCTATTACTAACCTCATTTTACAAATGAGAAAACTAGAACTCTGAAAGAGCAGGAAATGGTTAAGCTAGTAACAGAGTGAGGTCCTCTGATTTAGAAGCCACAGAAGACTCTTCTGAATGTATAATTTTATTTTCTAATACTGACCACAGTGGAATAAATCATAATTTGGAAGGGGAGTGGACTGAGAGGAGGCAGAGAACAGAGCACGCGGAAGGGAAGGAGGTGGTGTTGACTCCTCGTTGGGACTAAATCCTGGGTACCATGCTTTCTTACTCAACTCCAGCCACTGATGCCTCAGCTCGGGCAGACCCAATGCCCCACTTTTAAAACAAATATCTTGAAATATTTTATGAAATTAATAGATAATATAAACTTCTGACACACACTATTTTATTTTGCTTTGTGTGTGTTTTATTTTCCCAAATAGCCACCAAGCTCCTTGAAGACAAGGATAGTATCTTGTATGTCTTAGTAGCCCCCTCAGTGCATTTCCCATAGTATGTGTTCAATAATGTGTTCTTTTCATTATTATTATTGAAAGACAATAATAATAATAAATATTGAAGACATATACAGCTGAGTGCACCAACTGTTTAAACTTCTACCGTAATCTATTAGTTTTGCCTTTTCTTGAGTTTCATGTAAAAAGTAGAATTATAAGGTATGTCCTCTTTAGTGTTTGGCTACCTTCAGAAGCCTATAAGATTCATCCATGTTGTTACATGAACTGAAAGTTCCTTCTTTTTTGATTGCTGAATAGTCTTCAATTGCATGACTATGTCACAATGTATTAATTCTCCTGTTGATCTGGGCTCTTTCCAGTCTTGGGCTATTGTGAATAAAGCTTTTATCAACATCTTGATACAAGTCTTTTTGTGGACATAAATACTTATCCTCTTGGGTGGGATAGCTGAGTCATTGAGTAAGTGTATATTGAGCTTCAGTAAATACTGCTGTGCTCTAAGTATATTTATAAAGGAAAAATAGGAAAAAAATTTTATTGAAAATATGCATTTAAATATGTAAAAGTTGAGACATGATTTCCGTAGAAGATATAAAGAAATAGAGATTTGCACCTATTTGCAATGACATAGTTTGGATTTATGAAATGACGATTATCATATGAACAAACGTTGAATTTTTTTCTTCATATTTGATATTTTGAAATAAGTATGTGTATATATACTTAGCATTTTTATATGTACTTAGAATCACAGTGAATGAGACACTGGGTGTTGCCTTTAGTGAGGGGATTTTCCAAATACAGCAAAAAGCTCTTGGTAAATGTTCAAACAAAACAAAGTACAGTCTTCCTTCAATGAACATGATAGTTGAAATCCTGGAAAATTCACATATATTAAAACCAAGCAAGATATACTTTGGGTTCACATGTAAAATGGAATTAGATGTCTGGGTTGCGGGGAGACAGCGAAAAGCCACTCAGGCGTAGGAAAATTACTCTTCACACAGGACCATGTTGTGCATGGCAGGATGGCTAGGCCCTCACCCTCTAAAGGGCTCTGCTCCATTTACAGTGAGATTCAAAAATCCCACAAACTTCCAGAATGACGATAGAGGGCAATACCACCCCATTGAGTACCACGGTTCAAGACTTGTTCTGTAAAAACAACCATCTGTGGCTTATTATATTTAACCTAATTAATTAATATTAAATGAAATTAAAAGTTAAGTTTCTCCGTCATACTAACCACATTTCAACTGCTTAAAAACCACATGTAGCAAAAAGTACCCACAGAGAAAAGCCCAGATCCAGATCGTTTCACTAGTTAATTCCTCAAATATTTAAAGAATTAACACCAGTTCTTCACAAACTCATCCCAAAAAATAGAAGAGGGAACACTTCCCAACTCATTCTCTGAGGCCTGCGTTGCCTGGATATCAAAACCAGACAAAAATGACACGAGAAAAGAAAATTTCAGACCAATTTCTCTTACGAATAGAGGCATAAAAATCCTCAGCAAAATACTAGAAAATCTAATACATAGACCATGACCAAGTGGTATTTATCAGAAATGCAAAGTCAGCTTTACATATGAAAATGAATATTAATTCGCTAATACACCGTATCAATAGAATAAAGGACAAAAAACACACGATCATCTCAATAGATGAAAAAAAAGCAGTTGACAATATTGAAAACCCCTTCATGATCAAAACACCTAACAAACTGGGAATAGAAGGGAACTTCCTCAATATGATAAAGGGCATCCACAAAAAATCCACAGCTAATATCGTACTTAATAATGAAAGACTAAAAGCTTTTTCCCTAATATCAGGAACAAGACAAGAATGTCTACTTCTATTTGAATGTTGAAGAATGTTGCCACTTCTATTTAATGTTGTAATGGAGGCTCTAGTCAAGGCAATTAGGCCAGAAAGTGAAATAAAAAGCATCCAGATTAGAAAGGTTTGCAGACGACATAACTTGTATATAGAAAATCCTAAGGAATCTACAAAAACCTATTTGAACTAATAACAAGTTCAGCAGAGTTGGAGCGTAAAAGAGCAATAGACAAAAATCAATTGTATTTCTAGACACTTGTAATGAAGAATCCAAAAAGGAAATCAGGAAAGTAATTCCATGTACAAAAGCACCAAAAAGAATAAAATACTTAGGCATAAATTTAACAAAAGAGGTGCAAGTATGTACGATGAAAACTACAAAGCATTGTTGAAAGAAAATAAAGATCTAAATAAGCAGAAAGACATCCTATGTTCATGGATCATAAATTAGTGCATTCACTGCTGTGGCCTATGTTCGATCCCTGGATGGGGAACTAAGATCCCACAAGCTGAGTGGTGTAGCCAAAAAAAAAAGTTTTGTTCTTTTTTAATTCCACATGTAAGTGAAATCACACAGTATTTGTCCTTATCTATCTGACTTATTTCACTTACTATAATACCTTTAAGCTTCATCCATGTAGTTGCAAATGGTAGAATTTCCTCATTTTTAACAGCTGAATAATATTAATGCTGCTATGTACATAGGGGTGCAGATATCTTTTCAAATTAGTGTTTTTGTTTCCTTTGGATATATTCGCAGAAGTGGAACTTCTGCATCATATGGTAATTCTTTTAATTTTTTGAGGATCTTCTATACTGTTTTCCATAGTGGCTGTGCAAATTTACAATCCCACCAACAGTGCCCAAGTGTTCCCTTTTGTATACAACCATGCCAGCATTTGTTACCTCTGGTCTTTTTGATGACGGCTAATCTAAGAGGTGTGAGGTGACATCTCATTGTGGTTTTGATTTGCATTTCCCTAATGACTAGTTGGCCGTGCCACTCAGCTTGCGGGATATCAGTTCCCCGACCAGGGATTGAACCCAGGCATGGCAGTGAAAGCCCCGAATCCTAACCACTAGGCAACCAAGGAACTCCCATGACTAGTGCTGTTGAGCATCTTTTCAAGTACCTATTGGCCTGTTGGCCTTTCGTATTTCTTTGGAGAAACATCTATTCAGTTCTTTTGCCCATTTTTAAATTGGATTATTTCCGTTTTTTGCTATTGGATTGTATGATTTCTTTATATATTTTGGATATGAACCCAGCAATCTGTACTTATTTGTTTATTTTATTAATTTATTTTTGGCTGCACTGGGTCTTCATTGCTGCGCGTGGGCTTTCTCTAGTTGCAGTGAGTAGGGGCTACTCTTCATTGTGGTGCATGGCCTTCTCATTGAGGTTGCTTCTCTCATTGCAGAGCATGGGCTCTAGGTGCGCGGGCTCAGTATTTGTGGTTTGCAGGCTCAGCAGTTGTGGCGCATGGGCTTAGTTGCTCCGCAGCATGTGGGATCTTCCTGGTCCAGGGATCGAACCCGTGTCCCCTGCATTGGCAGGCGGATTCTCAACCACAGCACCACCAGGGAAGTCCCAGCAATCTGTACTTTAACAAGCCCTCTGGTGCACACTAAAGTTTGAGAACCACTGGCATAAGGCAATGTAAAATGTAAAGGCGGGATTCAAACCATAGCATGATCTAAGCTAACATATACTGAGTGCTATGGTTTCCCAGGAACTCATGTAATTTCCACAACCACCTTACGCTGTGTTGATACTATTGTTATTCCCATTTGACACGTCAAGAAATTAAGGTGCAGAGAGATGGAGAGACTTGCCTAAGATCATAGAGCTACTGAATAGCAGATTTGGGACCCCAAAACCAGGTTTCTCCACTGCCAAAGCCCATGCTATCAAGCACTGTGTCAGCACTTCCCCTGAGTGTGGGCCACAAGCATTACTGGTAGAGATGAGGTAGCCTCAGGGGGTAGTACCTGAATGTTCATTTTACACTCCAACAGCTATGTATTTTTTAAAAATATTTATTTATTTGGCTGCGCCAGGTCTTAGTTGTGGCCCGCAGGATCTAGTTCCCTGATCAGGGATCTAGCCTGGACCCCCTGCGTTGGGAGCTCAGAGTGTTAACCACTGGACCACCAGGGAAGTCCTATGTATTTATTTTAATGTGTCATAGAAAAAATATATATAACTAGCATTCCAAGCTCATGATTTCAATAGTAACATCGTTTCCCTGTAAAATGAGTGAATTTTATTAAAAATTAGTTGCTTTAATGAAAAGTATTTATTTGACCATGCTGTGAGGCTGGTGGGAACTTAGTTCCCTGACCAGGGATTAAACCCAGGCCCTCAGCAGTGAGAGTGCTAAGTTCTAACCACTGGACCACCAGGAAATTCCCTTTAATGAAAAAAATTTTTTTTTAGCTGCACCACATGGGGTCTTAATTCCCCGACAGAACCCGTGCCCCCTGCAGTGGAAGCACAGAGTCCTAACCACTGGACCGCCAAGGGAATTCCCAAAAAATCTTAATAAATGTACTGTTATGCACAGATATCGCAAATATGGTAGAGAAGTATGGGAAATACTGTTAAGCCAACCTCAGTTGCTTTAAAAATATATAACAATTTGTGTATTTTACTGTATATAAATAGTACCTTATTTTTAAATTTTATTTATTTATTTTTGGCTGTGTTGGGTCTTTGTTGCTGCATGTGGGCTTTCTCTAGCTGTGGAGAACAGGGGCTACTCTTCGCTGCAGTGCGTGGGCTTCAGTAGTTGTGGCACATGGGCTCAGTAGTTGTGGCACACGGGCGTAGTTGCTCTGTGGCATGTGGGATCATTCTGGATCAGGGCTTGAACCCCTGCCCCCTGCATTGGCAGGTGGATTCTTAACCACTGTGCCACCAGGGAAGTCCCCCTACAAGTCCTTTTTTAAGGTACTGTTGGGACTTCCCACATGCCGTGGAGCTGCTAAGCCCGCGCGCCCCAGAGCCCACGAACCGCAACTACTGAGCCCGTGTGTTGCAACTACTGAAGCCCGAGCACCTAGAGCCCATGCTCCGCAACAAGAGAAGCCACCACAATGAGAAGCCCTCGCACCACAACGAAGAGTAGACCCCGCTCGCCACAATTAGAGAAAGCCTGCGCGCGCAGCAACGAAGACCCAACGCAGCCAAAAACAAATAAATTTTTTTTTAAAAAGGGACTTGTAAAATAGACTGGATTCTAGGTAAAAATGTGCATGCTGAAGCATTTAGAGGGAGGTGTATTGCAGTCAACCTCCTACTTTTTTTTTTTTTTTTTTTTTTTTCTTGCGTTATGCGGGCCTCTCACTGTCGTGGCCTCTCCCATTTGCGGAGCACAGGCTCCGGACGCGCAGGCTCAGTGGCCATGGCTCACGGGCCCAGCCGCTCCGCGGCATGTGGGATCTTCCCGAAACGGGGCACGAACCCGCGTCTCCTGCATCGGCAGGCGGACTCTCAAGCACTGCGCCACCAGGGAAGCCCCAACCTCCTACTTTGAAACGCCTCACAAAAATAAGTTGAACTGGGCTTCCCTGGTGGCGCAGTGGTTGGGAGTCCGCCTGCCGATGCACGGGACACGGGTTCGTGCCCCGGTCTGGGAGGATCCCACGTGCTGTGGAGTGGCTGGGCCCGTAAGCCATGGCGGCTGAGCCTGCACGTCCAGAGCCTGTGCTCCGCAGTGGGAGAGGCGAAAAAAAAAAAAAAAAGTTGAACTAAACATTCATTGTAGAACCCAGGTGGTACATACATCAGTAATCATTGTGTAAGTTCTTTCAACTTCTCTGTAGGTTTGGAAACTTACATGTTGGGAAAAAATGCATACAGATTGTCCCACACAGTGAATGAATGAGTAAATGAATAAAGGAATTAACAAATAAGCAAAGCCTCAAAGACTAGACAATTTGCTGAAAGACTTTCTTTACACGCTCCTGTATATATTCCAAAGTGAGCTTACTGCTTTTATAATAGAAGAAAATGTTTTTTCAGAGAGAAAAATGGCACAAGAGTCAATTGATAAAATAGGCATTTATTCTGAAGGCATAATGCAAAGAAATTCCCCGAAAGCAGCTTGGGAGTGGAAGAAAACTGCTGCCCCTCCATCAAAGAGGAACAGGACCTCAGCACTTTTCTACATCCCAGCCGTG
>NW_006779491.1:2459221-2469970 GCF_000442215.2 Lipotes vexillifer | reverse complement strand
AGGGATGGCTGGGGGCAGAGCTCATGGGTGGGCTCTGGGCCGTGGGCCTGGGGTCGGTCTGACCTGCCCGCCTGTCATTGTGGGCCCAGGTCAGTGTGTCCTATGTTCCAAGGAGTCAGAGTGTCAGGAGAGCTGGCAGAGGAAGTCGTGCAGAGGCAGGGCCAGGAGCCCTGACAGCGAGATCCCCAAGGTGTCGGAGATACAGGTGGTTGCCATGGCAAACTCCCGGTGCTCACTGCTGGTCTGGGGAGGGTGGGGAGCAGGGGTGAGGCTTCAGTCCTAGCTACCTCTGCCTGGCACTTTCCCAGAGAGGCCACTCACCCACAGCCCTCGACCGACTGGTGCTGACCTCCAGGGCAATGTTGTGAAAGGTGTTCACGTAGGCCGCGCCCCCCAGGAGTCCCTCATACAGAATGATCAGGAAGACGAGGTAGATGCTCGGCAGGAAGCTCAGCCACACGTCCGCCAGCAGGAAGGCCAGGTTGAGGCACTGTGGGTGCAGGTGGAGGGGAGGGCTGAGCCTGGGACCAGAGGAGGGCAGGAAGGGAGGTGCCATCCCGTCCAGCAGGCCCCGGTTCTGAGAGATGCTGATGAGGGTGAGGGCTGACAGGCCTGGATCAAATCCCAATACCCCGCTGGCCTACCAGACCCTGGGATCTGGGGTAGGCCTTTTCCCTACCGCATCCCAGCATCCTAGACCTTGGGGGTCTCCTCCCCTCCTCCCTTTGCCCGTGTCACTCCTACCGCCTGTGATGCTATCCCACCTTCCCCCACTTGGGCTCCCCTAGTCACCACCGTTCACAGCTCAGCTTGGATCAGGGTCATTCTCACTCCTATGATCTCATTCCTCCTCCCAGAGTCTCCCTGAATGGAGAGGTTCCCCTCTATTTTATCAAACTGAGGCTATGGTGAGACCAGAGGTTCTCAACTAGGCGTGACTTTGCTGCCTAGGGGACATTTGGCAACATCTGGAGATGTTCCTGGTTGTTACAACTGGGAAGGGAGGGTGTTACGGGCATGCAGTGGGCAGAGGCCAGGGATGCTGCTCAACATCCTACAGCTCACAGGACAGCTTCAGAACAAAGAAGGATCCAGCCCGAAATGCAATAACACCAAGGTTGAGAAACCGTGGCTTAGATGTTCCCACGCCTTCTAAGAAGGCTCGTTGACCCCACGCAAGGGTGTGGGTCCCTTTCTCTGTGCCCCAGTCCTTCAGGGGATCCCCCTGTCCCAGTCCTCAGCGCACAGGGTTCCCTCCCCAGTGTGTAGGCCACCCCAGTAGTTCACATGCTTAATGTACACACAGATCACTTGTGGATCTTGTTACCTACACAGGCCTTGCCCTCAGAGGTTCTAATTCAGGAAGAGTGAGGTGGGCTCAGAGATCTGCATTTAAAAGAACACACCCTGGTAATACTAATATGACCCTAGAAACACTGCAGATGCTTTCATCTGGAGCATTAGGCCAGACACGTTCTGTAATGGAATTAAATGATTATAAGCCGCTAATTCTATGAAGCAGCCTTGGTTAAAATTATAGCTAAAATCATAAGCTACACATTTCAGTGGCATCTAATGAAGAACCCTGAGTTAAGAATTGTTGATACAATCTGGGACTTTGCAGGTACAAAGCCCTGGGGTGGCAGTCCTGCTCAGGCAAATAAGGAAGAAAGTTAGAGGATATTTGCCTGCTGTTGACATAACATTAAAGTGTCATCTACCCTAATTCTCTATATTGTTATCACAGAATTGAATTACTAAAAAGGGCAAAGAACTTTCCTGTAAGAGTTGAAGCTTTTTTTTTTTTTTTTTTTTTTTTTTTGCGGTACGCGGGCCTCTCACTGTTGTGGCCTCTCCCGTTGCGGAGCACAGGCTCCGGACGCGCAGGCCCAGCAGCCATCGCTCAGGAGCTCAGCCGCTCCATGGCATGCGGGATCCTCCCGGACCGGGGCACGAACCCGCGTCCCCTGCATCGGCAGGCGGACTCTCAACCACTGTGCCACCAGGGAAGCCCTGAAGCTTTATTTTAAAGGTGATTTTTTATATGCCCTTCTGGTCCCAAGATTATGGCCCAGAGGGATATTAGAGTCACCGAGAATAATTTGGAGGTTGCCAATGACTTGTTTTAAAGTGTTTTCAAGTCTGACAACCAAGAACTCTGACATTTAGAAACAAGTAAGAAGACGTGAATGTTTAAAATCATGTTTTCTTTCCAAAAAAAAAAAAAGAGTTGAAGTTTTTTAATAGTTACCTTCAGTGGCTGTAGACACGTGACAATGAAACATGAATGCTGGTTAAGTAAAACTCCTTTTGTTAGACTGTTGTAGGTATTTTCGTTCATTTAAAGCTTAATCACTTACATGACCTTCGCCATGAATTTGCTCACCAGCCTTGAGATAAATAACCTGTTGACTACAATGTCACTGATTCTGTTGTAATTAACCATCCAGAATAAAAGAACTGAACATTTTCTTATCGTTGGAAACATTATTTGAAAGCCTGCCACTCTGCATGAGGCTTGGGCAAATAATCATTAAATAAGTGCTTCTAGCCGATTAAGACACAACACAGATTCTTGTTCTTTCATTCTTCGCACTTCTATTTCTTACAACCATGCCTGATTTATACATGAGGAAACTGAGGCTCAGATGAGTTCCGGGACCTGCCCTAAATCACACAGCTACGGAGTACAGAAGCTGGGATCTGCATCCAGGTTTGCCTGGCTCCTGAGGCCACTCATTTTACACAGATCCCTGCTGGCCTCTGTTCCCCGTGCTTAGAACATGACGGTATGCAATCAGTAACCCCTGCTGAGGGAGGGAAGCATCGGGGACTAGGGAAGCTGGGAGCCAAGGCAGGCGGAGAGTGAGGGCCAGGGGCTCAGTACCTGTAGCAAGGCCAGGGCCCACGTGTGGCGGATGCGACAGCAGCGGAGAGAAGAGCGGGAGGCAAAGACGCCGGCCTGGTACAGCATCTGGTACCTTCAAGGGGGCAGGGAGTAAGCGGAAGCCCCTCTGGTGCCTACTCGGCAGGGCAGCCCCTCCCAACCCCAGTCCTTACCATCAAAGGCCCGCCCCCCAGCCCACTGCCGTGCTGCCACCCACCCTCAGTCTTCTCACCAGCGGTATTGCTGAGCGTGACTCAGGAACGTGTTCCGGAAGAAAAGGAGTTCAAACTGCAGCAAGGACCAGACGGGGGAGATGGACGGGGATGTGTGGGTCCCCACCCTCATCACTATTTCCACACCCCTCCCGGCAGCCCTCACTCACGAGTCCCTGGTTGATGAAATACTCAGCAAAGTAAACCAGCACCAAGGGGACGATGTAGCACAGCAGGCCCTGGAAGGGTCAGGAGACATAAGCGGGAGGCTGGGAGATGAACACTGGCCGCAGGGGACACGCCAGAGCCACCGTCCGTACCTTAAACACGGTCCACCTTTCCTGAAGGGACAGGTGTGAGCTGGAGCCTGCAGGGGGGCAGGGAGAGAAGGGCAGGTGAGGTCGGCACACTGACTCAGAAAAGGGGTGCTGGTGTGCAAGAATCAGCCAGCCAACACAAGAGTGTAAATGCACATACGCCATTGGACTGTACAATTAAAAATGGTTAAATTGGTCAACTTCATGGTATGGATCCTTTACCATGATTTAAAAAAAAAAGTAACTAGATGAGACTTCTTCATGGCTCTCGTACAGCTTGATGGCGGTACACCCCTACCCCAGACACAGTGGGCCCTTCTTTCTGTTTTTGAACACCCAAGCTCATTCCCACCACAGGGCCTTAGCACTTGCTGTTCCCTCTACCTGGAGCCTGTTCACCTGGAGGTGCACAGGGCTGACTCCTTGTCATTCATATTTCAGCCCAATGAGATATCCTCAAAAAGGCCTTCACTGACCACCCTCTCTAGATAGAACCCCTTTCCTCCCCCCATCTGTCATTTCTTGCTTTCTTTTTTTTTTTTTTTTTTTTTTGGCCGCACAGCACGGCATGTGGGATCTTAGTTCCCGAACCAGGGATCAAACCCGTGCCCCTGCAGTGGAAGCGCAGAGTCCTAACCACTGGACCAGCAGGGAAGTCCCCCCATCTGTCATTTCTAAGCACATCACTCTGTTATGTTCTTCTAGTACGTCTCAATGTGTGAAAACAACGTGCTTCCGATTCTGTTATTCGTTTATGAACCGTACAACACATAGTCAGTACTCAGTGAGTGTTTCCTGAGTAGATGAATGTGATCGGCTCCCACCATAACCAGCACGCCTATCCACTCCCTCTTCTGACTGCCCACAGTAGAGAGGAAAAGGCTGAAACTCAGAGAAAGGGACCGCTCTGACAGTCACTGTGTCTCCTACCTGGCTTCCACTCTGGGGCCTCGCTGTTTATCAGGGGCTGCCGGGCTGCCGTGTCTGCCTCCCCTTCCCCTCCAGGGTCCTGGGGCCCAGGAGACGTGAGCAACAAGAAATAGCTGGAAGTGGGCAGAATGAAAAGAAGATTGAAGAGCCTCTGTCGGGCTGGAAAGGCCACTTCTTCCCAGGGCAGTCCCCCTCATTCCTCCTCTCCACCAAGGCCCTCCATCCCAGGCCAGAGAACTCCAACTGCGCAAAAATGCTTCTTTCTCTGGAACTGAAATGTATCTCCTTGTTGTTTCTAATCCATGGGCCCTCGTTCTGATTCCTGGCTCACGCCAAGCGTGTCAGCCCTGTTTTCTTGTTGTTGTTTTTCTAATAATCGCTCTAGCTACCATTTACCACGTGTTCATTTTGTGCTAGGCCAGAAGTTTCCAAAGTTTGGTCACTTATGTTTTGCCTTCATGATATTTGCCATATCCACATTCCCTCTGTGTATAATATTTTTTATTTAATATTCCCTTTCAATTGATTCACTTTTTCTACATGGCCTTATCCTAAGCGATAACCTGTGTAATCACAGGTTTGGTCGACCAACTGAAACTCTTCCTAATTCACATGAAAATACACACAAAATGAACAGAGTCTATCCTTGTCCCCTCAATGTGGGAACCACACTGTAATGAATGCTTCACGCATGTCACCGCACGGGGAAGCAAGGAAAGCCACCACCATTTGAAATATGGGAAAACTGAGGGTCAGAGACGTAAAGTAACTCGTCCCATACAACACAGTTAACAAGTGGCAGCTCCAGAGCTCAGACTCGGGCCTATCAGAGTCCAGAAGCCACATCCCCCCACATGGCTGTAGCGACCTGAAGATTGGGATCGTGATCAAGTTCTCTCTCCTCGAGTCCCTCTTCCTCCCAGCCCAGGCCGCTTACCTGGTCAGCAGCAGTGCGGGTACACCCAGCATGGACAGCAGGGTGTGCTGGGGAGAGAGGCCAGCCTGGGTGAGGCCCAGGTAGGACAGTGCCCCCAGCAGCCCTGCTCCCCCAGTACCTGAGGACCACCAGGAGATCACAGCCCTGAGAAGGAGAACACAGTAGCACTAAGAAGGCCCAAAGCCAGCAGTGGGACCCCCTCCCCTCACTCCCTGCTCTGCCTGCTTACCTGGGGTAGAAGGCGGTGAGTGAGAGGAAGGTGACCTCCCCCAGACCTGAAGAGATGCTAGCCAAGACCACACCTGTAGAAGGACAAGCATGGCCATATCTACCTAGCCTTTCCCCAATAGCCTCAATCCCCTAAGGGGTGTGGCCACAGCCTCCTCTGCATCCGCACAGAGGGGCTAAAAACGGATCCCTTGGATAGGCTGGGCTCCAGATCCGAAGCAGAGCCAACCCCTTCCTCTGCATGTCCTCTCATAGGGAAAGGTACCTCCATCCGCCCAGTTATCAAATCAGGAGTAAGAATTCATTCTTTTTTTTGGCCGCACCGCAAGGCTTGCGGTATCTTAGTTCCTCGACCAGAGGTTGACCCCAGGCCACGGCAGTGAAAGCACCGAGTCCTAACCACTGGACCGCCGGGGAATTCCCAAGAACTCATCCTTGATGCCTCCTCCACCTCCATCACAGACGCTTGGTGACTGCTCATCTTGATCTCCATCTAATCTGTCCATCTCCTCCCATCTTCCCCACCGCCTACCCCTCCAAATCGACCTCATCTCCCGTCCCCTATTGTGACAGTCTTAGCATGCTTCTCGGGGGTTACAAAAATAATCCCTCTCCTCTGGGAAGCTGGGGAGATTACCCCCACCAATGCTCCGTTGTAGTTCCTTTGAACCCCCCACCTGACACAAAACCTCACACTCACCACACAGGCTGATTCCCACCGAATGAGAAAAGGCAACCAGGATGAAGCTTCCAGCAGCACAAACCCCACTGGTGAGCACCCGGGGGCTGAAGGGAGATATGGGCCGGGGGGGATGGTCAGCTGCCATTCTCAGCTCCCCAGCCCTCTCGCCACCTCCTCTGCCCTCCCAGCCTCCCCACTCTCAGATCCCACCTGCCTTTCCTCCCGCCACCTCCATCCAGACCTGTAGGGCATCAGATGAAGGCCAAGAGGAGCCAGCAATTTGATGACGAGGGTGGGAAGGATGTCTGCCAGGAGCACCGCCTGGGACCGGAGAACAGAGTGAGACCCCAGACTTTCCCAGGGACAACCCTCCCAACCAAGCAGCCAAGGAAAGATAGAAACCAGCCCATTAGACCTGCTACAAACACAGGCTCTGAAGTCACACAGATCTGAGTTCCAGTCTCAGGTCTGCCTCTCCTTAGCTGTGGGTCAAGGTATTCACATTCTCTGAGCTTCAGTCTCCTTATTCGGAAAACGGGGATGATTACAGAGCCTAACTCACAGTACTGTTGTATGGATTCAATAAGCTAATATATGCTGCACACAGAAAGGGCTCAGTAAATGGCAGTCTTAATTAGTGGAGTCATGATAGTACCAGCTGGGTGCCGAGGGGGTGTGGGTGGGGTCTATAGACCCAGAGTAAGGGTAAAGGGAGGACCAGATGGGTACTCACAGCTGTGGAGACAGAATTGCAGTCAAATCGAGATGAGCTATTATGGGAGGTGGGTATTGGGTCTGGGTCCACCTGATGGGAGACAAGAAAGTCTTTCACCCAGGGAGGCAGGAGGGCAGACAAACAGGGCCGGGCTCCATTCCCAGCTCTGCTCTAACTTGAAGGATGGCCTTGGGTCAGCACTGGCTTCTTAAGACCTCAGTTCCTCTACGTGCACAAGGGGGAAGGGGAGGTTTCCATAGAAGTCTCAAACTAATGGTCCACACGCCAAAGATGGCCTTGTAAGTGGACTTTATTTGGGTAACACACTCGGGAACTTTCATTTAAAAAATTTGGGTTTCCAGAAAAATCTGTTCTTGGACCAAATTCCCTGTTGGACCTGCAAGGTGGTAGCTGTTCCCCTTGGGCCTGCATCCTCCAGCTCATCATAGACAAGAGGTTCTCAACCAGAGATGATTATACCCTTCAGGAAACATTTGGCAATGTCTGGAGACATTCTTGGTTGTCACAACTGGAGGGTGAGGGATATGCTATTGTCATCCAGTGGGCAGAGGCCAGAGATGCTGCTAAACATCCTACAATGCACAGGAAAGTCACACAACAGAGAATTATCCAGCCCAAAACATCAACAGTACTGGAGTTAAAAAACCATGCCTTAGGTCTTCCCTGGTGGCACAGTGGTTAAGAGTCCGCCTGCCAGTGCAGGGGACACGGGTTCGAGCCCTGGTCCAGGAGGATCCCACATGCCGCGGAGCAGCTGAGCCCGTGCGCCACAACTACTGAGTCTGTGCCCTGGAGCCTTCGAGCCACAGCTGCTGAAGCCCGCGCACCTAGAGCCCGTGCTCCGCAACAACAGAAGCTGCTGCAATGAGAAGCCCGTGCACAGCAATGAGGGCCCAACGCAGCCATAAGTAAATAAATAAATAAATTAATTAATTAATTAAAAACAAAAACAAAAACAAAAAACCATGCCTTAGACCATAGTCCCACCCGGCCAACGTTTGAGTTTGCAATTGTTTTTTTTAAACATTTTTTTTTTTTTTGCGATATGTGGGCCTCTCACTGTCGTGGCCCCTCCCGTTGCCGGACGCGCAAGCTCAGCGGCCACAGCTCACGGGCCCAGCTGCTACGCGGCTCACGGGCCCAGCCGCTACGCGGCACGTGGGATCCTCCCAGACCGGGGCACGAACCCGTATCCCCTGCACCGGCAGGCGGACTCTCAACCACTGCGCCACCAGGGAGGCCCACAAATTGATTCTTAAAGACCCTTCCTGTTCTCAGGTCTGGGAACTTTAGCCATCTTGCCCCACCCCTTAGCCACCTCATTCCATGAATTTTTCAAGTGGGTTTCTGCCCAAGGGTGAGTCCCTCATCTTCCCATAGGGACTAAACATGGTGGTGGTGGTAGAGAGGGTCACTTACATGGCTCTGGTTCCCAGGTGCTCTCTGGTGACTGAGGATGTCGTGGGCAGCGCTGAGCATCACCACGTAAGAGAAGTTGTTGCAGAGGCCCAGGAGCCTGGAGTGAGCAGGACAGAGCCCCCCACCCCCCAGTTTTATCGAGATATAACTGACATAGAAGAATAGACATATAATATAATTACATAAAATCTATCCACAGTCCTAGCACCAAACCTCCCCCTTTCCTGTGCCTTCTTTTTTCTCTATCGTCAGACCCCATCCCCATTTAGTGAGAAGGTTAGAAATACAGGCTTTGGGACAACAAACTTAGGTTCATATCTAATCTCTGAGACCTCTCCCAGGAAGAGAAGGAAGTTATCCTTGATGACTCTCTCCTCCAAGCTCCCACCATGATTCAGTTCCCGGGGCATTTCTCATCCACTGATCCACTGTGGTATGGTAGAAAGATACTGGGGGCTTGAAATCCAAAGGACTATGTTCAGGTCCCAAGTCCGCCACTTCCTACTTGAGTGGCCTCAGTCTACTCATGAGTAAAATGAGGATTCAAACTTCTCTCCTGACTATCTCTCAGAGCGCTGTAGAGATCAAAACAAGATAATACCCTTTGTGATCCATGAAGCATCTGGTTCACTTATTCTCATCTCCCAGAGCTGCCATCAGTGATGGGAAGGGAACAGGACCCAGCCCCAGGATATCATGTGTCCTTTTCACAAGCCTCTGAAGTGGTACTGCTGCTCTTCCCATTTTACTGCTGAGAAACTGAGGCTCAGAGAGAGAGCCTCACTTCCAACCCAATCTGTTACCCAAGTCCTTGATGTTTAGGTTAGTGCTAGAAGTATTTCCCAAAGCTCAGTATTCGAATTATTTTAGGAGGTAGATGGATGACTTTTAAAAGGTAGTGATGCATTTATTTAAACGTGCATTAGGAAAATACTGGCTTTCCGTCCAGAGTAGTGATTTACAGTTTTCTTTTAAAAAGTACATGTATTTACAAATTTAAAGGCTGAGTTGGATCTCCAAAATATACAAGCAGCTCATACAGCTCAATATCAAAAAAACAAACAACCCAGTCAAAAAATGGGCAGAAGACCTAAATAGACATTTCTCCAAAGAAGACATACAGATGGCCCAAACACATGAAATGATGCTCAACATCACTAATTATTAGAGAAATGCAAATCAAAACTACAGTGAGGTATAACCTCACACCGGTCAGAATGGCCATCATCAAAAAATCTACAAACAGTAAATGCTGGAGAGGGTGTGGAGAAAAGGGAACCCTCATACCCTGTTGGTGGGAATGTAAATTGATACAGCCACTATGTAAAACAGTATGGAGGTTCCTTAAAAAACTAAAAATGGAACTACCATATGACCCAGCAATCCCACTCCTGGGCATATACCCAGAAAAGACCATAATTCAAAAAAACACATGCACCCCAATATTCATAGCAGCACTATTTACAATAGCCAGGACATGGAAGCTACCTAAAATCAATGGAGGAATGGATAAAGAAAAGGTGGTACATAATTACAATGGAATATTACTCAGCCATAAAAAGGAATGAAATTGGGTCATCTGTAGAGATGTGGATAGACCTAGAAAGTGTCATACAGAGTGAAGTTAAGACAGAAAGAGAAAAGCAAGTATCATATAATAACGCATGTATATGGGATCTAGAAAAATGGTATAGGTGATCTTATTTGCAAAGCAGAAATGGAGACATAGACGTAGAGAACAAATGTATGGATACCAAGGGGGGAAAGGGGTGAGGAGGCAGGAACTGGGAGACTGGGATTGACACATATACATTATTGATACTATGTATAAATAGACAACAGATGGGAACATACTGTATAGCACAGGGAACTCTACCTAATGCACTGTGGTAACCTAAATGGGAGGGAAGTCCGAAAGGGAGGGGATACCTGTATGTGTGTGGCTGATCCATTTTGTTGTGCAGTGGAGGCTAACACCACATAGTAAAGCAACCATACTCCAATAAAAATTAATAAAATAAAATAAAATCCTCACAACATGGCAAGACGCCTGCTATTATCCCATTTTACAGAAGAGGAAACGAAAATTCAGAGAAACTAAAATCAAGAAGCTAACCAATGACATTGAGATTTGTCTAGAAATTAAATGATTTGTTACTGATATTCATCTCAGAAACGGTCACACAGAAAATTTCAGAGACACAAATTCTGAATTTGAATAGATATTATTTTCATGAAAAAATAAAATAAAGGCTGAGTTGGTTGGAGTAAAAACATGAAGAAAATATCCCTACAGGTCATATGAGAAGCTGGCCAAAAGGTGAAGGTGATAAAGGGAATGAGCGAAATTTGGGAAATTTACACACGGCCTCAGGGCAAACCAAGCGGTTCAATAAATATT
>NW_006779491.1:2455016-2459057 GCF_000442215.2 Lipotes vexillifer | reverse complement strand
GCGGTTCAGTAAATATTTTGTGGATTCAGCTCCTTTTTGGAAGCTCAACTCTCTTTTCTCACCCCTCTTGTTGCTTCCCTCTTCCCACCCTACTTTAATTTCTTCAGGCCACTCACCAGAAGCCCACTGCGTTCTTCCAATGGGCCCCCTGACGGTCCTGCGGCGGGGGCCTAAGTGCCGGATTGGCCTCCTCTCCTGGAAGGGGGAAAAGAAGAGGGCCTGACCCCCACCCCACTCCCAGGTGCACGATGGGCCAACGGGCGTTCTCTAGGGACCGAGGAAGTCAATCCCGTGAGGGTGGGCAGGAATACTCACCCTCCGAATCCGAAAGGCGCCGCCCCGCACAGCCTCCCATGGCATCAAGTTCAGGTCCCCCGAGGGGTCCAAAGTCAGAGAGAGTTCAGAGTTGGCTCCGATGAGGCGGATGAGGGTCTACGACAGGTGAGAGGGATCAACGCCCCATTGCCGGTCCCAGTTCCGGCTTCTCCGCTGCACTGGCGCCTCTACGAGCCACGGCCCTAACCCCAGGATCCATCTTGCTCCCTCGTACGCCCCACCACTCCCCTCCCGTCGGACTCTGCCCCCGCCCCCCTAAAGCAGGGGGCCCTGCAGCCTGTACCTTTAAGAGCACCTAAACATTCCGCATCCAGGAACGACGGGTCACGTGACAGCACCTGTCGGTCCCTCATCACGTGCTTGAAGGTCCTCACCACTTCCGGGTCTTTTCTCGATCTTCTCTTTAGACCTACCCAGCTTCGGGACGGGGGACTGAGAGAGGCTGGAAGAACCCTGGAACCACAGGTTTAAAACTGGGGTGGGTAGGATCAACAAGAAGAACCACGATGTTAGTTGGGGACGCCCTAGGCTGTGATCTACCGTACCAGCACTAATCATGGCTGCGAATGGCTTCAGCTCCTCTGCAACTGCCAGAAATAAATATGGCCACCTGCCTATCCGGTACTGTTTCTGGCTGACAACAAAGGCAGCCAGCTTCAGGTCGTTCTTATTTCTATCCGTTGCCTTTAGATTGCTTTAGAAACTGGACATAAAGATAACACCCACCTAAAAATATTTCATGAATTGTCTGTTGGCAGTATCCAAGGTGGTTAAGAGAGCCCTTTTCTCAAATTATCTTAGAACCAAAGTAGTAGTTCAACCCTGGTTTATACAGATGAGAAAACAAGAAAGGAAATTTACTGATGAACATACAACGTTAGACCTAAAGGTGACCTTAGAGACTCGGCAATAAGAAATACAGCACCAGAGGCAGGGGTGCTGGCTGCTGCAGGATTCCTGCCTGCATTAAGGGTGCTTAGACCAGATGATTCTAAGGCCCAAGATTATGATTCTGTGATCTCATCTAGTTCCTCTAATTGGAAATTTGGAAAGTGAGGCTCAGGGAGGGGACCCAAGGAAGAGGTGTCGATTAAGGTCACTTCACAAAGTCCCAGATAAGGAGCGGTTATTCTCTTACCTTCCTCTAGGTGGTAAAGCAACATCCTGAATTTTCTTCATCACGTCTTTCCCCTGCTAATCTCTCCTGTGGGCTTCCAACAGTCATTGCCCACCTCTCCCAGCTCTTTCTCACCACCAGGCCCTCAGACTGCTGTTTGAAATGTACCCGCTTTGGTCTGCTTCCCAGATCACTCAACCAATGAAAAATGGGATCCTACTACCCATGCAGGGCTCTAGAAATTCAGCAACGTGTCATACATGGCCTCCACCTTCGAGGAACTCAAAGGAGGCTCGGAGGTAGACGTGAATAACCACGCTACAAAGTTTAGCCAACTTTCGTTTCTCAAGAATGACTACAGGTGAGGGAATGGGCATTGGAGCCACCAATCCAGCCCCTTCTTCCTCTTGGGGAAGCATTAGTGACCCTGAAATGAGAAGCCAGAGCTCTTACCAGCCCCCTCCTCACTCCTACTCCTTGTCCCCAGGCAAAACAGGAACCACAAACCCCAGTTTCCTCTCACAGTGGCTTTGCAGGGAGACGGAAACGGCTGAGGTGTAAATACAAGACCTGAGTCACTTGAGCTGCAGTTGCCACATGCCCCCTCCCCCCTCCCCAATTCTGAGGTCTCCTGCTGCCGCTTTTTCCTTTCGGTCCTCCTCCCTTGCCCTTTAGCTCCGAATGTACACCACCTGAGTCCCCTGTGTGATATACACCCACTTCCCAGCCTGGGCTGGAAGCAGCTGTGGGCATTGCAGAAGGTGGGCAGGGCTCGGGGTGGGGATGCGTCAGGGAGAGACAGGGGAAGAGGAAGTGTCTTGGGTCCTGGGGAAGACTGGCTTGGTGGGTGGGGACAATCATTGTCAGCTTTCTGGACACACGGACAGACACAGACAGGATGGATTTCCTCCGGCTACATCTCCCTGGGCTGCATCAGGCCTTGAGGGGGGCACTGGTGAGAGGGGCAAAGAGAGGCCAGAGATTTTCACCCTGCTCCCTGGGGCCTCACCTTCCCTTCTCCCTTTGAGCTTCTCCTCAGACTCAAGATTCCTTCCCCATGATCAGGCAGCCTGCTAGCCTGATCTTCTCTGGATTTCAATCCCCTCATCTCCACAAACACGTCCACACACCTCTAATCTAGGCCGTTTCCTGCTCCTTCTGCAGATTCTGTCCCCCTCGTCCTCCTAGATCCTAGAACCCCTCTTTCTTCTCCCAAGTCCCTCTGGTCCAGGGCCCCGAGGGAGAGGGCTGGGCTTCCTTTTAATACCTTTGTCCCCATCCCTCTTTTCTTCTAGGAGTCTTTCAGCACCTTTGTCTCCTACCTTATGGGAGATGATGTCCCCACTGCAGAGAGGAGGGAGGCGTGTGCAGCTGAGGAACTGGGGGAGGTGGCTACAAGAAGCCTTGGGGGGAAGGTAGAGGAGGAAGCCCAGGAGGCCGTGGAGGGCCTTGGAGGCAGCCAAAGCAAGGGGGATGGAGGGCTGAGAGGGCCTGGAGAGGCTGGAAGATGCCAGGAGGAAAGCTCAGCTACAGAACAGACCTGGGGTGGGGGACAAGGCAGCTCCCATGGGTCTCAAGCAGATAGGCAGGACACTGGGGCCTGGGAGGCAGCCACGGCCACTAGATGCCAGCATTCAAGTATCCCCCTGGGGCCCAGAAGGAAATCTGAGGCAGGGTCTGAGGCTGGTCGAGACAGGAGTAGCCAAGCCCAGGAGAGTCAGCAGCCCGATGAGCAGGAAGTGAAGAGAGAGGAGACACTGAGAACCTGGGAACGGGAGGAGGAGGAGGAAGAGGTCAGGGCAACAGAGCCAGGGGTGGCTGGAGGGGCGGAGTCAGAGGGGACCTGGCACAAGGAGCTTGAGCGGACGGCGAGTGTTGATGGGCAAAAGGTGGCAGAGGACAGAGAGGAGTCAGAGCAGGGGGTTGATGAGACAGCTGCAGAGGAGAGCCAGGGGCCTGGGGCCAAAGGGGCCGGGAGGGAAGAAGAGGTGGTAGTGGTAAGGGGTGGCCAAAGCACAAGGGCACAGGGGACACAGGAGCCAGGGGCAGAACCTGAGGACAGGAAAACCTCAGGCAGGGAGGAGGCTGACCTCCCAGGGGTTGGGGAGACTGAACATGGGGCAGTCCCAGGAGAAAGGACCCCAGAGGGTACTGGGAGAGTCTGGGCCCTAGAGGAGACCTCCAAGGGAGGCCAGGAGGAGGAGGTGGTAGATGAGAATAGAGAGGCTGAAGTGAGCCTCTTCCCCAAACAGACCCAGGCCCTGGGAACCGAGAGAGTGAAAGAAGCAGCCAAGGACCAGGCAGCAGGGAGGGAAGCTGAGGAAGGACAGGACTCAGAGGCGGAGGGAGGGGAGGGCTTTGAGGGCCGGGCAGATCAGGCTGAGGGAGAGGCTGTGGAGAGGCAAGATTCAGAGATCAGGGCTGCTCAAACCAGTCTCAAGGAGGTGGTGCAGGCAGAGGAGGCCGAGCAACAGCAGAAGAGTTGCTGGGCTGCAGAGGCTGAGCTGCTCCAGGACAAAGCAGCAAATGAGGTGGAAGGTGATGTTGACTCGGAGGCAACGCCAGAGGCCAGGCCCAAGAAGGAGTTC
>NW_006779491.1:2450976-2454852 GCF_000442215.2 Lipotes vexillifer | reverse complement strand
GTGAGGAAGCAGCTCAGGCCAGGGGAGAAGCCCTGGAGGTGGGGTGGGGCGGCCTTGAGCACAGGGTCACTGAAGGCCAAGAACCTGAGCTGGTGGGAGGCCCCCAGACCCCCACACAGCAACTCGAGGAAGGGCAGGCATGTAAGGAAGAGCTCTGGAGCATTCCAGCCCTGAGCAGAGAGGAGACAGAGAGGAGCCTGGAGGAATATCCCAGGAACGTGGGGTATGTAGAACCTAACAGCTCTGTGGCAGAAGCCTGGGAAGACAGAAGAAGGGATGTGGAGAGAGGGAACACCCAGGAGGAAAAAGCAGATGCTGAAGAGGGGAAGGAGGAGGCTACAGGAGGCCAGGCACCGGTGGCGGAGGCTGAAGGAGGCCGAGAGTCTGCACGACCAGAGGTCCCAGAGGCAGGAGGGGAGTGGATGAAAGTAAAGGAAGCCTGGCATGGAGCAGAGGATGGGGAGGCCCCTGGAGCAGAGAGCCAGGAGCTGGGTGGAAGGCAGGGAGCAGAAGCAGGGACCGTCCAGTCATTGGGAGAGTCAGACGCCACAGAAACCAAGGAGGAGGAGGTGGAGGCCGGCGTGCCCTGGGGGGCAGACAGAACATCCAGGAGAGGCTGGAGGCTGGAGGCAGAGGCTCTGAGTCTCCAGGACAGCAACGACATGGAGACAAATTCTTTGGCTACCGAGATCGTGGAGGATAAGGCAGCTCTGGATGGAAGGGCTCCTGGGACTGGGGACAGGCCGGGCAGAGAGGCTGAGGAAGCATTCGAGAGAGACTGGGATTCAGAAGGGAGAGAGGAAGCCGACGGAGGTGAGGACCTGGTAGAGGCTGCAGAGGGGGATAATGCAGGTGGGCAGGAATTTGGCCTGGAGGGCTCAGCAGAGGAGGAGGCGCCTGGCGGAGGTGGCCAAGCAGAGGCCTCTGAGGCCACTCGGGTGGGTGAGCCCGGGGGACAGCAGGCTGAGGTGGAGGAATCCACAGTAGCAGAAGGAAGCTGGGGGATGGATGGCGTTACCTCGGGCTCCCAGGTGGTGAGGGTAGAGGGCCTCCCAGGAGGGCACACACTGTGGGAAGAGGCTGGAGGATGGCAAGCGAAAGAGCAGGGGCAAAGCAGTGAGGGGCAGCACGGGGACAAGCACCCCGAGGGAGAGGCACAAAGGCCCCTTGTGGTGGAGGATATCGAGGTGACTGGAGACCAAAAGGCAGAGGCCGAGGAGATTGATCCAGAAGGCCTGGAGGACGTCCAGGGCCAAGAGGACCAGTCAACCAACCAGGACCCCCCAGATGCTGAGCCTGGACCATGCGGGGAGGCCACCGGGAGCGCCAGAGGGGATGCTCACAGCAGCTGGAGTGAGGTGAGGGCTCCAGGTAGGGTCCTGGGCTGGACAGAACAGAATCCCGAAGCTAAAGCCGGCCCCGTGGTACCCCGTGCCCTCTTCCCCGTAGGCCCTGCTCCCCGGGGCTCGCCTGGACGTCTCTGTCCCGAGGAGCCGAGCCCTCCTCTCCCGCAGCTCCTCACAGCGCCGCTCCCGGCCCTCTTTCCGACGGAACCCCGCCCCTGAGCAACCGCAGGAGCCTCCCAGCCCCCCACCGGAGGAAGAGCTCGTAGCCCCCCAACAGAGACTTCTCGAGCCAGAGCACGCCCCGGAGCCAAGCTCCTCCAGCCTTGAAGGGACTCCACTGCCACCCAGAAGGCCCCTGGGACAGAGGTAAGCACAGGGGGAGGTGACCGGCCTGGGATGGGGAGGAGGCTCACGGCATCTGGACACCAGCTCCCACGGCCTGTCTTCCGTCTGCAGGTTTGGCCTGGCACACCCTGGCATGATGCAGGAGCTGCAAGCCAGACTGGGCCAGCCAAAGCCCCAGTGACTGGGACATGAGGCTCAGAAGGCTGGGTTGAACCCTGCTCAGCCTGACTCCCTCTGCCGCTTTGGACGCATTCTTTCCACCCCCTGGGCCTTAGTTTCTTGGTGTGTCATTCACAGAGCAGACAGAACCAGATGTCTGCGAGAACCATGAACTTAAGGAGTCTGACTCTCCAATGTGGCTGGTGGACCACTGCCCCGCTGGGGTCATCTCTCTCTGATGGCCTGCCTTGCCTACCTCCCCAACCTGTCTCAGCTGCTTGGAGGACTGAGCGAGGACAGAGACAGTTCTCCCCACAGCCTTCCCTCTCTACTGCGCCCACTCCTCGACCCCCACCCCCATTCTCAACCCCCCACCAGGCCCTGGAGAGCTGTGTAGGACTAACGCAAACCTCTGGGGTTGAAGCCGGCCTGGAGGAAGAGAGGTCAGGAGGGCCGGTGGCGCTCCATTTGCAACCAAAGAGAAGCAGACCAGCTGCCTTGAGCTTCCAAAGTGGGAGCTTAGTCTCAGAACTCTGCTGGTTACTATGGCAGCCACCAGCTGAACAAGCCAGAGTGGGGGAAGGTGGGCCAGGAACCCCAAAAATGTAAGATCAGAGAGGAGTCCAGGGTAACCAGAAGCTGCAGACTCTGTTCCAGGGCCCCTTTGCATGTCAGGCACCCCTTCTCGGAAAAGAAGCCGAGGCAGAGAGAGGGTGAGAGTGCTTTATTAGGCACCCAGCATGGCAGCCTAGTCTGAGGATGACTAGCAGGTCCCCGAAACAATAAATAAACCGTTTTTCTAAACAATAAATAAATATCTAAGAAATAAATATCTGGCAAGGACTGGAGGGGCCTTAAGTTATTGGATAGGGTCTGGGGTGGGAGAACAGTGGAGTCGTGCCTTGGCCAAGGCAGATGAGCCGGAGCCTGTCTGCTGGCCCAGACTCCAGTCCTCAAGTCCTGATGGGTGGAGGGAAGGGGCTAAGAAGTCACCCTCCATCAGGGCTGGGAGCTGGGTGTGGGGAACCCCGAGGCCTGGGCTGGGTTCCCGGCCTGGGAGAGCAGCAGCAGGTCCCTCACCGCCCGAGACAAGACAATTTCCAAGGAGTGTAGCAACTGGTAGGTGTAGAGAAGCCGGGGCCAGGACACCTGGGCTGACGTCTGCAAGGGGCCGTCCAGGGCCCCTGGGAGCAGCCCCTCCCCCTCCTCATTCTCCTCTTCCTCGGGGAGGTTGAATCCTGCAGCCAGCGCCTGTGGGGAGAGGCCCATGGGTCAGAGAATGGCCCGCCTGAGACCCTGAATGAATCCTTGTTTCTTTATGTGCCCGGTGGTGCAGAATGACATCAGAGACCACAAGGGCATGGTTTCCCTGGACAACCCCTACTTCGCATCCTCCATTATGTCATCGTTTCATGTGAACTGCCTGATTTTGTTTTTGGTTCAAATAAGTGGAAGTCACATAGCAAGATGGTGCTCATGGAGCTGGCTCTCACTCATCCAGGATTGCCCGGGGGACTGGGGACTCTGGAAGGTCCTCTCTTTCTCTATTTTTTTTTTTTTTTTTGCTGTGCCATGGCGCTTTGGGGATGTTCCCCTACCAGGGATAGAACCTGGTCCCTGGCAGTGAAAGCCTGGAGTCCTAACCAGTAGGCCACCAGGGAACTGGAAGTTCCTCTCTTAAGCGTCATCTTAAGATCAGAAATGGGCAGAAAGGTGATATGGTTAGTTTTTATGCTGTTTTCATTTTCTATTCTTTTATTAAGGGTAAAATTCCTATTTCCCTTTGAAATGTTCAGGAGAATCTGGTGATGTCAGAGGATGAGGGAGAAGGGAATGTACTTTGTTTGCTGTAGGGCCTGCTGATGCCAGATGCTGTCCTGGCTTCTCTCATTTAAGACCAAGACCCCAAGAGAAGGCAGAGGTTCAGGGGGCAGAGGTAGGACCTGGTACACCTACACACACACACACATACACACACACACACACACACACACACACACACACACACACACACACACACACACAC
>NW_006779491.1:2445531-2450566 GCF_000442215.2 Lipotes vexillifer | reverse complement strand
CACACACACACACACACACACACACACACACACACACACACACACACACACACACACACTCAGAGGATCTGGAGCATCTCCTTCCAGACTTATCCTACCTCTGGGCAGGGTGTTTTAAAAGGGAATCAATAAACCTCAATTTTGAGTGTTCATCTCTGGGGATTGAGGAGGGTGGGTGGGCACTCTACCTGGAAGCGGAGATGCTGCTGCAAATCTCGGAGATCCAGCCTCATGGCCCACAGCTGCAACCTCTCTGAACTGGTCCAGAACCCCTGGCTCCCCAGCCCTCCCAACAGGGTATGGAAGGGGTGAAGTGTCATGGAGAGGAAGAGGAGTCTTTCTGGGTCCTGTGGAAGGGGAGGGAAGGCATCAGGAAAGGCCTGCAGGCCAAGGATGACCCACTTCAAACCCAACCTCATCTGTATTTGAGTCCCATTCCCAGCATGAACTCCAATCCCCATTCCGTCCCCATATCTATTCTCATCCTTAACCACATCTCCATCCCTACTCCCTTCCTATGTTCATCACCATTCCCATCTCCACTGTGCCTGATCTCTATCCTATCTCCTTTTCCAACCTCATTTTCAGTCACACCCGAGCTCATCTCCAACCCCCAACCCCATCTCCATCCTTCTGTCAATCTCTACCCACAACCCCATTCCATTCCCTTCTCTACCGCCCCGCCCCATCTCCATCTCCTCACTTGTTTTCATTCTGTCTTCAACTTCTTTCCCATCCTTGCTCCCATTCTTATCCCAATTCCATCCCTCTTTCTTGTGTCCAGCCTCAATGTCACCATCTCTCCATCCCATCTCCAACTCTACCCAACCCCATTCCATCCCCATCCTCACCAGCGATCCCCATTCTTTCTCTATCCCCCACCTCATTTTCACTCTCATCCCCAACCTTCTTCCCATCCCTAACCTCTTACCATTCTCACTCGTAACACCAACTCCACGCCTCCTCCATACTAATCTCTAACCCCAATCCCATTCTGTTCCCATCCCCACATCCTTTCTTGCTCAGCTTCATTCTTACCTTCTTCCTAATGCCATTTCTTTTTTCCAGCCTCATCTTTATACTCAGTGACCTACCCAGCCTCATCCAGATTCTCTCCCTCAATTTATCCCCAGATCCATCTTCAATTCAATCCCCAACTTTATCTCCGTCCCCCCAACCCAGCCTTATTGCCAGTTTGCCTGTCCCACCCAGCCAGTCCGCCACTCACAGAGAGGCCACGCCAGGCCTGGAAGGTCAGGGAAACGTTGGGGAGCTGCTCTCCCAGGGGCAGAAGGTCCAGGTTCACTCCTGGCAGGTGAGATTCAGCCTATGGGGCAAGGTCTTTTAGTGGGGGCCCGAGGGGATTGGGATCTTCCCATCCCCAGAGCCAGCTGCATTAGGGAGACTCACAAAGTCACGGGCCTGGACCCGAACCTCGGAGAGCAGCTTCCTGGAGAGATGCAGGCTGACCTTGAACTCCCTCTGCAACTCCTGCAGGCTCCGGAGGGGCCTCCCTGGGGGCCTCGGAAATCCCCAGACACCAGCTCGAGCCAGGAGCAAGGAGAGTAGCAAAAGGCTGAGCCCTGGAGCAATGAGGAGGGGGTGGGCAAGATGAGGGGAAGAGCTGGAGAACTCAGGAAAAGGAAGGGACCGTGCCTTTTCTGAGCCTGTGCTACAGGCATGCTCTGTGTGTCACCTCACTGACCCCTCAGAACCACTAACAAGCTGTTGAGACACCATATGGCATCTCTGTACAGTGAAAGGAAAGTGCCCCTTCCCCCAGGCAGACACAGTCTTGCACAGAGTGCCCGCCTTTGCAAGCAGATCTCGGGCTGCATCTTGAACCCCACTATCTCCCTTAGCCAAGTGTCTTTCTCAGTGAACAAACTGCACAAGGGTATGTGGCAGCCTGGGTGCTATTATTCTCCCTATTTTGCAGATGGGGAAAGTGAGGCTCAGTAAGGTTGACTTGCCCAAGGGCACATAGCCAGAGGGTGAGGGGACCAGGACCGGATTCCAGATCTGCCCAAATGCAGAGCCTGCATGCTTCCCCCAGGGAACTCAGAGGAGACCGCCACCTCCCCTGGCGTGGGCACGGTCTGTTCTGCCAAGGATTCCCCGGGCTCAGCCAGGCGGCTCTGATGGCCTGAACCAGGGCCCCAGGGGTGGGCTGATGATGCTGAGGCTCTATCCCAGGGAGTCAGAAGGACAGATTGGTCCAGCCTCCCCCAAGGCAGGTAGATCACTCTGCAGGGTGGGAGGAACACGGGGTGCCAGGAGAGGGATGAGGGTCTGGAATGGGAGGCTGAACCTCTGTTTCTCATTTGGGTTCTTCCCTTGAACAAGTCACGTCTTATCTCTGTGCCTCAGGCTCCCATCTGTAAAATGGGGGAGTCAGACTGGCTGATTTCTGAAAGTGCTTCCTGCCCTGCATTTCCTGGAAAGAAGGAAGAGGGGCAGTGGGGCTGGAGCTCTGGGAAGAGGGCAGTTTCTTCTCCAGGGAGAGGAAATCTAGCAATCACTAGGGAGTTACACAATTCTCGAAACCCAAACCAAAACTGGTCACTAAGTTGAAGTCTATTCCTGCCCCCGCTTCTCTCCGTGCCTCTTTCCTGTCCATCCTTGATCTCTAAGCCCTGGGCTCTGCTCCTCGAAATGTACTCTCAGTAAAGACTAAGGGGAGATTCTGGGCGCTTCCACTACCCCCATGGACTTAACACAGGTGATGGGTCATGCCTGCAATCTGTAGCATTCAGGCTCCCTGGCTTGGGGGCCGCTCTGGCACCCTGGAGACTTAAGGCAGACTGGGGTTCTTCCTAGCTCTATGGGTGGGCACCCCGAGGCCCTGGTGGATATTGCCCACCCAGAACTGAGCTGTGCCGTCTCCTACTGACCCCTGCTTTCTGCCTGAGCTCTGGAGCCCCCAGACCCTTCCCTTGGTTTCTCCTTCCCTTCTGCAGCCAATCCTGGGGCTTTTGCCCGGCCTTTGAAGGTTCTGGCCCCATCTTTCAGCCCTTGGTTCCTACCCTGACCCTACCATCAGCTCCTCTGTCTAGAGCTCTCTTTCCAGCCTCTGAGCTCTTCAGCCACCATCTGTAGCTTGGACCTTCTCCCAAGCTTCAAACTCCAGAACCTTGACCCAGTTAGGCTGCCGACTCCTTGGCCCCAGCCCCCTGCTCCGGCTGTTCTTCCTCTAGCCAGACCCAGTTCTCAGCCAAGCTGATTGGCCCCTGCTCATTCACCCCAAATAAACGCTTCATCTATGCACCTGGTCCTGATCCTGGTCAAAGCGCCTGCCCGACTCTCCCCATTCATGCCAGTCAAGTCTTCCCATCCTCAGCCCAGCCCTCACCAAACTTCCACCCTTCTACAGAGCCCTGTCCCCCCATTCATGCCAGCCAACCTGCCCTGCCCCATCCTCTGCCCAGCCCTGGCTTGATCACTGCCCCACTGCCCCAGCCCCTCTCCCCAGTTTATACCTGTCTCACTCCCATCCTCCAGTCAGCTGTATCCTGTATCCTTAGTCTTGCCCACATAGTAGCACCTCAGCCCTTGGCGCCCATCCACAGCAGGCAAGTTCACCCATCCTCTGCCCAGTCTCAGCCAAGCCCCCCACCCCTCTGCCCCAGCCCTGGCCTCAAACTCACGCCAGCCAAGGTCGCCTGCCGTCTGGCCCATGGTGGGGCCAGCCTCTTTGGACAGCCATCTCCCGGGCAGGGGGAGTCTTATACTGGGGGCTGCGCCCGGTTTCACTTTCCGTCCTGCTTGTACTTTCGGCTTTGTGTTCACTCAGTCTTCCCTCTCACCACCCCTTGCTAAAATGGGGAAATGTAATTTCCCTTCCCAGAGGGGGTGGGAGGTGCAGTGAGGGTGGTGGGAAGCTGGAGTTTCGGTCAATCCCCGCTCCTGACTCCCTGCTGCTCTACCAGGTCCAGCCCTGCCCTCACTTCCCCACTCTTGGGTGAGCCACCCCACTCTGCTTGCTGGTAGATCCCAGAGACTCTAACCCCCTCCTGTTTCTCTTCTTTGTCATCATCATCCTAGTGCCATCACCAGCTCACTGTCCTTCAAAAGACGGATGGCCAGGTAAGGGGATTGCCCATTAGAGGGGACTTGGGGTTTTGAGTCATCCTTACTCTCTTCTGGTTTACCAGATGGCTGAGGGAGGGAGTGCCAGGGAAGTCAGGGCTCCCAGTGGGCAGCTGGGATGGGGTTTTGTGTGAGGCGGTGGGGTCTCAGTCTGGGCAGAGTCAGAGTTCAGTCTATAGTCAGGGTCAGGGCTGAATGAGAACACGTTCATTCAGGGCCAAGCTCAGACTTCAGCCAGAGGCAGATCTAGGATCAGCGTTCAGTCTATAACTATGATCAGGACTTGGTCTAGGGCTGGACTCAGAGCTTTGTCTGGGGCCAACATTCTGCCTCTGCCTGTGTTTGGGGTCAGAGCTATCAATGACCTGGGGGCTCTGCATGGGGCCAGTTAGGATTGGGCTTAGAGCTCATTCCAAATGGGACACAGACCTCAGTCTGCGGCCAAGGTTCCGACTGAGCCTGTGACTCGGGTCAGGACTCAGGCTTGGGCTGGGATGAGAGCTCAGTTGATGACCAGGGTCAGGGCTCAGTCTGTGGCCAGGTTGGGGTTCTGTGAGGTCAGGATCAGGGCTCAGCCAGGTCCCAGGATAGTTCTGGTGTTTCTGCTCTGTAGACGGCTCTCAGGGGCCATCAGGACTGGTTACAGATCTTCCTTCCAGCACAGCCCCGCCCTCAGCCCCACCCTGGATTTCCCATCTTCAGGGAGAAGATGGGGGTTTCTTGGTCTTCCCCCAAGCCCACTGCTGCCACTTTCCTTTTAGGACCCATGGGGTTTCCCTGCTGGGTCCCTGCTGTGAGACAGAAACCAAGGGGGCTTCCCCTTCCTATACCCTACCTCCTCAGCCGTGCCTGGGCAGGGCCGCCTGGGACCAACTGCCAGGGAAGTACCAGGACCAGCGGGGGAGCAACCCGAGAGGTCTGCAGGAGGAGAAGGAAAAGGAAGAGC
>NW_006779491.1:2435660-2445176 GCF_000442215.2 Lipotes vexillifer | reverse complement strand
AGGAAAAGGAAGAGTGGCTGGCACCTGCCTAGCCCAGACCAGTTTCCGTTACAGTGCCCCCCAGTGGTGGCAGCCCATTCCCCCACATGCCATGCAGCTGGTGCTCCTCACTGGTGGGTCCCATCCATCCTCAGACTGATGGTGAGCACAGGCAGAGGCCCTGGCTGGTCTTCCTCATATCCCCAAGTCCTGGCATTGTCCAGGAGGCATGGCCACCCACTCACCCCTCCGACCACAGCCGCTCCTGGCTCTTTGCCATCCTCCAGAACTGCTTTACCTTTCAAACTTTGAACCCCATCTCCCACTCTCTGACTACAACCTCCTGGCCTTCCCAACCTTCTCAGAGACCTCCCAGCCCTTGCTGCTTCTCAGTCCTTCTCAGTCAGGCTGCAGCTGACTCCTCCAGCCTCGTGCCCCAGCCCTCTCCCTGCTCCACCAGCTGCTTCTTTGCCTTTGCACAAGCTGGTCTCCCCACCTAGAATGCCCTCACTGCTTTCTCCAGAGTTCTCTTTCCCCAGCCTTCTCTGTGCCCAGACCCCTTGGCATGGGCTTCCTCCCCTGAGTGGCTCATCCCTTCCTGCCATAAATCTTGTCTCCAATGGACATTTCACATTTCTTTATCTTGCCCACTCTATCCTCACTCATACCTCTCCAGCCATATTGGCCTCCTCCTTGCTCCTAGAACATTCCAGTCATGCTCCTGCCTCAGGGCCTTTGCTCTTGCTGTTTCTTCTGCCTAGGACATTCTTCTTCATATCTGCAAAGCTCACTCTCTCCTTACTACTCTGCTCAAATATCTCCTTTATAAATGGGGTCTTCACTGACTACCCTGAAAAAGGGCAGCCCTGCCCCTGGAACTCTCTATCCCCTTTCCTGCATTATTTTTCTACATAGCATTTTAGATATCAAACATTTTTAGATATTGAACATTTTCTTTCTCTCTCTCTCTTTTTTCTTTTTTTTGGTCTGTCTCCATGCACTAGAATATGCGTTCCACAAAGATGGGAATTTTTGCCTGTTCTGTGCACTGATGTATCCCCAGTAGCTAACAATAGCAGGTTCTCAATAAATCATTGAACAAATCTATCTTCTGCCACAAGTGTCTAATCCAGCTTCTGCTCATGGCTGGTGAGCTGTAAATTGCCTGGATGGAACAGCAGGTCTGGGAGCAGCCAGAGCCCTGAAGTCTCACAGCTTTCTCCCAGTCTGTCCAAGGCTTCAGTCAGGTGCTGAGGGGGGTAAGGAGGCACCTGGGCTGCTTTGCATGGCTGTGGGTTGACGATCTTAGATCCTTGGCAAAAAGCCAGAGGGTCAGTGAGGGCAGTGCCAGCCTCTGTCCATATCCTTAGAGGATGGGCCTGGCCCATCTCTGCCCCCTGGGCCTTTCCACAAGTGGATCTTGGCTAGTAGGCTGAGGCTTGGGTTGGGGCCAGCAGGAAATGGAAGGGATGTGGTGAGGGGTGAGAACTGCTGGAAAGGGCTGTAGACTCCGGTGTGCAGCTAACCCTTCTGGTGACCTCAAGTGAGTCACTAGCCAATCAGTTTCCTCATTGGAAAGTGATCACAATTTTCAAATGCTGCCACTATTATTACATAGAGAAATTAAAACCCAGATGATTAAAAAAATTTTTCTGATTATTTTCCAAGCCCTGTTACAGCTCTGGCCGTGTGGGGCACTCCATGGGGTTGCTTGGGAATCCTGAGTTCAGGAAGCAGAAGTTAGAAGCCTCAAATGTGACATCAGGATGGAATCAGGGAGGGGAAGTCTTGTTCAAGGTCACACAGCAGATCAGTGACAGAATGAAGACTGGAACTCCAGTCCCTCGTTTTCAGCTTGGGCTGGTGAGGGGAATCCCTGGGCCCCATGATCTCAGCTTCGAGATCTAACCCCTCGGTGAAACTAAGATGGGCTTCAGTGAAGGTGGGAAGGCTTGGGGGAGGTGAGGCCAGGCTGGAGCTGGGGCCACACCTCTGAGTCTCTCAAACACGAGTGATGAGACCCTGAGGCTAGGCACAGCTCCCACCAGCTCTCAGGAGAGTAGAGGTGAATAAAGCCCCGCATCCCAGCGCTAATCACTGGACCCATTGTACGCATGCGCCCTGCTGCACACCACACGTAGGGTTTGTTCTGCAGCGTGCACTCAAGGCCGCAGCAAGGCAGCTTGGGTGCCCCACCTCCTTCCACCCACCTTGGGGGCCGCCTCTAAATAGCCTGACCCTGGGGTTGCAGGGGCAGGGCGGGAGGAGCCTGGAAGGGGAAAAGTGTTTCTCACGCTCGGCCCCTTTTCCTACGCCCCGCCACCCGCACTCTCAAAGCCAGGCAGGCACGTGCGGTGCGCGGAGGGCTGAGAGAAAGGGAGTGCAGGGGGCACCTTGCCAGGGACTAGATGTTCATCGCTGGGTGTTCTATGTAAATGACACAGGAATGCATGGGCAGGAAGACAGCTATGCAGGGTGTGAGGAGAAGGTGGGAAGCCAGGTCTGTTGAGTGCCAGGAAGAGAGTTCCTGAGGCAGGGCTGCAGAGAAAAAAAACACCAGCCTGGGGGTGAAAAGTCCCGGTGCAAGTCCCGGCTCTGCTCTGCCTAAGCACACTGGGCTTCAGTTTCCCCGTCTGGAAAATGAGGCCTGCGATCCCAGCCCTGCCCACCTCTCAGCCCAAATGTGAAGGCAAAATTGGGAAGGTACAGGGCTTCAAGGGTCAGGGCCCCACTGGAGAGTCAGACAGACCTTTCACAGCTCCAACACTTCCCAGGGTGACCTTGGTCAAGGCAGGAAACCTCCCTGTGCTTGGCTCCTCTACCCGGCTGTGGGGGACGCTACTCCTACCAGCCAGATAGGACAGCTGTGACGATTATGCATATAAATGACTGGCACTGCCACTGAGTAGCTGTGTGATCTTACACAAGTTAATTAACCTCTCTGTGCCTAGGTTCATCATCTATAACATGAGAAAAATAATCCAAACTCATAAGACTGTTTAGAGGATTCAATGAGCTATTGTTTATAAAGTGCTTGGAACAGGGGCTGGCACATGGTAAGACCGTAGGTTTTAGCTATTGGTATTAGTATAAGGCCTGACCCACAAGGAAGCTCTCAAGAAATGCTAGAGTTGTCATTAGTAAATACTTGGGATGGTTGTCATCAATGGGCAAAGAAAAGCCAAAGGAGAGTTGGAGGAAGAGGGTAAAGAAGAGGCTGCAGTTAGAGCTTAGGAAGTTCGGATAGGTACAGGGTGCAGGAGGGGGACCCCAGGCCCAAGGCACCTGGTAACCCAGAGACATGCATCAGAGCAGAGTTCCGGCCAGAAGCAGACGCCTCAGGGAAACAGCCAATCAGGCCCTGGGCCACAGTGTGGACAGCCTCAGCTCTCAGGACCATTGGTTGGGACTCATTTCCTAAGTTGGGTGGGGCTTCATCAAGCCTCCCTATGCAGAGGACTTGGAATGGAGACAGGCTCCGGGCTGAGCCCCAGGCCAGGCCCTGCCAGGTGTCTGAGAGAGGCAGGCAGGCCCCGGGCAGACACCAGGTCTTCCAGCAGCCCTAAGCTCTGAGGCTGACACTGGGCCCCACCCAATCCGGGGGCCCTCACCTGGCAGCCTCCTTGGGGTCTCAGCCACCCCTGATTGCTGTGTCCCTTGCTTATCCTGAACCCTGCGTTTGAGCCCCCCAGTTTACTCCCCAGGAATGGAACACACTCACAGCTTATATATTTTTATGTACCATCTGATCTGAGCAAAAGAATGTATAAAGCATATATGTTTCTGCTCACCCACTTTTCTTCCTTCTACCTCAGTTTTGGTCCTGGGTCCCAACAGGCTAACTGCACAACTGATTCACTGATTCTCATGGCTCCTCATTTCACCCTGAGTGAAAGCAAAAGCCCTTCCAGTGGCTTACAGTGTCCTCGTGATCCCTCCCATTGACCTCTTCTGTTCTCCTGGCTGCTCCACAAACACACCAGGCACATGTCTACCTCAGAGCCTTTGTACCTGATGTTCCCTCTGCCTAGAATACTTTTCCCTCAGCTCTTCAAATAACTGGCTCCTTGTCCCTCCTTCAGGTCTCAACATCTCATAAATGCCTTCTTCATTCTGTCTCTGAGAACTGTCCAATCTCATTCCCACCTACACTAAGACCCTGTTACAACCCGAAGATATAGATGTTAGTCTCTTAGCCTTTCAATTTTTCTACAAATTCCAGGCCCTTCCCGAACTCCTAGAGTATTCTCCAGACCTTGAGCATCCACCCAGCTTATCAGCCATCTGGGTCCTGTTGGCAGTGTTGGTCTGAACAACGTCCACTCCTTCCATACTTCTGCTTTGAGGTTGGAGAGGGGAAGACAGAATCAGGGTTGAATGTTAAGGTGTGGGAACCCTGGTCCTTGCCCACAGAGGCAGCTGCCTAGCCCAGCAGACTGAGCTGATGTGAAACCAGAGAGGACACGACAAAGTAGAGCACTTTGTAACTTACTGGGAGACACTGGCAACCACTCTTTGGCCTTCATTTCTTCACCTGGAGAGTAGGCGTAGCAATACCTTTCTCCCAGAGAAAGAGGACACATGAACATGTGCTCTGGTGCTCATGAAACTGGAAAGTGCTATTAATATTGAGAGCTCATTGGGAATTCCCTGGCGGGCCAGTGGTTAGGACTCCACGCTTCCACAGCTGGGACATGGGTTCCCTGGTCTGTCTGGGAACTAAAGTCACACAGGCTGCACGGCTAAATGTGTATATATATATATATATATATATATATATATATATATATATATATATATAGGAGCTCATAAAGCAAAGATTGTCAACTGGCGAGTAGGTACGAGGATAAGGAGAGAAAAGCCTTGCTTGGGATGCAGTTGACGTCTGTCATTTCCACCTGCCCACCATTCTTTTTTTTTTTTTTTAATTTATTTATTTGGTTTCACTGGGTCTTAGTTGTGGCAGTGGGCCCCTTATTTGTGGCATGCCAACTCTTAGTTGCGGCATGCATGTAGGATCTAGTTCCCTGACCAGGGATCGAACCCGAGCCCCCTGCATTGGGACCGTGGAGTCTTATCCACTGTGCCACCAGGGAAGTCCCACCATTCTTTTATTTTTTAAAAAATTTTAATTATTTTTTATTCTTTCTTTTTAAATTAAAAAATATAATAAAGTATCTGGATTTTCCTTTGGGGAATTATCCATCCTCTCTCCCTGAGGCTGACAACCCTAACCCTCGTGGTGGGCATATGACCCAGGCCCAGCCAGTCAGGGTGCCCCACACCTCTCACTACAATGAAGGATTCGAGGATGGGTACACAACACACTGAGAGGGACTTGCTGGACTTGCTCTCAGGAAAGAGGCTTTCTCTTGGCAGAGATAACTAAACTGGAAGGTTGTGAAGCTGAATCTGCCATGAGGGAAGATGCTGCCTCAGACTGGAGTCAATGCATGGGAAAGTAGAGCTGAGAGCTGGAGAAGGAGCTGACAATCTTGACGATGATTTACTTTGAGCTCCTGGATCCAGACACTCCTGAAGCAATTAATTCTGAAATGTTCAGTTTCACGAGACAATCCTCTTTTTTGCTTCAGCTATTTTGAATTGTGTTTCTGCCACTCGTAGCATATGTCCCCTCTCCTGCCTGGATCTACCTTCACTGTTGATTTCCAATGTCAAAAATCACAGACTAGATTTTAAAAATCATGACAAAGTCAAATAGTATTATGTAGTAGAAAGAGCACTGTGTCAGATCCAGTGGAGAGAGCACTTCAGGGAGAAGAACAGAGTGAAAACAGTGTAGCTGCTTTTGGTCAATATTTACTGCGCAGCTCAGCATATCCCAGGCATTGTTCTAGGCATTAGAGATACGCAGTGAATGAAGCCGACTGAAAGTTCTGGCTTCATGGAGCTTACACTAAATGGAATAAAATTGTAATCAAAATTTAATCAAATGCTTATATAGGCCAGACACTTTTCAACTATTTGCTCATTTAATTCTCACAATAACCCTGTGTTGTAGTATTATTATTCGTGTTCATTTCATGCAGAAGAGGAAACTGAGGCCCAGAGAGGTTAAGATTTTGTGCCCAAGGTTACAGAGCTAGTAAATGGCAGCTCTAGGATTTAAACCCAGGATGTCTGGCTTTTTTTTTTTTTTTTTTTGGCCACACCGTGGGGCATGTGGGGATCTTAGTTCCCTGACCAGGGATTGAACCCACCCCCGCTGCAGTGAAAGTGCAGAGTCTTAACCACTGGACCACCAGGAAATTCCCCATGCTTTATTTTCTTTTTTTCTTTTTTTAATTAATTAATTTATTTTTGCCTCTGTTGGGTCTTCGTTGCTGCACGTAGGCTTTCTCTAGTTGTGGTGAGCGGGGGCTGCTCTTCATTGCTCTGTGTGGGCTTCTCATTGTGGTGGCTTCTCTTGTTGCAGAGCATGGGCTTTAGGCATGCGGGCTTCAGTAGTTGTGGCTCATGGGCTCAGTAGTTGCAGCTCGCCAGCTCTAGAGCACAGGCTCAGTTGCTCCATGACATGTGGGATCTTCCTGGACCACGGCTTGAACCTGTGTCCCCTGCATTGGCAGGTGGATTCTTAACCACTGTGCCACCAGGGAGGCCCCTCTCTGGCTTTCTTAACCACTATACTCTACTGCCTGGTATAGCAGTTAGCATTTACTGAGTCTTCTCTCTATGTCAGACACTGTTCTAATGGCTTAACATGCATAAAATCATGTAATCCTCAAAACAATCCATTTCACAGAGGATGAAACTGAGGTTAAATGACAGTAACAGAACTGAAATTTGAACCAAAACAGTATGGCTTGAGAGTACACTCTTTTTTTTTCTTCCAGCTTTATTGAGTTATAATTGACAAATAAAATTATAAGTTATTTAAAGTGTACAACAATCATCACAACAAAAAATTTTTTTCTATTTCTTTAATTTTGTATCTATATAAGATGATGGATGTTCACTAAACTTACTGTGGCGATCATTTCATGATGTATGTAAGTCAAATCATGACGCTGTACACCTTAAACTTACACAGTGTTGTATGCGGTTGTATCTCAATAAAATTGGAAGAAAAAAGATAACAAAGTATACAACGTGAGGATCTGATATACATTTACATTGTGAAAGGATTACCCCCATCGAGTTAATTAACACATCCATCACCTCACATACTTATCTTTGTGTGTGTGTGTGTGTGTGTGTGTGTGTGGAGGGGAACATTTAAGTTCTACTCTCTTAGCAAATTTCAGTTATACAATACAGTGTAATCAACTATAGTCACAAGAGTCCACACTCTTAACCCCTAGTGCATGAGATCTATAATGAATGAACAAAGGAAT
Source organism: Lipotes vexillifer (assembly GCF_000442215.2). NCBI lineage: Eukaryota > Metazoa > Chordata > Mammalia > Artiodactyla > Lipotidae > Lipotes > Lipotes vexillifer. The sequence continues at coordinate 2,437,842 of NW_006779491.1, read as the reverse complement.
GAAGAGGGACCAGAAAACAGAAACCAGGCCCGGAAATGAGGGACAGCAAGAGGCCCAGCCCTGAGGCCCCACCTTTTCAGATTCTTTTCCATTATAGTTTATTACAAGATATTGAATATAGTTCCCTGTGCTAAGCAAGACTATTTCTGATGCATTGATTCGTGAATATTTATTGTGCATCTACTTAGTGCCAGGTACCAGCTCTGAAGCAGGGGAACCAGAGGGCACTTACACTAAGGCGCAGGTAGGTGATGGAGGTCCTGGAATGCCACACTCAAGAATATGGACTGGGTCAAAGGGGCAGCTGGGAGCCATGGTAAGAAGGATGGTGACAGAGAGGCCTTCCGACAATGACCACAGAGATTCCTGGTGGAGATGGCGTACCTCCTCCACGGAGTGGGGCAGCAGCTCCTGACTGCAGGGAGGGTGGGTGAGACATAAGCAGAAAAGAGGACACTTAGGCCTACCTGCCTGGCCCCTAGGGCCCTGCCAACCTTCACCCTCTGCTTGTGGTCACTCAGCCTCCATCCAGCCCTTCTCATTGCCTCCGGTTTCTTATTTATTTATTTTTATTGAAGGATAGTTGATTGACAATGCTGTGCCAATCCCTGCTGTACAGCAAAGTGACTCAGTTATACACAGACATACATTCTTTTCCATTATGGTTTATCATAGGGTATTGAATATAGTTCCCTGTGCTATACGTAGGACCTTGTTTATCCATTCTAAATGTAATAGTTCACATCTACCAACCCCAGACTCCCAGTCCATCCCTCTCCTTCCCCCCTCCCCCAGCTTGGCAACCACAAGTCTGTTCTCTATGGCTTCAGGTTTCTTAGCTGCCAGCGTTCCCCTCCCCTAACTCTAAACAATAAATTAATCAGTAAATATACAGTATGTCAGATGGTACTACGTGCTCTTAAGGAAATAAACAGGAATTTTAGCTTGAATCACTCCCTAACTTCTTTCTGGTCTTTGCTTCAATGCCACCTTCTCGGTGAGGCTTTCCTTAACCAAGGCGTTTTGTTTGTTTGTTTTTTATTTTTATGTATTTATTTTTGGCTGCATTGCGTCTTTGTTGCTGCGCGCAGGCTTCCTCTAGTTGCAGCGAGCGGGGGCTACTCTCTGTTGCGGTGCGCAGGCTTCTCATTGCGGTGGCTTCTCTTGTTGCAGAGCACGGGCTCTAGGCACACAGGCTTCAGTAGTTGTGGCTCGTGGGCTTAGTTGCTCCGTGGCATGTGGGATCTTCCTGGACCGAGGCTTGAACCCGTGTCCCCTGCATTGGCAGGCGGATTCTTAACCACTGCGCCACCAGGGAAGCCCAACCAAGGCGTTTTAAATTGCACAAGCCGGCCAAAATTCTTGTTTTTGTTTGTTCACTTGTGATCATTTGTCTGCCCCCACTACAATGTAAATTTCGTGAGAAAAGAGCTCACTTACCAGGGTATCCGTAGCTTTTAGAATATTCCCTGGCTCAAGAAATATTTGTCGAATGAATAAATGATTCTTTCCTTAAACAGTTAAAATGACAACTCTCCAAACTATTCTCCAGAAAAGAGAGAACAGGATAAGGTTGCACAGAGCTGGTGCAAACATTCCACAAAGTGATTAATTTTATACCTTAAGTGATTTGCCAAAGCTGGAAGGAGAACATGTTCGGTCAAGAGGACGGAACAAGAGGTAAGGGGTTATCTTCTGTTCCACAGCATCAGCTGCTTTTGTAATCAGAAGAGCAAAGAGAACTTGTTTTACAAAAAAAGAAGGTGCAGAGATCTGGGGTCCGGGTCCAGCCTCTGGGGAATGGTCTCCTTTGTCAAGGCTGGCTGCTTGCTCAGGGGATCGGTGGAGGCGGGTGGTGAGGTGCTCTCGCTTCTTTGCTTGCTCCCCCCAGACTCCCTGAAGACCACTAGAACTCTAGAAAGCTTGGGTGTGGTTGTGAGCACACCTGGTCTACTCCTGGCTCAGCTTGTGACAGGTGGTGAACCCATGACCCAAGTCTTTTCCCTTCCACAGGGCTTTGGTAAATATTCAGTGTGATAATAAAAGTCATTGTGGCTGTATAATATATATATATATATATATATTTTTTTTTTTTTTCTTCTTCTTCTTCTTTGTGGTACACGGGCCTCTCACTGTTGTGGCCTCTCCCGTTGTGGAGCACAGGCTCCGGACGCGCAGGCTC
>NW_006779491.1:2423070-2433873 GCF_000442215.2 Lipotes vexillifer | reverse complement strand
GGAGCACAGGCTCCGGACGCGCAGGCTCAGTGGCCATGGCTCACGGGCCCAGCCGCTCCGCGGCATGTGGGATCCTCCCAGACCGGGGCACGAACCCGTGTCCCCTGCATCGGCAGGCGGACTCTCAACCACTGCATCACCAGGGAAGCCCTAATATTTTTATCTACAAATCAAGGTGGAGTTTTCCCCCTCTTCCTTTACACTCATCCCATTACTGAGGGAGGACATTGATGGCTACAGTAAAAGGATGTCACTGAAGTTTCCTTTTTAGTTCAACAGCCTTAGGGGACTCAAGGCACAGAGAATCACGAGGACACAAGAGCAAGGTGGATGGGGTGGGGAGTGGGCAAATTTTAAAATACTCCCCAAGTCAAGGAGGAAGGAGGAATTTAGAAAGGACACAGAGAGATCTTAGAACAGATGTGTCCTTAAGAAAGGGTGCCTGTGTCCTGCCTGTCCTGAAGAGTTTGGTGAGACCTGAGGATGGAAGGAACTGTATCTCGTTTTCCAGTGGACAGACACCAGCAGTGCCTCTACACCCCAGTGTGACACAAAGGCTGTGGGAGGTGGCCCAGAGCACACAGACCACGAGGAGGGGCTATGTGGACTGACAGTAAAGAACAGACAGAAAGGGGGCTTCCCTGATGGTGCAGTGGTAAAGAGTCCGCCTGCCAATGCAGGGGACATGGGTTCGAGCCCTGGTCCGGGAAGATCCCACATGCTGCAGAGCAACTAAGTCGGTGCGCCACAACTACTGAGCCTGCGCTCTAGAGCCCGTGTCCCGCGCAACAAGAGAAGCCACTGCAATGAGAAGCCCGCGCACCGCAACCAAGAGTAGCCCCCGCTCACCACAACTAGAGAAAGCCCGTGTGCAGCAATGAAAGCCCAACGTAGCCAAGGAAAAAAAAAAAAAAACGGACAGGAAGGCAGAAGGGGGGACGACTTGGCAGATGCCAGTGTACAGAGGATGTCAAGGCCAAGAGGATTCATGCCCCTTCTCAACTCTGCTACTGGGAGCCCTAGGAAAAGGAGAGATAAAAACACAAACTGACCCCTTCAAACACCTGCCGCCAAGCAGAAAAGGAACAGGAAATATCAATTCAATTAAACAACAGACAGATCACATTTCTTGCACACCTGGCCTATGTTTCTGTATCCTTGTTTTTTTGTTTTTTGTTTTTTGTTTTTTGTTTTTTGTAGTATGCGGGCCTCTCGCTGTTGTGGCCTCTCCCGTTGCGGAGCACAGGCTCCGGACGCGCAGGCTCAGCGGCCATGGCTCACGGGCCCAGCCGCTCCGCGGCATGTGGGATCCTCCCGGACCGGGGCACGAACCCGTGTCCCCTGCATCGGCAGGCGGACTCTCAACCACTGCGCCACCAGGGAAGCCCTGTATCCTTGTTTTAATAGTGCACTCACATGATGCTTCCTATGCATTTCACAACATTAACCCAATCACAGCAACAATCCGATATTGAATGTTATTGGCACTCCTATTTTACACCAGGGGAAATGGTTGCATAGAAAGGTCAGGTAACTAGCCCAAGGTCAGACAGAGATGGTAAGAGAGCTGGGACTTGAACTCATGGAGTCTGGGCCCGGACCCTACGCTGTCTGCTGCCACTGTGCCGCCCTTTTAAGTTTTTTTTCGGGTACCCTGCTAAGTGCTTGAAAAACACAGTTTCCTTGCATTCTCAAAACCATTCTGGGAGGTGCGAATTCCCTGGAGGTCCAGTGGTTAGGACTCCAGGCTTTTGCTGCTTTCACTGCCGAGGGCCCGGGCCCAGGTTCAATCCCTGGTCAGGGAACTAAGATCCTGCAAGCCGCAAAAAAACCCAAAAAACAGACAACAGCAACAACAACAATAAAACACTATTCTGGGAGGTGAGTGTTTACAGATGAGGAAATTAAGATGCAGGGTAAACAATAGCTTGTCCCAGGTCACAGCCAAGTTTGCAGGCCGGATCTGGACATGGGTATGGGGGACTCTAAGGCTGGTCCAATCACTATGGCTGTGTAACAAACCATCCCCAAACATAATGGTATGAAACAACCATTTAGTTATGCTCCCAGTTTCTGCAGGTTGGGAATTGGAGGTGGCTTGTCTCTGCTGCACAATATCTCAGGCCTCATCTGGGAAGATTCAGTTGCTGGAAGTGACTTGACGGCTGGGGCTGGACCCATCTGCAGGCTCCCTTCACTCACATGTCTGGCGGTTGGGGCTGGCTTTCAGCTGGGACTTCAGCTGGACCGAAGGCCAGAACAATAACAATATGTGACCTTTCTATATCATCTTTCATGTGTGCTTATCTTGGACTTCCTCACAGCAGGGTGGCTGGGGTCCAAGAACCACCGGGAGCAAGAAAGAAGCACATGGTGTTTCATGAAAGCACCACTTCCGCTGTCCTCTGTCAGTCAAGAAGACATGGTCGTAGAAGTCCTCCCACGTTCAGAAGGAAGAGACATAGTCCTGTGTCTCCCATTTGATGGAGGGGAGGTCAAGGGTATACTGTAAGGAGAGCATGTGGGGTGGGAACTCTTGCTGTGACCGACCATCTTTCATAAATACAATTCTCAAACTTCACTGCAAGCTCAAATCATGTTTCAAAGTCCCAGTGCCCAAGCTATACCCCAGACCAGTGAAATCAGAATCAGGGAGAGGGAGCCAGGAAGCAATATTTTCTTTAACTCCCGGGTAATTACAGTGAGGCCGTCTCCCATGTATGCAAAGCTCCTGGCACAGTGTTTGGCTCGTGAGCAACTGTTTTGTTTTGTTTTTTTTGTCCCCAAGTGTAAACACCTATGACTCTTTTTTTTTTTTTGGCCGTATGTTGAGGCACGCAAAACTTCCACAACCAGGGATCTAACTCGCACCCCATGCAGTGGAAGCGTGGAGTCTTAACCACTGGACCACCAGGGAAGCCTAAACACCTATGACTCTTAATAGACAAAGTTGTCATAGATAATACACAGGTGGACTTAAAGTTTTAGTTAGGTGTTTCTTTTTACAGTTATTTTCTAATTATGACATGTGGTTGTGGGCTTCCATTTTTGGTGGTTATGTAGTTTCTTTTAAAATACATTTAAGTAAAAAAAGGTAAGAAGGTAACTTTTTAAATGCTAAGTAAATAGAGACTTCCCTGGTGGCACAGTGGTTAAGAATCCGCCTGCCAATGCAGGGGACACGGGTTCGAGCCCTGGTCCGGGAAGATCCCACAGGCGGAGCAACTAAGCCTGTGTGCCACAACTACTGAGCCTGTGCTCTAGAGCCCATGAGCCACAACTACTGAAGCCTGTGCGCCTAGATCCTGTGCTCTGCAACGAGAAGCCCCCACAATGAGAAGCCCGTGCACCGCAACGAGGAGTGGCCCCTGCTGGCTACAACTAGAGAAAGCACGTACTCAGCAACAAAGACCCAAAGGAGCCAAAAAAATTTTTAAAAAGAAGTTGAAAAAATAACAACTTTAATTAACATTCTCTCCTTGTGCGTATATGTACATACAAATTGTTCACAACAGAATATGAGACGTCATCAAAATCCTTAGCCAGAAATAGTTAATCTTTAAAAAAATGAATAAAATGTTAAGTAAATAATGATGTAGCTTGAATGCACATAGGGCAGAAATCACAAAAGTGCTGTGTGAATGGTAAAGCTGGGAAAACCCTGAGGCAGGTAATCAATAATGGTATCTAGGACTATGACTGTTATTAGTATCACCTTTAAAAAGTGCTGGTGTTAAGTAAATAATGATGTAGCTTGAATGCACATAGGGCAGAAATCACAAAAGTGCTGTGTGAATGGTAAAGCTGGGAAAACCCTGAGGCAGGTAATCAATAATGGTATCTAGGACTATGACTGTTATTAGTATCACCTTTAAAAAGTGCTGGTTGAGGGGGCTTCCCTGGTGGCGCAGTGGTTGAGAGTCCGCCTGCCGATGCAGGGGACACGGGTTCGTGCCCCGGTCCGGGAAGATTCCACATGCCGCGGAGCGGCTGGGCCCGTGAGCCATAGCCGCTGAGCCTGCGCAACCGGAGCCTGTGCTCCGCAGTGGGAGAGGCCACCACAGTGAGAGGCCCGCGTACCACAAACAAAACAAAACAAAACATAAAAAAAGTGCTGGTTGAAAATCAACTTTGGGTGATTCTGAAATTTTAAAAAATAGACATCTGAGAGCTGGCTTCTGAGAAAGGAGTGGGCGTTGAGGACAAGCACGTAAAGCACATAAAGGAGCCAGGAATCCTTTGGATTGTGGCAACCTGATGGAAAATTTCCATAAGCCCCTGGGGGGAAAGAGAGGTCAATCAGCTCTCCAGTTCTCAGGAGAGACCCAAGAAATTGGGGAAACAGATATTACATACAACCAGGAAATGACAAAGAAAAAAATGGAACAGAAGAGGGAGGTTCTGGGGGGTTCTCATCCTGATGGGGTCCCTAGACTTCATGTAGTTTAAGCCAGGCCCAGGCCCCCGCACCCTGAGCCATGATTTCCCCTTCCGCAAAGGAGAAAGAGTGCAGCTCTACAGATCTGAACATTCTGTACTCCCAAGAATGGTCTGGTTCCTGGAACAGCCACTTAAAGGCCTCCCAGGCAGAGGCTGTGCCAGGGAGGGCCAAGGCCAGGGAAGGCCAATCAGAGGCCAGGAGTGAGGGGTGATGTGTGGAGCCTCCTGGCAAGTGTCAAAGGACCCATTACCCAGGGACTGGCCATGTCCAGCTAGAGACACAACACTCCCCAGCCTGTTCTCTCCTTTGAAGTTGACAGAAGAGAGGATAGTCTCAGCAATTGACAGGTGGGGAAACTGAGGCTCACACTGGAGTAATTGACTAGAAATTAACTAGCATCTAGAATTCTTCATTGTCAGTACATAGTTCTTCTCAGGCATGTAGTCAAAAAAGGGTGCAACCCAAACTTTGAAAATCAGACAGACCTGATATTTTTTAAAATAAATATATTTATTTATTTTTGGCTGTGTTCGGTCTTCGCTGCTGAGTGTGGGCTTTCTCTAGTTGCAGCGAGTCGGGGCTAGTCTTTGTTGTGGTATGCGGCCTTCTCATTGTGGTGGCTTCTCTTGTTGCAGAGCATGGGCTCTAGGTGCACGAGCTTCAGTAGTTGTGGCACGCTGGCTCAGTAGTTGTGGCTTGCAGGCTCTCGAGCGCAGGCTCAGTAGTTGTGGCACGGGCTTAGTTGCTCCGCAGCATGTGGTACCTTCCCAGACCAGGGCTTGAACCCGTGTCCCCTGAATTGGCAGCTGGATTCTTAACCTCTGCGCCACCAGGGAAGCCCCAGACCAGATTTTAAAAGTCCCAGCTTCTGCAGGTTGCAGCTGTGAGACTTTGGCGCAATTACTTAACTTCTCTGAACCTCGGTTTTCTGTTCTGTAAAATGGGATCAATAATCCTATGCCTATTGGGTTACTGTAAGGGTTAAATGGGTTAATGTCTATAAAACACACGTCACAGAGTAGTAGCCCAATGCATGGGAGCTGTTGCTATGATTTTCTGAAGCTGATGCACAGATCTGTCCTGGGCAGACAGCTACTGCCCAGTGATGCTCCTGCCATTTGCCTCCTGAGTTCAAGAGCTGACACTAACCCTAAGGCCTGGTTCCAATCCTATCAGGGTCCCATTTGTCCCTCCTTGCATGCATGCCTTCAGCCAGGTCCTGGTAATAGAGTAGGCATCCAATAAACCTTAACTGAATGAATAAATAATCTCTAATGGAAAGAGGGGTTTGAGGGAAAGTCTGAAGGAGGTGTATGCCAAAATGACTGTGAGATTCTGGTCGTAGTTTTGCCATGGGTGCCATCCCAGAGAAGGTCTCTCCCTGGGGTGGAGGCAAGGAGTCAGGTGGTGGAAGGCAAGTAGGAGAAGACTTTGAAGAGCTGAGCCTTGCAGGATGGGTGGGATTAAAAGAATCTCAGACAGAAAGCACCAGAAAACAGAAGCTTGCTCAAGGGGAAGGTGGGAGAATCAGATTTCAGTTCACATTAAGGAGTGACTCTGAGAAGGAATCAGGCAACAACACAAAGGCAGCAATTTTCCTACCCCTAGTGGTATTCAAGCAAGCAGAGAGTATCCCAGCGTGAAGTGGGGTGAGGTTGGACTAGATGCCTTTTAACGTCCTTCCCAAGTCAGAGATTCTGAGACTGTTACTAGGTTGGACTCAGGGGAAGCTGATGGATAAAGGCTCTTAAAGGTTCAAGCTATGCATCTGTTACTGCCCCAACAGCTGCCTTATTCCTCTGTCCATATTCTTGGGTCCCTAAGAACAATTAACTCCAAGTTTCGCAGCCCAGGAAGGGATGGGAGAAAAGGAAAAAGGCTATGCCCAGGGCTAGACTGAGGGCCACCCTTTACCCCTTGTTGCTTGCTAGTTTTTTCTGATATTCACTCTCTCCTGCTTCCTTCAATAATAAAACCCTGCCCTTCCCCAGTTTTGCCTAGAACGTGGCTAAGTAGTTAAATATTACATGTCCCAACCTCTCCTGTAGTTGGGCGTGGTTATGTGTCTAAATTCTGAGTAGATGTGACATGTTCTGCTTTTAGGTTATGGCCTTAAAAATAAATTAGTGTGGGCTTCCCCGGTGGTGCAGTGGTTAAGAATCTGCTTGCCAAAGCAGGGGACACGGGTTCGAGCCCCGGTCCAGGACAATCCCACATGCCAGCGGAGCAACTAAGCCTGTGCGCCACAACTACTGAGCCTGCGCTCTAGAGCCCGCGAGCCACAACTACTGAGGCTGAGTGCTACAATTACTGAAGCCCACGCACCTAGAGCCCGTGCTCCGCAACAAGAGAAGCCACCACAACAAGAAGCCCGCGCACCGCAACAAAGACTAGCCCCCGCTCACCACAACTAGAGGAAGCCCTCACGCGGTGGCAACGAAGACCCAATGCAGCTAAAAATAAATAAATAAAATAGGTACATTTAAAAAATAAATAAATAAATTAGTGTGGCCTCCCCTGGTCCCTTCCCCACTCCATTTACATAAGCTGAATGCACATGAGATGGCAGGTACTGGAGCAGCTAGGTCAGACTGCAAAGTGGTAGCCATGTTTTAAGGGTGGCAGAAAAATGAGCCAGAAGTAGCTGGAATTCCTGCCACAATGGAGCTGCCATTTTAGCCCAGGAGTACTGACCCTTGGAGCTGTTATGTAACAGAGAAAGAACTTTCTATCCTGTTTCGTTTGAGTCTTCATTACAGCAACCTAAGTCTCTACCTCAATCAATATATCCTCTCAGCTCCCATCACACCTCTTATTTGCTCCACATTCTTCTGGAAGTCTGGCTCCAAGACTGACAACGCTAGATAAGAATCTTCCTCCTCAGCTGACTTTCCAGAACCCTGTCCTGGCAAACCCCCTTGGCAAAGGGACCCACCTCACACTTGAGGACAATAAAAATCCTTGAATTTGAGTCCTGAATAACTTGGGGCAAATCCCTTAATTTTTTTTCTTTTATAAATTTATTTATTTATTTATTTATTTTTGGCTGCGTTGGGTCTTCGCTGCTGAGTGTGGGCTTTCTCTAGTTGCAGAGAGGAGGGGCTACTCTTTCGCAATGCTCAGGCTTCTCATTGTGGTGGCTTCTCTTGTTGCAGAGCACGGGCTCTAGGGGCATGGGCTTCTGTAGTTGTGGCACGCAGGCCCAGTAGCTGTGCCACACGGGCTTAGTTGCTCTGCGGCATGTGGGATCTTCCTGGACCAGGGCTCGAACCCGTGTCCCCTGCATTTGCAGGCGGATTCTTAACCACTGCGCCACCAGGGAAGCCCCTCCCTTAATGTTTTAAATCTCAGTTTTTGCCATTTTGCAGATGGCATCAATAAATAACATTCACTTCAAAAGGTGGTTTTATATGAATACAACATGAACAACAAGATTGTTATTCCGAAGAGGGAGAGAAGCTGGGGAGGGGGCTTGTTTCATGGCCAGCATTACAAAGAAACAGGAAATTCCCTTGCACCTCATAAGAAACCACAGAAACATATGCACCAAAACACATGTATACAACAACAACAAAAAAAATGCTCACCTCTACGCCCATACAAAATTAGAAACGCCCCTTCCCAGACACACAACCAAAAACAAACACTCACCAAAATGCTCTCACTGGTTCATGCAAATGCAGGCACTTGCAGGCAGAAATGTGCACCCAAAAAGCCACACAAAGCGAGAGGACAAAAACACACACACAGGCCGCAGCTGCTGTACTTTGTTTATTGTCGCTGTCACCCTGGGGAGCTCCGGTTTCTTCTTTCTTTTTGAGGGGTACCTTCATGATTCTGCCTCTCTCTATTCTCTGCCTCTTGTTCCCCATCTTGTTTTTTTCCTGGGGCTGGGGCTGCTTCGTTGGTGGCCCTTCGGAACCTCAGTCAGGTGGGCTAAGTCCTGGGGGCGGGGGCAAGCAGGCCTGGATCCCGCCCCCAGGGGCTGGTTCCTCGCAGTTCTGTCTCTGTCGCTGTGGGGTGTCCGTGCTCTGACTTCATCTGGGGGAAGGAAAGCAGGTGGTGAAAGCACAGAGGCCTGGGTTCTAATTCTGCCTCTCCTGCTCACTTGCTCCGTGACTCCAGAGAAGGACCCTACCCTCTCTGGGCCTCAGTTTCCCTCTTTGTAAACCAAATTTTGCTCCAGTTGGAAAGGGTCTGTTTCTCCCTTTGCTCTAGTTACTAGGAAACTCAAAAGTCTCTCTCATTTTATTCCATGTTGAGACAACAATTCTTGGATCCCTCCTCCCACCCAACCTCGCCCATTCAGGCCTGTCCTTTCCAGGCAGAGAGACCTCTCTACTGGTGCTGCGGGCGGGGCCCCCTGACGCCTTACCTCGAGTTCTGTCTCAGGGCCGTGCCCCTCGCTTTTTCCGCTCCATGTTCTGGAGCTTGGTCACCAGCTTCCTCTCGTGCCCACCAGGGCTGTGACGGTTGGTATTGGCGGCGGCTTCTCTCTTGGTGCGACCTTTCCGGCCTCCCACTCCTGGGAACCGAGGTGAGAGGCGGTGGTGAGGTGGGCAGAGGGGTGAGCCGCAGGGGGTCCAGAGGACAGGGGTGGAAAGAGCTCGGGTTAAAGTCGGGAGGCTCGGGGGCATCACCATGTAGCTTTAGGGCAGTCGTTGTCCCTGTTTCCCCATCTGTGGAATGATGTTGCTGCTCTAATATTCTAGGAGTGCGTGTGGTCCCAGGGCTGAGTAGGACAGAGCTCACTGGATGAGGGGTTAGAAGGGGGTGACTTGAGGGGTCAAGGGAACAGGCTGGAGAAGGGTGATGTATGGGCAGGAGCACAAGGAGGGATCCTAGTTTGGGGAGGGGGGTGGTCAGGCCATTTGTGAGGGTGGGCATTGGAGACGGAAGGACCAGGAAGGTGGCAGGGCCAGGCCTTACCCAGGTAAGAATGAGCCAGGCTGTAGAGGTCATACTCATCCAGGTTGGGGTCTTCATCCTCTGGGCCTGGGGGCTGCCTGGACGGGCTGGCTGCTCTCGGGAAGGTGGCCATAATGTCTGTCTGTCTGTCTCTCTCTCTCTCTCTCTCTCTCTCTCTCTCACTTACAAGGCCACAGTCTCCTCCTCAGCCCACAGTCTGGCTCCAACCCCTCAGGCCCTGTCTGATGCAATCTGGCCTTTTCCCAGAACCCAGCCCAGTAAACATCAGTCACAAGAGGAGGAAAGAGTCGGTCCTGTGAGTCCCAGCCCCCCTTGCCCCCTCCCTCTCACTGGGGCTCGCCCAGCTGGGTATTTTTCCACTGAGGAGATCCCCGCCCCTGGGGGTGGGGGGAGGTAAGAGGCAGGGTCTGGGCATAAACAGCCCTTGGGATGGAGGGCAGCAGGGAACTGAGGGCCTCACCTGGCTGACTCCTTCCTATCCATCTCCCGCCCTCTGCCACATGCCCCTCCTGGGCTGGGGGTCATGGCTGCACAGCTGACCCTCACCCCCACCTGCTTCTGGCTCAGATTCAGGACCGTGGTGGCAGAACATGGAGTGAAGAATGAGCTGGGACAGGGTACAACACACTGTTGTGTCATTGGTTCTCACCCCGATCACACCCAACCCAACTTTTTTATAAGAAACACCTTGGAACCCCCGCTTAACATCCTGAAATGGGGGTCCCTAGGTAATCTCCCACTCCTGAGAGGGAGGCTAGCAGAGTGGTTAAGCTGATTCTGGAGCCAGATGCCCTGTATTCAAACCCTTGATCCATTACATCCTGTGTGACCCTGGACAAGTCACTTTACCTCTCTGTGCCTCAGTTTTCTCCTCTATAAACTGAGGATGATAATAATTGTATCTACCTCATAGATTTGGGGAGAGGATCAAATGAGATAATCCATGGCATGGCACCTGCAACAGTGCCTGCTACAGTGTAAGCTGCATTATATGAGTTGAGCACATAGTTTCCAAACAATTCAATATAATGCCCTCCCTGTAATGTAAAGGAGACATAGAGGAAATTAATTTAAAATAAAATAATATGTATTTCAAACCATAGATATACTGAGATAGAAGACATTGTGAAGTAAACAGATGTTTGTGCTAATTTAATATGAATTAAAAGAAGGGGTTTGGATAAGAAACATGGAAAAGTGGAATTTTCCTCTTTTGCCTGAAGGATCTGACTGTGGGTCACGTTGACCCAGAGAGGCCACACCCTGGGCTGCCCACTCATGCTTCAGCTGAGGCTTCAGCACCAGCAGCAGGGAAGAAAGCAGGCACAACATTCCACTATTTTTTCTTTTTTTTTTTTTAACTCTGTGGTTTCCAGCTCAAGAGGACCTTCTCAGCCCAGGGCAGGTGTTAATTCCCTGCTCACATTCCCACT
>NW_006779491.1:2395148-2423060 GCF_000442215.2 Lipotes vexillifer | reverse complement strand
TGAGCCCAGTGAAACCCTCTTTCATCTCAATGTTACCTAAACTCCATTCTTCCCCCAATAATAACCCAGTAATAACCAGGTCTCGTCCTCTGCAGGACAAGAAGCATCACTTCGGCTTTGCTCTTCTCGCTGGCCTGAGCCAGAATTAAATTTAGCTTCTGTTTTCCAGATTTGGGTGATTTGTGAGTTCTTTAACACCCAGGAAATGAAAGTGAATAAAAACAGAATGGGGATAATAATAACAGACCAGATGATAAGAGAAAGAGGAAAATAACCATAACTTAAACAAAAGTAACAAACACACTGGAACTTCCCTGGTGGTCCAGTGAGTAAGACTCTGGGATCTCAATGCCGGGGCCCTGGGTTTGCGATCCCTGGTCAGGGAACTAGATCCCGCATAGCGAAACTAAGAGTCTGCATGCTGCAACTAAGACCCGGTGCAGCCAGAAAGAAAAACAAAAATCAACCCCCAAAATACAAACAGACCGGGCAATTTAAGGTGGAGAAATTAGGAAATACGGAGTTCTTGCAAAGTAGTGGGCTTTACCACTAACTGTACTAGCAAAATCATTCCCTCTAGCATGGCATGAGATGGGTGGGGTCGGGTCACTGAAATAAGTTGTTTTTTTTTAATAGCTTCGTGAATGTCTAGCAGGACAGTCAGACGTCGTACGGGATGTGGGACAATTCTGTGTGCGACCGTCTGTCCTGCTCCGACCTAAGATCATTGTGACTACGGAGAACACGCCCACAAATTCCCGAGCTACCTCTAGGGGACGGTCTTTCGCTTATTCACTTCTGCCACCAGGACTCCGGGTTACCATTACCAGCTGCGAGATCCTGAGCCCACTCTTTTTTTTTTTTTTTTTTTGCAGTACGCAGGCCTCTCACTGTTGTGGTCTCTCCCGTTGCGGAGCACAGGCTCCGGACGCGCAGGCCCAGCGGCCATGGCTCACAGGCCCGGCCGCTCCGCAGCATGTGGTATCTTCCCGGACCGGGGCGTGCCCTGCATCGGCAGGCGGACTATCAACCACTGCGCCACCAGGGAAGCCCCTGAGCCCACTTCTGAGCTTCAGTCTGCTCATCTGTAAAGGGAGAACGGCAACAGCCCCTGGTATGTGAAAGGGCCTCCTCCAGACCCGGCCCGCGATATACTGCTATTTCCCCCAGTCTTCAAAGAAAGAAAACCGAGGCTCAGAGAGTGACTTGCTCAAGGTCACACGGCTGGTGAGTGGTGAAGGATTCCTCCCCCGGTCTACCTGACCCTAGTTCCGGGGCTCGTTCTAAGTCAGCATAGCTGACCAAACACTGGCAAAAGTTTGACAGCTGTGTGTATGGAGGCATCTGTCAGGGTTTCCTCCTTCCTTCCTTCCTCCCAAACAGTCAGTGCTTCCTTGGGACCAGGCCAGGTACTGAAGATGCACCGAACTACACACTGCGCCCTCTGGAAGCTGTGGGGGAGGTGGGTCTTCAGCAAGATTAGTGCATATTCCTATCAAGAATACCATGCATCCCCTCAGTACATTACCCTTCATTTTACTTTCTCCAGGGCATTCAGTTATTACTAATCAAAAATCTCTTTTTTATTTGTTTACTTCTCCATGATTTGTCCCCACTAGAATACAATCACTGGTTTAGTTTAGTTAGCAGTTAAAGGAGTAGGCTCTGGGACTTCCCTGGTGGTCCAATGGCTAAGATTCCACACTCCCAGTGCGGGAGGCCGGGGTTCAATCCCTGGCCAGGGTTCAATCCCTGGCCGGGGAACTAAGATCCCACAAATGGCAACTAGAGAGCCCGTGCGCCACAACAAAGACCCAGCGCAGCTAAAATAAATAAATAAATAAAATAAAATAATAAAAAAATAAAGGAGTAGGCTCTGAAGTGGGACTGCCTGGGTCCAAACTTTGGTTCTACCAATTGTATGCCCTTAGACAAATTATTTAGCTTCTCTGTGCCTCGGTTTCCTCATCTGTAAAATGAGATTAAAAATTGTACCTACCTAGGAGGATTGTTGTGAGGATTAAGGGACCAATTTTTATAAAGGCTTAGCACGGTACCTAGATCACAGTAAGCATTAAATAATGTTAGCTAATATCATTATCATTATTCATGAGCGCAGGAATCTTGTCTACCTTATCCCTGATGCCTGGCACACGGTCAGCGCTCAATAAATGACTAGTTGAATACATAGAGCTATGCTGAGATCAATATTGGTTTTTCAGCTTCCAGATGCTCTGTTCTGAAGAAACAGAGAGGCCCAATCCTAGTCCCACAGAGGACTGTGAAGACATGCGACTGTCCTTCATGGAGCCAGGAAAGAAGGTCACTCTGGCCTTGATCGTGCACATGCTGAAAGAATGAAGTCTAGACCCTGGGGGGAGGGTCAGGCAGGGGAGGGTGCCCAAGAGAGAAGGGACTTTGGGGAACCCATCAGCTGGACCTATAGGACCCAAAAGATGACTCAGTGGGAAAAGTCAGGAGGTGTGTTTTCCATCCCCTTGCCTCCAGGTGTGGTTAGGCCATTAACCATAGGCCAGCCACAAGGAAGTTTATTTTCTTTCTGCTTATGACTATACCTTCGTGAAATTCCAGGAAATTGCCAAGCATGCCTATTACAACCCAGTATGATCAGCCTGGAGTAAACACAGGGGGCTGGGGGAGCTCTCCAGAGGGCACCTAACCCAGCAGGGCATGGGGTGGGGCAGGAGGAAGGGGTTGTGAGAGGATCAGGGCAGACTTCCTGGAGGCAGTGAAGCTTGAACAAGAACCACTGTGAGAAAGACAGCAAGACATGCCCAACTCCAGGAGTTAAACCATCCAAGTCGGGAAATCCTGGATAGCCTGAGGGATGTGCAGAAGTCTTTGGCTCGAAGGATCAGGAGCGTCCCTTGAAGGCAGGCTATGTCATCAGGGTGAGTTGGTGACATCACTGTATACCAAGGGGACTCAAGAAGCTTCAATGAGGTGAAACAAGATACGCCTGTATGACCTTATAGTCCCAAGTCCAGAGAAACCCTCAAGCTTGGCTGCTGTGCTTGGAATTATTCTTGACTGTGTGACAACATCACCTTGAGTATAAATGAATGCAATATTGATAAGAATGTTAAATGCACACACCCCCTGAGAAGTCTCCTATAGAAATGCTCCCAGGTCTTCCCTGGTGGCACAGTGGTTAAGAATCCGCCTGCCAACACGGGGGGCACGGGTTGGAGCCCTGGTCTGGGAAGATCCCACATGCCGTGCAGCAACTAAGCCCACGAGCCACAACTACTGAGCCCACGTTTTGCAGCTACTGAAGCCCATGCTCCTAGAGCCTGTGCTCTGCAACAAGAGAAGCTACTGCAACGAGAAGCCCGCGCACCGCAACGAAGAGTAGCCCCCGCTCGTCACAGCCAGAGAAAGCCCGTGCACAGCAACAAAGACCCAATGCAGCCAAAATAAATAAATAAATTAATTAATTAAAAAAAAAAAAGAAAAAGAAATGCTCCCAGCCTTGTTTGTAGAGTGAAAAACAGGAAACAAGTGTCCATTGGTATGCAACTGATCAACAGCCTTCTGTGAGATATTCTGTAGCCATTAAAAAAAATAAGCTATATCTCTAGCCCTGATGAAAAGTTGTCCATAAATCATTGTTAAATGAAAAAAGTAGTCTACAGAACATCATGTATACTATAATCCAAAATATTGCATTACATTTATTGAAATAATAGAGATCATGAGTAATACATTGTTGTCAGCATTATACAGGTGTCACACATTTCTCCTGGTAACTAAGGAAGATACATGACCAGATAAAACAATAGTAGAAGACTTTAGAATAAGAAATTCTATTACTGGAAGTCTCCCTAGAGATCAGCAAACCCAACCCCATTTAACAGATGAGGAAGTAAGGACCAGAGAGGCTGACATTCTTCACTCTACATATGTTAGGGCATTAACCATATGCCAGGTACTTGCTTGGTGCTGGGACAAAAAAGCAGAACATGGTACCCACACCCAACTAGCTCATAGACAGGCTAGTGTCCAACATGGTACCATGCAGTGTAATAAGTAATGTGAGAAAAGCACATTCAAGCTGCAAGATGCACCTAATCCAGACTTGTGAGTAACTCCCAGAGAAGGTCATGTGTTAGCTGTACTGGAAAGGATGAGCAGAAGTCAGATAGACCAGGAGGTCGTGGAACAGCGTCCCAGGAAAGTCAAAGTGGGGAAAGTGTAGTGCATTTAGTTAACCAAAGGAGTTGGAGTACAGGGGAGTTTTAGTTCTTGATTTAGGAGACAATAGTCTCCTGTCTCCCGGTTCAGTGCTATTTTTTAATTTTTTTTTTTTGCGGTACGCGGGCCTCTCACTGTTGTGGCCTCTCCTGTTGCGGAGCACAGGCTCCGGACATGCAGGCTCAGCGGCCATGGCTCACGGGCCCAGCCGCTCCATGGCATGTGGGATCTTCCCGGACCAGGGCACGAACCCGTGTCCCCTGCATCGGCAGGCAGGCTCTCAACCACGTCGCCACCAGGGAAGCCCTCAGTGCTATTTTTAAAGTACTATCTGTCTCTCTAAGTCTATTGACAAATATATGATGATTCAGCACATCTGTCAATTTTCTCACATAGAGAAAATAAAACACACATAGCTCATGCTTACCCAGGTGTAGGCATTAAGATTTTCCAAACCCTGTTGCTTAAAATGTCTTTTTATTTTATTTTAAAATTTATTTTATTGAGGTATAGTTGATTTACAATGTTGTATCAGTTTCTGGTATATGACAAAGTGATTCAGTTATTTATATACATATATTCATTTTCACGTTCTTTTCCATTACGGTTTATTACAGGATACTGAATATAGTTCCCTGTGCTATACAGTAGGACCTTGTTGTTTATCCATCCTATATATAATAATCTGCATCTGCTAATCCCAAACTCCCAGTCCATCCCCCCCACCCCCCTTGGCAACCACAAGTCTGTCTCTATGTCTGTAAGTTTGTTTCTGTCTCTGTTTTGTAGGTAAGTTAATTTGGGTCATTTTTTTAAAAAAAATATTTATTTATTAAAAAAATTTTTTGCCTACGTCTCTTAGTTGCGGCACGCGGGATATTTGTTGTGGCATGTGGGCTCTTTGTTGTGACGCACGGGCTTCTCTCTAGTTGTGGTGTGCTGGTTGGTTTTCTGTCTCTAGTTGAGGTGCTCAGGCTTAGTTGCCCCGAGGCATGTGGGATCTTAGTTCCCCGACCAGGGATCGAACCCACGTCCCCTTCATTGGAAGGTGGATTCTATACAACTGGACCACCAGGGAGGTCCCTGGGTCATATTTTAGATTCCACGTGTAAGTGATATTATATGGTATTTGTCTTTCGCTATCTGACTTACTTCACTTAGTATAATATGGTAATCTCTAGGTCCATCCATGTTGCTGCAGACAGCATTATTTCATTCTTTTTTACAGCTGAGTAGTATTCCATTGTGAAGCATTCCATTGTGAGATATATGTATATATATATCACATCTTCTTTATCCATTCATCTGTGTATGGGACACTTAGGTTGTTTCCATGTCTTAGCTATTGTGAATAGTGCTGCTATGAACAGGGGTGCATGTATCTTTTCAAATTAGAGCTTTGTCTGGATATATGCCCAGGAGTGGGATTGCTGGATCATATGGCAACTTTGCTTTTAGTTTTTTGAGGAACCTCCATACTGTTCTCCATAGTGGCTGTACCAATTTACATTCTCACCCACAGTGTAGGAGGGTTCCCTTTTCTCCACATGCTCTCCAGCACTTATTGTTTGTGGACTTTTTAATGATGACCATTCTGACTGGTGTGGTACCAGTGGCACCTCATTGTAGTTTTGATTTGCCTGAAATGTCTTTTTAGAGGAATAATCACTTCATAGTATAGATTTCCATTTAAGTTAAAATTTTTATATCAATCAGGTCGTGCCATAGAGCTCTTAAATGTGGAAGGGACGATAAGGGGTCACTTTGTCAGTGGTGGGAGGGGGCAATGGGAGCAGCCTGACACTCTAGTGCAGTCAATAAAGAGGTCATTGTCTGTGAACTGACCTAAATCATCTACTTTTTTTTTTTTTAATTTATTTTTGGCTGCGTTGGGTCTTTGTTGCTGCGCGCGGGCTTTCTCTAGTTGTGGTGAGCGGGGGCTCCTCTTCGTTGCGGTGCGCGGGCTTCTCATTGCGGTGGCTTCTCTTGTTGTGGAGCACAGGCTCTAGGCGCACTGGCTTCAGTAGTTGCAGCAGGTGGGCTCGGTAGTTGCAGTGCGTGGGCTCTAGGGTGCACACGCTCAGTAGTTGTGGTACACGAGCTTCGTTGCTCCGTGGCATGTGGGATCTTCCCGGACCAGGGCTCGAACCCGTGTCCCCTGCATTGGCAGGCGGATTCTTGACCACTGCACCACGAGGGAATTCCAAAAGGAAATTTTTAAGTGTCAGTTTATTTCATCCCTTTCCTCCATTGGGTTCCATGCATACGATGCCACCTTCTGGTCATGATATGTTTTTTTTGTCCGTGTCAAGGAAAACCACCATTAAATGTGAATACAGTAGTTACAATATCTCCCACCTGCCTGCCACATGAGGTCAGGTTGAAGAGAGCTTTTTGTTTTGCTTAAGTGGGTGATGGGTGAGCATGAACAGGGACAATCTGAGAGATTGGAGGCTGGCTTTACATAGAAGGTGCCTGAAGCAACCATGTAAAAAGCCGATCCTGAAGGGGGAGAAACCAAAGAGCAGAGAAGGATGTGAGCATGGCCCTCAGCAGTGGAACTCTGTGTCAAGGGAGGAATTTGTAAAGGGATTGTTAGGAAAGTATGGTATGTAACTCTCTCCACATGCCCTCAAGAGACCGTCAGTGAAGGTTGCTGTGACTTTTCAAGGCTCTTTGGAAAAGCATTTCAGATGTGTTGCTCTGAAGTGATGAGACTTAACGGACAAATGAAGAAGGCCCAGATTTCTTGGCCAAATGCTGTAGCTTTCTCACAGGACAGAACTATGCTGCCCAGACAAAGGGAGTGTTCTGGTCAGTTCCACAGTTCTAACTTTCTCCTATATGACAGTACCTGATACAAAGTAAGTGCCCAACAAATGTGAGCTGTTATTATTTTTATACTGCAGACACTTGTGATGGATTGAATATGGGCTGAGAAGGAAAATGTGATATCAAGGGTAACTCCCAGCTGCCGGCTTGGGCCATTGTTGCCAAGCGGAAGGTAAGAAAGTGAAAACTGAGGACAGATGATTCTTTCGAGAAATCTGAATGTGGAGGGGAAGACGGAGCTACCTCTTACAATATGGGCAACACTCTAAAACACTTTCAAAAATTAATCAAGAGATACATTTTAAGTGATACATGTTTATTGTAGGAAACATAAGAAATTAAAGTCAAACAAACAAAAAGTTGTGAGTGCCAAATCTCGCCTGAGGAGAATCTGAAGTTGGTATTTGACATTCAGGAGAAACAGCTTCTGAGACTCCTACAAACACGAAAATGTGAAATCCTTGCTAGCATAAGCCTCATAAAATGCAGGATATAAAGCGGAGACTGGGTAGATGGTCATGCCATTTATTGAGAGACCACAGACAGAAAAGCAAGCTTGCAGGAAGAAAATGATGCATTAAGTTTTGGGCTGAAACAGTTTGTGTTGATGTCTGAGATTCTTCTAATGAATAAAAAAATATTGAAGGCCTATTATATACCAGGCACTATGCTAGGTAGCTGGAATACATAGGTGACTAAAACAGATGATCCTGACTTTATTGAGCTGGCAAGTGTATCAAATAATCGAAAAAATATATAATTATAAACTTTGGTAGGGGTTATGTAAGAAATTACAAGATGCTAGGATGTAGACCATTGTAGTTAAATACTTGCTCACCCAACTGTAGTACATTCCTGGGAAGATTCCCTAAAAGCATGATTTCTGGGTCTACAGATCTGCTTGTTTCTATTTGTTTTTAAAGAATTTAAAAATAAACTTTATTTTTTGGAGCAATTTTAGGTTTCCAGCAAAATTGAGGCAGAAAGTACAGAGAATTCTCATATGCCCACTGCTCCCACTTCAATCAACAATCTGCTCGTTTAAAAAAAGTATTATTGTTTTATAGAGGCATTTATTGGGGAATGGGAGAGGATACTGAAAACACACAAGGACCCTGGTTTGGTAAAGTAAGGTTCAGTTGAGTCGGGAACAGTGTGTAAACTGAAAACTACACTTCCCAAGGGGCAGCGCGGCATGTCACGGAGGAAGACGGCGCATGCGTAGAGAGGTCCTCCGCGCTGCGACCAAGCTCATAAAAGGCAAAAAGCGTGTGTGGTTTTCGCCCTGCCGCGAATCTTCGAACGCAAGCGCGTTGTTATCCGCAGACTTTGAAAAGCATTCGAGGGACCGCGCGCCTGCTCCCGCTGTCGCAGTTTCCAGCGCGACGTGCTTGTTCCACCCTTGGCTCGGTAGGTGGTTATGGGTCGCGGTCTGGGACACCCCCCAGCCTTCGCCCATCCCGCCCGGAGAATGGCGGGAGTGGAGGCCTGAGGGTCCCCATTCCCGGGCCTTGCTGAGGCGGCTCTTGAGGGGCGGTGCGCACGCGCCCTGGGCGGGGAGAGGCGGGGAGAGGCGGGGCGCGGGGAGGGAGGGAGGGCTGGCGCAGACCTTCTGTAAGGTCTGCGCTTGCGCCCGCCCGCCCTGCGAAGGTGGGAAGTATCCGCACGTGGAGCTTGGCTTGGTGGCCGGGAGAGGTGGGGTACCCAGCCCAGGTGCGAGAAGACGAGGGCAGAGGATGGGCCCCGAACCTTGGCAACTTCTGTTATTTGCTAAAGATGTGCCCATCTTAACCAAACAACCTCATTCTTCCTTCACATTCCTCCCGGTGGCTCATCTCTCTGCCCCTGTTTGCAGCCAAAATTTCAACCTGTATTCACCAGCACCTTTTCTCCTCCAAACCCACTCCATTCAGGCCTTGGCCCCCACCCCTCCTCTGAAATAGCGCCTTGTCAAAGCCACCGATCATCTCTAGGTCGCCAAATTCAGTGTTAAGTTAGTTCTGAGACCCCTAGCAGTATTTGATGCAGTTAGTCCCTGTCTTTAATGGAAACGTGTTTTTTGTTTGCCTTGTGGAACATTCTCGTCTTTAGCTTCAGCTCTCTCTGACTTCTCTGCTGATTCTTGCTCTTCCTTACTTTGAATGGTTGTACTGCCCCAAAGCGTCATCCTAGATCTCTGTTCAGTGTTCACTTCCTGGGCTTTAAATATAAATACCGTCTACTGTGCTTAACTCTGAAATTTCTGCCTTCAAGTCATTGCTCTTCCTGAAATTTTGAGTTTTACCTTTCGCCTTGCTCAGTTTTCTTTCTTCCAGTTGCTTAGGCCAAGCACCTTGAGTTATTGTAGGTGTCTTCTGCTTCCTCTCTCTCCTCCTCCATCAGTCAGCACATATTTACCCTTGAGGCTTTGAAGTTTCACTCCTGGATGTCCAATTGTAGGTATGTTTGGTATTTGGTCAGTCCTTTCTGCCTGAGAATTTCTGTTTTTATTTTTGGCGTTCTCTGTCATTTATTCAGATTTAGCCATTTATGTATTCTGATCCATCCCTTTTAGAGTGTTTATTTCACCTACAATTAAGTATACCAAACTGTTTAATATCTGTGTTCCTTTCTGGACTGTAAGTTTCCTGAGATCAAGGCAGGGACTGTTTGTCTCATTCACTGCTGTATACCCCTCATGCCTGGCACAGAGTAGGTGCTTGATAAATGTTAATGAATGAATGAATGAATGAATGAATTTACAAAGGGAAAGTACCTTTTCTCCATAGGTGGTAAGTAGACAATCCCTCTTAAGAGGATATTGGTTACAGCTAATTTGTTTTCTGCAGTCAAGGAGGAGAAGATATTGAACAGCCCAGGTTCAGAATTGTTGCAGTGTTTCTAAGAGGTTTCCAGGATTCAGTTCAGTTCTGCAGTCTATTTTGAGGACTTGGTAGGTGCCAGGCCCTGTGCTAGTTGCTGGGAGTATAAAGATAAATAAAACTGCATCCCGCTCTTCTAAGAGGTGTGGCAGGAGAGACAAGTGAAACAATTAGTCTCCGGGTGTATGTGTGACAGGTGCCAGAATGGAAGTTGGTGTACCGTGTTTTGGAAGTTTCTGGAAGTTTTGGTTGCCCTTGGCATCAGGGCAGATGAGAGGGGCCTGGGACAGCCAGATCTCCCTGCCAGTTGTTTCTGGCTATAAGCAGCTTTGTCCTTCTATCCTAGTATGCCATACAAATATTGTGTTCTCTGAGTGCCATGGTGTGAAAAAGGTTTGCAAATACTGCTGTAAAAGTGTTAATTTTGCTGCCATTTGATTTGGACCCCGAAAAACGAGTAAATTTGAGAGATCCAGAGGGGAAGAGGGGGAAGGATCAAAGGCATTTCAGGCAGGCATAACAAAAGCATAAAAGTCTGTGCTTGTTTGAGGCTGGGGCCCTGGGATTTTTCGGCGTGGATATTGTAGGTCAGTTGAGAGGTGCCCTCCAGGATCTGAAGCAGTGCCTTGGAAGTGTTTGGTAAACCAGAGTGTCCATTTTATAAATACCTGGCCCACCACGAGGCACCCTTTTCTCAGTGGGTAGGTCCAATTAGAGTCCATAGTTTTAGAGACCAATTTTCTGGAGCTAGAAGCAGGGATGTTAAGTCAAAGTCCTTTTTTTCTGATTTCTAAATTTATATACAAAGATTCTTACAAAGGTTTTAAAAATGAATCTCACTTGGAATTTTGATGAGTCATCTGCCTTGGAAAAAATACCCAATTTATGTCACTTCAGGATTTGTGGTCACTGTATCTGTGGAGAAGAAGGTAGAATGGTGAACACTGAACCAGTGGGAGTTGGATGTTGATACTAAGTTGTTTGAGCCCTTAAGGCTTAGGTTGCAGAGTCAGACAAATCTGAATTTGAATCCCACCTCTTCCTCTTATTATGTGTGTTTTCTTGGTAAAGTCATTTATTTCTCCAAGACTCAAGTTTCCTCAGTACTATGAACAGTACTTTGCAGGATTGTTAAATAGGATAATCTATGCAAGAGTGCTTAGCACATGGTAGGTAATCAGGAATAGCTGTCATTGTTACCTTTATTTTCCTACCTCTTTTTTTTTTCAGACGGCACAATGAATCACTGTCTTACTGGTGATACTTTCAGGGTAATCATAATAACCTAACAGTTGATTGGCAGTTTACAGTAGACAAATTGCTTCTACTTCCGTGATCTCTTTTGCTATTGAATATGCTGAAGTTGTGACAGAACTTAGAATTGGGAGGAAGAGCATAGATTTTATAGTTTGCAGACTTGCAATACCAGCTCAACTACCTGTATTTCCTGAGTTACCAGCATAACTTAACCTGTCCGAACTTCAGTTTCCCCAGCTGTAAAGAAGGTGGGCTTGTAGCATTGATGTAGGTTTAAAGGAGAATCACCTGTGTAAGCTTCAGTACAGAAGCATGGTAGGTACTGGGCGGGGGTGGGAGGGGGTAAGTGGAAATCATCGTCTTAATTTTTTTTAAAAAACTAATTGATTAATGTAGCTTCTTACTGATGGTGGCTGAACTGAGGGTATGGGATCTGAGTGTAGAGTCTTAGATGCTTTGCTTCCCTTTGACTCATAACAAAGCTTTTATTGTCTTGAGTCCTGTGGGATTCTTTTTAGAGTGGTTTAAGTATAGGATGTTTGCATTTCTTTGTATGAGGCCTTGGCTGCTAGTAGAGGGTCAGAGAAGAGTTTTAAGCTGGGTGTTTAGCAGCTGATATGTGCTTTCCACCTGAAGCCTCTGTCCCCAAGAATTACCTCTTTTTAGTCAAACTTCCCAGTTGCAGGTAACAAAAAGGTAACCCAAACTAGTCTAAGCAGAAAAGGAGTATCTGTTGACTGTATCTGGAGTCCTGGGTGCATCAGCTTCAGGCATGGCTGTATCCAGAAGCCTAAATTATGTCACCGGTATTTTCTGTGTCTTCTCAGCTCTGCTTTTGTCCATGTTGATTTCTCCCTCAGGCAGGTAAAAGCCTCCATCAGTTCCAGGCTTCCATGCTACTCTTTTTTTAAAACATCTTTATAGGAGTATAATTACCTTTTTTTTTTTAAACATCTTTATTGGAGTATGATTGCTTTACAATGGTGTGTTAGTTTCTGCTGTATAACAAAGTGAATCAGCTATATGTGTACATATATCCCCATATCTCCTTCCTCTTGCGGCTCCCTCCCACCCTCCCTATCCCACCCTTCTAGGCGGTCACAAAGAACTGAGCTGATCTACCTGTGCTATGCAGCTGCTTCCCACTAGCTAGCTACCTGTTTTACATTTGATAGTGTATATATGTCCATGCCACTCTCTCACTTCGTCCCAGCTTCCCCTTCCCCCTCCCCATGTCCTCAAGTCCATTCTCTATGTCTGCGTCTTTATTCCTGTCCTGCCCCTATGTTCTTCAGAACCTTTTTTTTTTTTAGATTCCATATATATGTGTTAGCATACGGTGTTTGTTTTTCTCTTTCTGACTTCACTCTGTATGACAGGCTCTAGGTCCATCCACCTCACTACAAATAACTCAATTTCGTTTCTTTTTATGGTTGGGTAATATTCCATTGTATATATGTGCCACATCTCCTTTATTCATTCATCTGTCGATGGACACTTAGGTTGCTTCCATGTCCTGGCTATTGTAAATAGAGCTGCAATGAACATTGTGGTACATGACTCTTTTTGAATTATGGTTTTTCTCAGGGTATATGCCCATTAGTCGAATTGCTGGGTCATATTCCATGCTACTCTTTTTTTTCTTTTTCGGTACGTGGGCCTCTCACTGTTGTGGCCTCTCCCATTGCGGAGCACAGGCTCCGGACGCGCAGGCTCAGCGGCCATGGCTCATGGGCCCAGCCGCTCCACGGCATGTGGGATCTTCCCAGACCGGGGCACGAACCCGTGTCCCCTGCATCAGCAGGCAGACTCTCAACCACTGCGCCACCAGGGAAGCCCTCCATGCTACTCTTAACCAACAGAAAGAGGTTATCTTTTTGCAGATAGCTCTAGCAAAAGATCTGAAATTGATTTTGTCCAGATTTGGGTCACATATCTCTTCCTGAACCAGTCATGGTGGTCAAGGAGAATATAATATTTTCATGGGCCCAGGTGGTATACCCAGCCTTGGAGCCAAGGTGAGGGGTGGTTTCCCAAAGGGAAATTAAGAGTGCTATTACCAGACCTAAATATTTACTTAAGAAAAATGAATAATGTGTGTTTAAAAAGAATCACATATGACTGCTCCTAGCAGTTTTATTCATAATGACCAAAAGTGGAAATAGATGCTATTCAGAGAGAACAGGTTAAACAAACCAGTTTATTCATACAATAGGTGCAACTCAGCAATAGAAAGAAGCAAACTCCTAATACACACAGCAACACAGATGAATCTCAAAACACATTAAGTGAAAGAATCCAGATACTAAAGAATATGGATGGCATGATTATGTGTCTGTGAAATTCTGGAATAGGCATAACTAGTCTGTGGTGGAAAATATCAGAACAGTGGTTCCCCTTGTGGGTAGAAATAGAAAGTGTGGCCATCTAAGTGGGAAAAAGAGGGTTCTAGGACCCAGAAGGTTTAGGGTGCTGGGCCTTGCTTCAAAATTCATAAGAATTCTGAAACTTATAGGAATTGCATAACCTCTTCTTGGTTAGAGACTAATGCTGAGATCGACTGGGACCCTTGGACTCAGATAATGGGCAGCTTGGGCTGAACATTCAGTTTCCTCCCAGCTGGGAGCTGCCTGAACTTTCAGTTAGATGTGGTCCTGAGTCTGCACTCCAGCTTTGCACCACCAGGCTTAGTGTCCTCAGAGTGGAGAGCCACAGAAACCTTTGCCTCTACTGAGAATGTGTTTTCTGGGGAAATTCAAGTTCACAGCTGACTGGATCCAGAGATAGCAGTAATTTATTGGAAAATCATAAAATGAGTTGGTTTTCCCAGGCAGGGCGCACCCAGTAGGCAAAGCTTAAGCAGGAGAGGGCCCTTAAATGGTGGGGGCAGTGACTGCTTCCCCAGGCTTGGGATGCATCAGCATTTTCTGTTCCTTGTGCCTTTGACTGCTTTGCTCAACTTAACACAGTCCCTGTCTTTTTTCCTGGCAGTCCCCTGACCCACATCTACAGATAAGGAGGAGGCAGCTCGTATCTACTAAGTGCACGCTCTGTGCCAGGCACTGTCTATCACCTTACTTGTGTGGTTAGTCCTCAAGTGGGTGCTCTGGTTTTTATAGAGACTTAGAAAGGTTAGAGAACTTTCTCAGGGTGAGAACTCTATAGCTGTTCTGTCCCCATTCCTCTCCTTGGAACACTCCTAAAATATGCCTGTCAGTTCATTACACTGATGGCTGTATTGCAGGCAATCACGAGGGGAAACAACCAACACACTTACAACCATTCTGTACCTAGGCAGCCATTCTGTTTTTCACTTTCAGTGCAGTATTAAATAAATTACACAAGGGGACTTCCCCAGCAGTCCAGTAGTTAAGACTCCATGCTTCCAATGCAGGGGATGTGGGTTCAATCCCTGGTTGGAGAACTAAGATCCCATATGCTGTGCAGTGTGGCAAAAAAAAAAAAAAAAAAATTAAATTAAAAAAAATTTTTTTAAATAAATAAATTACATGAGATAGTCACTTTATTGTAAATAGACTTTGGGATAGATGGTTTTTCCCAACTGTAGGCTAATACTGTAAGTGTTCTGAGCACGTCTAAGGTAGGCGAAGCTAAGCTATGATGGTCAGTAGGTTAGGTGTATCAAGTGCATTCTCAACTTATGATATTTTCAACTTACAGTGGGTTGATCGGAACATAACTCTATGGTAAGTCAAGGATGATCTGTATATTATATATACAGAAGGTATCATACGAAATGAAAATCATTGTAGGTTGCTGGGATTTGCTTTAAGATATTCTTTGATGTTGTTGACTTTTTTTTTCATCTAAATTAGGAAAAAAATGGAAATAGAGTTGTGACCAGAGTACTTCGGAGAGCCAGGGGAGTTTCTGACTGCCTCGCTGGTTAAGGAGTACCCCAGAGAAGAGAGGGCACTGGAGTAGGAAGAACTCGCTGCCATTTGTCAGTCAAGTCCCAGGGGAGGGGCATCAAGGTAGTGGAAACAGCTTGATGGTCCTTTCAGAGAGCTCAGTACCGACTGCTTCCAGAGAGAGCAGTAGTTCATTGTATGATAAAATCATAAAATGAGGTTCTCCTAGGCAGGGCACTACCCAGTGGGCAAAGTGAGCCTCCAGAATCCTGGCACTCATCTCCTTACTTCAGAATTATTGGGTTGCCCACAAAGTTCGTTAGGGTTTTTCCATAAGATCTTTTTGGCCAACCCAGTACGTCACACTGAACAGAAATGAGGTGAGAAGAGAGCATTTTAAAAGTCACAAGTCAGGGCTTCCCTGGTGGCGCAGTGCTTGAGAGTCCGCCTGCCGATGCAGGAGACGCGGGTTCGTGCCCCGTTTCGGGAGGATCCCACATGCCGCGGAGCGGCTGGGCCCGTGAGCCATGGCCGCTGAGCCTGCGCGTCCGGAGCCTGTGCTCCGCAAATGGGAGAGGCCACAACAGTGAGAGGCCCGCATAACGCAAGAAAAAAATAAAAAAATAAAAGTCACAAGTCAGTGTTTTTATGTGAGGGCATCCTGACAGGTCTCTTGTCAAAAACAGGGCCCTCCTTTCCCACCTCTGCCTTCTGATTGCAGGATTAGGCCCTGCCTGGCTTGGTATTTGACCTGCTCCTTCCCCTCCAGACCAAGTAGGTCAACTTTTTCACTTTGGTTGGCTGAAGGTTTCAATGTCAGTTTCATTGTCTGTCTCTGCATCTACTAATTGCAGAAGGTTTTATGAGATAACATACTTTTTCTTCTTGTATATACATGGGATCTCTGGAGAAATGCCCCCAAAATAACAGGGGTTGCCTCAAGGGGTGGGAGATTTCAATGTGTTTCTTTTAATCGTTTGAATTTTTTTTACTGTGTGCATATATTATCTAGTAGTTAAAGATTTTCTTTTCTTTTTTTTTCCCCTTAGGCGGAACAGACTTTGTGTGTAACCACAGTGAGACAAAGAGACAGATGATATTGCAGTAATGTGATGAGAGCCTAAACTAAGGCAGCGACAGGTGTGATGGAAGAGAAGGGCCTGGATTTAAGAGAAATTTCTGAGGCAAAAATCAATAGAATTTGAATGGGGATTGATCAAGGGCATGGGGTTTGGAGATGAGCAAGGAGAAGACCCCAGGATTTCCAGCTTGGGAAGCTGGCTGGACAGTGATGGGCACCACTCACCCACGTCTGGAAGGCAGAGCCTTGCAGGGCAGGAAGTGTGAGTTGTCTGAGGGGCATCATGGTTGGGACGTTCAGGCGGCAGCTGCAGGTCTGAGCTGGGAGCCTTGGAGAGAAGTCAGGGCTGATGATACTGATGTGGAAGTTTCAGAATATGGGTGCTTGAAGCTGGTGACAGTGCTCAGGGAGTGCTTAGAGAATGAGAAGAGGATCCAGGGTGACCTTCCACTGAGGTGGAGGAGGAGGGCAACAGAAAAATAGGGGAGACTGGAGGCCTGGAAACCCAGAGAACAGAGCTTTGAGGAGCAGCTTGTGGTCAGGTATTCAGTGCAGCAGAAAGTTCCAGCAGCTGGCAGGAGATCATAGGCACTGAGAGAGCACCAGACTGCAATGGTTAAAGATTAAATGGGAGTAGAAGTGAGGATGGTGGGTACCGCGCCAGCCCTGTGCTAGGTACGGAGGATAAAGTGATCCCCGCTGTCAGAGACTGGACACGCTGGGGGAGGGGACAAATACACACACACAGAGAATTGTAATACGATTTGATGGGCACAGTGGTGGAGAGATGCACAGGGTATAATGGGGACACAGAGAAAGGTAACTTCACCCAGCTGAGGAGACTGGGGGTTTCTATGATTAGAGGAGGGGGTGACTTGGTAGTAATCCAGGTCTTAGAGAACAGTTAAATCAGGCAGAGGATTAGGGGTAATCTGCCTGCAGGAAGAACATCCCAGATAGAGGGAGCAGCACAAACATAGGGCACAGGCATGAGAAGTTACATGGCGCCCAGTCAAAAGCGGAACAGTTCAGTATTACCGGAATATAAAATGTGAGGCAGACAGGGCTGAGTGATGTTGGAGTGGGGGAGACATGAGGATGGAAACCTCTTTGTGGAGACCTTGTGTCTTGTATTATGGGCTTGACTTCTCCTGGGGCGGGGGACATGGGAGGGGATTGAAAGTTTTTGGTAGGGAAATGATATGGCCACACTTGTCTTTTAGATGGATAGTCCTGGAGCTCTGCAGAGGGTGGATTTGAGGGAGACGAGAAAGCAGGGAGGAAGCCCAGCTAGGAGGCTGCTGTATAAGTTATGGTGAGACGGACCTGATACAGCCTGAACCAACGAGTGAAGGACGAAAAAGGAGTGGATGGAGTCCACTGGGGCAGTAAATCAGCCAGAGTGGCGATTGGTTGGACATGAGGATTGAGGGAGAAGGGGGAGTTGAAAATAACTCAGGTTCCAGCATAGGTGGCTGAATGGGTTAGGAGGAGTGTGCTACCACGTAGGGGTTTGCGGGGGGGGTGAGTAGGGAGGGGATGAGCTTGCTTTTGGACATACTGATTTTTTTTTTGAACAGTTTTACTGAGATATAATTCACCTACCATACAACTCACCCATTTAAAATGTATAATTTATTGCATTTTTTAAAGTATATTCAGAGTTGTGCAACCATTATCATCATCTAATTTTAGAATATTTTCTGGGTACATTGATTTAACAAAATTTTTTTTATTATGGAACATTTCTAACATACAGAAGTAGGATCACATAAGGAGTGTCTGTGCTGGGCAGAGTGATTTGGGGTCTCCTCTGGTGGAGATGTCCAGCCAACACGAATCGTTGTTACGGGAATTTCAAAATGGACCTGACTTCGGGGAGGGGGGTCAGGGCAGGAGAGAGGTGGTGTGTGAAGGAGGAAAAATATGAAGATCCTGTCGATTTCCCAACACTACTTACCAGTGGGGTTATTGGTGAACAGGGGCTGTTGATGACAGCAGAGATGACTGTTCTTGCCTGAGGAGCTTCCAGGCTGGTTGGGGAAGAAAAGATCTACCTACATCCACTGGCTGGAAAGCCAGTTTATAGGTCTAGGTAGGTTCTAGGAAAAGTCAAGAGAAAAGTTAGGCTTATTTAGGGATGGTCAGACAAGACCAGTTTTGATCTGGTTGTTGAAAAGGTGTAATGTTTGTTTCCTTGGCAGAGAGGGAGAGGGTGTAGATGGCCCACCCTTTCAGCCTCTTTGGAGGGTAGGGTGGAATGGGACAGGACATCTGCGTTTGAGTGTGTGTAGATAAGACAGACCAGAAGAAATGTCAGCAAATAATGACAGATGACACTGGATATGTCTCAGGGCTGGATCCCACCCCTCACTCTCCTGCCTCTTCAGATGCAGCCTCATTCTCTCATCCTTGGACTTGTTCTCAGTGTGCTCCCGCCCCTCAGCCAACAGGCTCACATTTCCTCCACCTGTAAACCCTCCTCCTTCTGCTTGGCCTCCCCTTCAAGGCTCCAGCCCTGTCTCTGCATCACAGCCCAGCTAGCGGGAAATTGTTATCTTTATTTGCTACCACACCCCTCCTGCATGGTGGTGGGTCTGAGGGCAGGAGCAAAGGTGTTGAGGAGGGAAAAGGTTTGAAGTGTCAGAATTATCAGGGAAGGTAACTGATTTACCTGGCAGCAGAGTGGGAGTGCTTGCTATCAATGCTTGTATAAAGTAAAACCCACTGTCCGGCTGGGGCGCTTCCCCCAGTTCTATTTTTATTTTAATTTACTTTTATTTATTTTTGGCTGCATTGGGTCTTCGTTGATGCTTGCAGGCTTTTCTCTAGTTGCAGCGAGTGGGGGCTACTCTTCATTGTGGTGCGCTGGCTTATTGCTGTGCCTTCTCTTGTTGTGGAGCACAGGTTCTAGGCGCGTGGGCTTCAGTAGTTGCGGCACGCGGGCTCAGTAGTTGTGGCTCGCGGGCTCTAGAGCGCGGGCTCTAGAGCACGGGCTCAGTAGTTGTGGTGCATGGGCTTAGTTGCTCTGTGGCATGTAGGATCTTCCTGGACCAGGGCTCGTACCCGTGTCCCCTGCGTTGGCAGGTGGATTCTTAACCACTGAGCCACCACGGAAGCCCCATTCCCCCAGTTTTAATATGCACAGGTGTAGGCATGTAAAAGGCATGGTTCTGACCAGGATTCTGCTTTATGTGGCAGGAGAGAACAACCCTTTTCTATGCTATCCGTTCCTTCCAGGGATCTTCCCACTGGACTCTTCTTTGGTCCACACCTTCACCTTGGTAGTGGTTCAGTGGGGCTCTTTCCCCCTTCCTCTTTGCTCACTCAGCAGATCATCCCTAGCGTCATCAATTCCCAAGACTTTAGCAACGACCTCTATGCTGATCATTCTCAAATTTATCCACTTTGAATCTCTTAAACTCTAGATCCCTGATTTTGTGCGGTTCTAATTAATGCAGCCAGACTTTTTTTTTTAAGGGGCATGTTCTTCTCTATGTTAGAATGCATTATATAAAGCTTGTGGTGGTAAAAATAGTGTTGCACGTGTGAGGAAAAAAAGATATGTCACAAGCAGTCAAATGAAAATAAGTTGGACTTCATAAAAATTAAAAACACGTGCTTCAAAGGACACAATTCAGTAATCATTTTTTAAAAAACCAATTAAAAATGGCAAAGGGCAGTTCTCCAGAGAAGATACACAAAGGCCAGTAAACACATGAAGAGATGTTCAACATCATTAGCCATCAAGGAAATGCAAATTAAAACCACTGGTTACCATTTCACATCCAGTAGGATGGCTATAATCAAAAAGACTGACAATATCACATGTTGGTGGTGCACATGCAGAGATACCGGAACCCTCATACGTTGCTGATGGGAATATAAAATGGTACACCCACTTTGGAAACAGTCTAGCTGTTCTCAAAAGGTTAAACATAGAGTTACCATATGATCCAACATTTGCCCTCCTAGGTGTATACCCAGGAAATGAAAACATGTCCACAAGTATTCATAGCAGCGATGTTCATAACAGCCAAAAAGTGAACACAACCCAAATGTCTATCAGTTGATGAATGGATATACAAAATGTGGTATATGCAAACATGAAATATTATTCAACAATAAAAAGAAATGAAGTGCAGAATAGGCAAATCTATAGAGACAGAAAGTAGATTAGTGTTTGCCAGGGGCTGGAAGGGATGGAGATGTACATGTATTTAAAGCATACAGTTCAGTGGTTTTTAGTATATTCAGAGCTACGCAGACATCGCCACAGTCAATTTTAGAGCATTTTCACCGCCTGGCCAAAAAGCCCGATTCTCATTAACAGTCACTCCCCTTCCTCCCTCAACCCCTGCCCCCCCAACAGCTTTCTATGGACTTGACTATTCTGGATACTTCGTATAAATGGAATCATACAATATGAGGTTTGTTTTGTCCGGCTGCTTTCACTTAGCATCATGTTTTCAAGGTTCATCCATGTGTAGCATGTGTCAGTGCTTCCTTCCTTTTTAGTGTAATAATATAGTCTATTGTATGGATAATACCACACTTTACCCATTCATATGGTTTCTCCACATCCTCACTAACACTTGTTATTATGTCTCATTTTCATTATAGCCATCCCAGTGAGTGTGAAATGGTATCTCCTGTGGTTTTGATTTGCATTTCCTTGATGGCTAATGATATCAAGCATCTTTTCATGTGCTTGTTGGCCATTTGTATATCTTCTTTGGAGAACTGTCTATTCAGATCATTTTTATATATGGTCTGAGGTAGGGCCCCAAATTCACTCTTTTACATGTGGACATCCAGTTGTCCTTGCACCATTTATCAAAAAAGACTGTTCTTTCCCCATTAAGTTATCTTGGCAACCTTGTGGAAAATCAGTTGACCATGGATGTAAGGGTTTATTTATGGTCTCTTGATTCTGTTCCATTCATCTTTATGTCTACCCTTGTGCCAGTATCACAACATCTTGATTACTATAGCTTTATAGTACGTTTTGTAATTGGCAAAACTTTTTCAAGATTATTTTGGCTATTCTGGATCCCTTGAATTTTCATATTAATTTTAGGATGAGCTTGTTAATTTCTGCAAAGAAGCCACCTGGGATTTTGATAGGGCTTTTGTTGAAACTGTAGATCAATTTGGGGAGCAGTGCTATTTTAACAATATTAAGTCTGCTGATCCATGAACATGGGATGTCTATTTATATAGAACTTCTTAATTTTTTTAAACAATGTTTTGTAGTTTTCGGTATAAGAATTGTATACTTCTCTTATTAAACTTATTCCTAAGTATTTTATTCTTTTGGATGCTATTGTAAATTGAATTGTTTTCTTAGTTTCACTTTTGGGTTGTTCATTGCAACTGTATAGAAATGCAATTGATTTTTGCCTGTTGATCTTCTGTCCTTTAACCTTCTTTATTAGTTCTAATAGTTGTTTAGTGGGTTTCTCAGGATTTTGTATATGCAAGGTCATGTCATCTGCAGATGAAGATAGTTTTACTTCTTTCTTTCCAATCTTGATTCTTTTATTTCATTTTATTGCCCTAGTTTGAACCTCTAGAGCAATGTTGACTTGTTGCTGATCTTAGTGGGGAAAGCTTTCAGTCTTTCACCAATAAGTATGATGTTACCTGTGGGTTTTCATAGATGCCCTTGATCAGGTTGAGGAAATTCCCCTCTATTCCTGGTTTGTATATTACTCTTTCAATAAACAAAAGCAGAGATTTTTAAGAAGATATGCATATTTAAATACATAGAGTTCACAGTTCATTACCGGGGGGTGGGGGACATGCAGTGTGAATCTGATCTTTGTGGATATGGAGATGTACTAATTGAATGACCTTTATAAGAAGGTAGGGTATAAAGTAAAAATTTCAGCATCCTTAAAAAGAAGTTCTTTTTTTCCAGTCTACTTTTATCTTTAGGCATATGTCCAGTTTTACCTAGTTACGGTAGCTTACTTTTTTTAAAAAAATTTTTATTGAAGTCTAGTTGATTTACAGTGTTGTGTTAATTACTGCTGTGCAGCAAAGTGATTTGGTTACACCTATATATACATTCTTTTTTTTAATATTCTTTTCCATTATGGTTTATCATAGGATATTGAATATAGTTCCCTGTGCTATACAGCAGGACCTTGTTGTTTATCCATCCTGTATATAAAAGCTTACATCTGCTAACACCAACCTCCCACTCCATCCCTCCCCCAACTCCCTCCCCCTTGGCAACCACCAGTCTGTTCTCTATGTCCATGAGTCTGTTTCTGTTTCATAGATAGGTTCCCTTGGCAACCACCAGTCTGTTCTCTAGGTCCATGAGTCTGCTTCTGTTTCATAGATAGGTTCCCTTGGCAACCACCAGTCTGTCCTCTAGGTCCATGAGTCTGTTTCTGTTTCATAGATAGGTTCATTTGTGTCATATTTTAAATTCCACATATAAGTGATATCATATATTTTCCTTTCTCTTTCTGACTTACTTCACTTAGTAGGATAATCTCCAGTTGCATTCATGTTGCTGCAAATGGTATTATTTCGTTCTTTTTTATGGCTGAATAGTATTCCATTGTGTGTATGTACCACATCTTGTTTATCCATTCATCTGTCAGTGGACATTTAGGTTGTTTCCATGTGTTGGCTATACAATAGCTTACTTTTAAAATTACCTTTTATTGTCTCTTATTCTTTTTCTAATTACCTACTGTTGCATTTTATTTTCATCACAATACATTCATCTTACCTTAAGTCAGATATTTTTAGTAGTTAATTTCTCTTCCCTCTACAGTAAAAAAAAAGTAACAATGCTTTATAACTTAGAAAGTGTCTTCATATAAAGTCTTATTTGAATCCTCATTTTACACATTAAAAAAAAAAGGGAAACCAGAATGCTTGAATCATTTGTCAGGATAGTAGCAGCAGAGCTGGGGCTAGGACACACTGCCTTTGAAGATACTTAATAAGTACTCCTGACTTGGTTGAACATATCGAATACGAGCATCATTGGATTAGGGAGGAAATCCAAGACAACTTGCTGCTGTATCAGTTTCCTAGGGCTGCCATGACAAACGACCATAAACTGGGTGACTTAAAAGAAATGTATTCTCACAGTTCTGAAGGGTAGAATTCCAAAATCAAGGGGTTGTATTAGTTCCAGAATTAAGGGTGGGTTCCTTCTTGGGTGCCCAGAAGGAGAGTATGTTCCGTGCCTCTCTCCCAGCTTCTAGTGGTTGCCAGCGATCCTTGATATTCCTTGGCTTGCAGCTGCATAACTGCACTCTCTCTCTGCGTCTGTCACATGGCTGTCTTCCCTCTGTGTGTGTCTGTCTCTCCACCTGGCATTCTCTGTATGTGTGTCTCTGTTTCTTCTCTTATGAGGGCACCAGTCATGTTGGATTAAGGCCCACCCTACTCCAGGGTAACTTCATCTTAACATATATCTTAATTACATCTGCAAAGACCCTGTTTCCAAGTAAGAGGTACCAGAGGTTAGAACTTCAGCATATCTTTCAGGAGAATGGTTTAACCCACAACAGCCACTAACAAGGCTCTCTTCTGCTCCCCCTCTACCCCAGGCGCCCCCATATACCACACCATGGCCCTCGTGTCTGCTGATTCCCGCATTGCAGAACTGCTCACAGAGCTCCATCAGCTGATCAAGCAAACCCAGGTAAAAATCCACAGCCCTCCACTCCTAGAGGGGAACGTGGGCTGTGATACTGAGCTGTGGAGGGGGCAGGGGTGGTTGTGTTCAAAGAGATTGGACATGCAGGAACCACGGTGATGTAATGAAGGTGGAAAGAGAAGGAGAATGTAGAGTATGACTTCCATTCCTGTTGGATTTTCTGTCATGTGCAGGATTTTCATGATTCATTTTGTTTAGTAACAGCTATATTGAGAGGTATAATTCACATACCATACAATTCACCTATTTAAGGTGTACAGTCCAATTTGAATCAATATTCAGAGTTGTGCAACCATCACCATGATCAATTTCAGAACATTTTCATCACCTGACAAAAATGCCCTGTACCCAATAGTAGTCATTCTCTTTGTGCCTCCACCTCAGGTAAACAGAGACACTCTTATCAGGCAAGATATTCCAAGCGTGTTTAGAGGTTATCTAGTGTTTAGAGGTTATCTAAAGAGCTGGTCAAGGGCCAACCCTTTTTTGGAATGTGTAGTGTTTGAACACCCAGGCCTGCTGAATTGATCTTTAACTGCACCTGCCACCCTCCTGGCCCTTGACCTAGGCTCTGTTACAGCAAAACAGTCATTTGAGCATTTACCTTTAGTATAGCATTTATATAACAGATACAGCAATAGTATCAGGATAAATATGCCTAACATTTGCAGGAATCCTTATAGGGTAGGGATAGACTTAAAGAAACAACTAATCTGTCCTATAGAGCCATTACATACTTACGTATTTTTGTACTAATTTGATTACCTGTTTTCCTCCTTCATCTACCACCATCTGTACCTTATGATAAATTTGTGTGAAACTGTTTAGCATAGAAATTAGCTGATGGTGAGTTAAATCCAGTTCTTCCCCAGGCCAGTCATTTTCCATCAACATTACATTCTCAGAAGACTTTGACTCAATCTCCCAATACATTTGGTCGTCAATATCAGTATTATCCTATGACTGCCTTACATAAGGTAGTTGAATCTTACCAACAGTGCCAGTGTGTTATACCATATCGAAGTATGGTCATGGTAAAATTCAGTTTCATTATGGAGCAAATCAATAAGAATTACAGAGCTATTTGTTAGGCCTTTGCAACAGAATTGGCCCTGCCCCTTTACCAGATTTTATTACGGATAGGCTTTATTACAGTTGGCCATGATTCAGTTATTTCTGGGTTCCAAGTCACCTGGGGATAAAGCCAGTCACTCTGTCTCAGCTCAGGCTCGTATTGAGACTGGTTTCCATTGCATACTGTTGTATAGCAGAGTCCACCTCCCTCCTATGGTGAGGGCACAGGTGGTATTCAGAGTACAAGTCCTACCTCTGCTAACTGGACTTCAGGATATGTCTTATTTTGATCTATTCTTGGGTCAAGGGTAGTCATGGTGCATTGATGTAAATTGCACATGCCCCTTGAGGGCTTCCATAGGTTTAGAGGTCCACAAAATTCCCATAAGTGTGCCCCTTGGGGCTCAGCAGCTAGGATGGAGGGCCGCTGCTCATAGCTACTTATTAAAGTATTATCCATTTTAAAATAGTCAAGAAACCCTGGTGGGTCAAGGTGCAAGCCCTTTCCCGGCAACAGGTGGGTCCCAGAACTATCCCCATTACCTGTTGGGTTGGCCTGAACCACTTCTCTAAAAGCCTCATTGTCTTTCCAGGCTGACTCCCATCCCTTGCCTTCCTCCTAGGAGAGAACTCACTTCTGTTTGTTTATTCTAATCAACGGTCTTTTCCCTCTGATTGCTGCTTCTCATTGAAAATGAGTTCAGCTTGCCCCACAATGAACACAACAGTACCTATGTCCCCTAAAGCCTTTTTCTGTCTATGGGCCAATGTTGCTTACTCCACCATGCATTTTGTTGCCATTGTGTACTAATGGCCTGGGTACTGCAGTTAGGATACATATTTTGTACCCAAAAATGTTGCGTGCCCCATACTAGGGTTAGATGAGTGGTAGTCGCACCTAGATGTAATTTAGCCTAAGTATATCATATGGCCTCTTAGGCCTCTGAAAACCTTCCTCGTCTAGGGGAGCAGGGGATGGGGCTGTTCCCCAGGGGAATTTGGACCCACCATGTGCCTACTGCTCTAATCCTGTCAGAAACCCACTTTTTCCCTGTTGTTTTTACTTGCTTTTCATTCACAAAGACAAGGGTGATATGTATTTGTGCAAGCATGCTGTGGCATATCGTGTCCATTATAACCAGGGACCTTTCTAAGCATCCCATCATCCAGGCTTGTAGTGACACAATGATCAGTCTGCTGGGAGCCGCCATACAACCCAATGGGAGCAGTTTCCAGAGATTCCTTTCCAAATGGTATCCTTTGTAGTGGAATGTGACCTGAAAAATAAGTCAGAAGATTCTGGCACACATATTGCTAAGTGAAAACCCAGTCTGAAAGGTTTTCTAAACTATATGACTCCAACTATATGACAATGTGGAAAAGGCAAATCTATAGAGAGAATAAAAATATCAGTGATTGCGCAGGGCTTAGAGGGAGGGAGGGATGAATGGGGGAGCGCAGGGGATTTTTAAGGGAGGTGAAACTATTCTGTATGATACC
Organism: Lipotes vexillifer; assembly: GCF_000442215.2. Classification (NCBI taxonomy): domain Eukaryota; kingdom Metazoa; phylum Chordata; class Mammalia; order Artiodactyla; family Lipotidae; genus Lipotes; species Lipotes vexillifer. The sequence continues at coordinate 2,396,675 of NW_006779491.1, read as the reverse complement.
ATAATGGTGGATACGTTACATTTTGCATTTGTCAAAACCCATAGAAAGTAAAACACAAAAAGTGAATCTTAATGTAATCTATGGACTTTAGTTAATAATAATTATCAATATTGGTTCAGTAATAGTAACAAATGTTCCACACTAATGCAAGATGTTAATAATAGGTGAAGCTGTGCAGGGGAAAGCAGGTATATGGGAACTCTGTCTTCTACCCGCGTGATTTTTCTGTAAACCTAAAACTGCTCTAAAAATAGCTTATTTATAAAATTTTGAAGATAAAGAAAAAAAGATACTGGCACATTACTAGAATTCCAGCCAGTCATCAACAGTTTGTCTAGTTTATCATCATACTGTATAACCAAAATGTCTCTCAGAGGGTTTTCAGGCTTCCATTTGACTTCGTCAGGGTCTAAAAGTGGAGGTGGTCTTGGCAGACACACGGCATCACCTTCAGGGCATCTGGTATGACTGAGTTAAGAGTCAATGTTATTATTCTCTTGCTCTGAGCCTTTCTCAGGTATTAATGTAATACTGAATTTCCATCATTGCATAACCCATTTATTCATTCTTTTACCCTTGGCTACTCTTTCTCCTTCTCTGCATTTGTCATTGATTTTTACCCAGATTTTTCTACTCTTTGAAGGACATTAGGCTCAGCCACCGTGCTGGTCCTGATTGCCAGCAACAACACTAGTCTAGCAAGTGCCTCACCTTCCTCCAACTCTCCGCCTATCCCCACCCCGGCCCCCGTCCATTCCCATTCATGTAAGTAGGGTTACTTAGGTACAGAACTAGTGGGCTGTTTTCACCACTAGGCATTATAGCTGCGTTCACTGTTAACTCCATTTTGCCAGATGGGGTGAAAGTACCTAACCCCTCAGGCACTTAGAAATTCTGACATAAAGGTTAAAAGGTATAGTTACAATTTCTTCCTTAGGAATCATCCCTGCTTCCGGCATCTTCATTTGCAGCTCTGGTCCCAGGACCACTGATGTGGGGAAGAATTGTATCAGCATCCTTACCTACCCCACTTCCCCAGATGAATTGATCATAGATACATGTGTTAATTTCTAGACTCTCAATTCTGTTCCATTGACCTATATGGCAGTATCACACCATTTGGCTACTGCAGCTTTGTAGGAAATTTTGAAATTGGGAAACATGAGTCCTCCAATTTTTTTTTGTTTTTTTTTTTAAGATTGTTTTGACTATTCTGGGTCACTTGAATTTCCATATAAACTTGAGGATCAGCTTGTCAATTTCTGCAGGGAACTCAGCTGGAATTTTGATGGGGATTGCATTGAATCTGTGGGTCAGTTTGTCTTTTTGATAAAGGAGAGTCATTAAATGTATAACTTGTAAGTTAACTTTAATGCCTTTTGTATTGTTTTTGCATTAGTCAGGGGGAAAAATGCTTTTAAATTTTTGGATTTGGAAGTTGGATTTACAAAATGAGGGTCATATTTATGGGGCCTCTGGCCTGGGCTGCAGGGTAGTTGCCACAGCGGGATAAAGGGCCTCCCCTCA
>NW_006779491.1:2389717-2395138 GCF_000442215.2 Lipotes vexillifer | reverse complement strand
CTTGCAGGAGGAGCGTTCGAGGAGCGAACACAACTTAGTGAACATCCAAAAGACCCACGAGCGGATGCAGACAGAGAACAAGAGTGAGTAGCTGGGCTCGGGAGAGAAAGGAGTGGGCCAAGACTAGGAACATGGCGGTCATCATTTTCGAAAGGGACTTTTGCATGTATCTGCCTAATCCAAAATGAACTGCTTGCTCCCTAGCCCTGAGGGACAGTTTTCCCTTAGGCTGGGTGACCTAAGATGACCCAGGAGACAGATGACAGACTGCCTAGCCACTAAGGAACCTTAAAATCCCCCAACTCTGAGGACTGGGAAGTCAGGAAATGACACTGCGTCTCGGGAACCCCCTTACAGCGCACAGGACCCCCCAGTTAGCTGGCATTTTCTAGAGCTTCCCTACTCGTGTGCCCTGCACATGCCCTGAGGTCAGGCTCCCGGGCTGGTGCTTTCCAACTCTGAGGAGCTTGGAGAATTGTTTTCTGTTTGCATGGGTCACACTCTGGCAGAGGTTAGAGAGTCCTCTCCTAGATGTTGTGATGGCATCTGTACCATATGAAAATGTGAACATGGAGTTATCGGTCTCGGGGGGCACTTCTGAGCCAGTAAAGCTCATACCTCAGCCCGCGGCCCCTCCGTCCCTCCCAGAGTCTGATTCCGGTGGACTGGAAGTAGTGCCACATCGCTGCCGGCTGCCCCTCACCCATGCATCTTTCTCCCTTTGTTTATTCTGCAGTCTCTCCCTATTACCGGACAAAGCTGCGTGGCCTCTATACAACCGCCAAGGCCGATGCAGAGGCTGAGTGCAAGTGAGTACCGTCCCACTGCCCTGCCATCGCCTCCCCTCCACATCCAGGTGCTGGGCTGTAGGAGCCTGTGGACCATAGCCCCAGCCTGCCTCTCCTCCCACGGATAAGCAGATTCTGACCCCAGCTTCTCCATTAGGGCCCACTTTCCCTAGAGCCCACTCTGGCCTCTCTTCCCTGGCCCTGCTGTTTTATAGATGGCAGAAAGGTGTGGATCAAATCCCAGTGATGCCTTTTTCTAGTCACTTGACCTTGGGCAGTCATTTCAGCTGAGACTCAGTTGCTCCGTCATTAAAATAGAGATAATAACTACCTGTAGAATTGTCAACGTAAAATGCGATAATGCACATAAAGTGCCTAATACCAGTATTTTTCAAACTCTTTTGACCATAACCCATGGTTATGCCTGGTGTTGGGCATAGAGAGGCACAAGGATAGTGAGATCCTGCCTTCAAGGGCAAGCAGTCCAGAAAGGAGAGACACCCTAAAAAAGTTACAGGACAGTGTAGTTGGTGGGCCAGCCGAGATGGTGTTCACCGTGCCTGGGGATCTGAGACCCTCTCAGGGAGGAGGAGAAACTTGAGCTGGGGATGGGTAGGCAGACAAGTCAGAGAGCCCAAGCGGAGGACAGAGTGTGCCAGGGCCATGGAGGAGCGCATTTGGGGAATGAGAACTAGTCCTTGCATGGCTGCAGGAGGGGAGGGCAGGATGTGGAAGACCTCCAATACCTGGACGTTATGTTGGAGGCCATAGCGAGCCAAAGGCGATGTTAGAGCAGGAGAGAAACTCCTGGCTGCCGCACGGAGAGCAGACTGGGTGAGATTCAAGGCTAGTTTGGAGACCAGGCAAGAGATAAGTGACGGAGTTGAGCTGAGACAATGGCAGTGGGGATAGAGAAACAAGGGTGGATTCTGAGATCAAACTGGAGGACGAGTTGGGAGAGAAGATTTCCAAGGTTTTTAGCATGAACAAAGGGGTCTGATGGGGCTCCCTTTGCCAGGGTGGGAAGAGAACAAAAGGGTGGGGCCGACTGGCGGCGAGGGGACACGGTGAATTCTGGTTGGAGGTGTTGCTTGCCTGGCTTTCCAGCCCAGCCTTCCCCACCCCCATCTTCTCCCTGATTTGCAGATTCATCGGGTAGCCATAGTTGGGCCCTTTCCCATTAGTGGGCCTGGAGTTTGGCTTGTATAAGTCAGAGTGACTCAACGCTCATTTGAAAGTAAAAGGCAGACTTTCCCTTCCCAGCTTAACTGCCGGCAGAGTGAGGCGGCTGCTTCTGCAACCAGCTGGTGTGAGCTCTTCTCTGGCACTGAGTTAACCAGAGTTTAACACTTAAAGCTTGTTTCATAAGTGCAGGTCCCTCGCAGTTCTGCTGTCATTTCACTTTTTCAGACTCTCAGACCTTCATACGTTCATTCACTAAACAACGAATAAAGTGTCCTCACCTCCAGATACCATGCTGGGAACAGGAGAGTGGGTGAGACAGATAAGATGCCACCCCTACCCACAGGGAGCTCCACGTCTGGGTGGGGAAAACATGGTACTGTGTGTGCCTGTGGCACTGACCCAGGTGCTGCAGCACCTATCAGCTCATCTTCTAAATATTTGCATTAAACCTCTTGGGAAAATGAAGGGGCGCCAAGAGCCTGCTTCATGAGCTAGCCCAAGCCTGTGATGCTTTGCTGTTCCTTCTATCCAGTCCTGGCTGGTTTTCCTCCTCCTGCTTTTGCAGAAAACAGAAAGGAACCCCTGTGTCTTCATTTAACAATCATCTCTTTTAGCAGCAGGAGTCAAAGGGAAACAGATCAAAGATGTCACTTTCCGTGTTCCAGTGGAGAGGGGTAGCCATTCTGGGTGGGAACAAGATATTTTCTAACATTGGTTCAGAAGGCACTTCTCCAGGTGTGGCTCTGTGAGGGCACAGGAGAGAAGGCCCACAAGGAATTATTTTTCACCCTAATCAAATAATTACTGTGTATTGGTATGCAGCAGTATTGGATTACTTTAAAGAGCCCACACCATTTAGCTCCTTACGAATGGTTGGGGAGGGGGGCCGGGTTTGGGGGGGGGAGGGAGGTTAAGGCTCAGGGTTCTTGTCTGAGGACCCTTCAAAGGAAGGCCAGCCAGCAAGAGGCGTTTCCTCTGCTGTCCCAGGTGAAGTGGGGCTCTTGGGATGGCACCATCCCTGAGGGTTGCTGATGGGCTGGCAGGCTGCCTCCCAGAAGGTAGGGACCCACGCTTTGCTGGGTGGTCATCCTGGTTGACCTGAAGCCTCTGTGTTTCCGAGATGGAGAAGTTTCAGCTCCAGAAAACTGCTCTTTAAATAGTAAATGATCTTAAAACATTGTTTCCTCAGATCTCTGCAGTGGAACTTCAGTAACTTTAGGAAACGGAATATTACATTCCTCTCCTTAGAGATTCACAATGCAAATTAAAGCACTGAACTGTTAAAGTACTGAAGTATTAAAGTGCTGTAGTATTAAAGTATTGAAGGCTCTGCCAAGTTCTGCAACAGCAATTTCTTTAACTCAGTATTTCACAAACTTACTTGACAGTGGAATACATTTACACACTGGTTCTCAAGTCTGGCTGCGCCCAGAGGTTCTGCTTTAACTGGGGTGGAGTTCATACATTGGTGTTAACTTTCTACATAATTTCAGACTTACAGAAATGTATTTTTACCACATTTGCTTTATCACTCTATAGATACGCGTATTTACAATCTTTTTTTTTCTGAATCATTTATGTTGTAGACATGATGCATGATGCCTCTTGACCTCTAAATACATCAGTCAGCATTTCCTAAAAACCAGGACATTCTTAAACCACCATGGTACATTTCTCAAAATCAGGAAATTACAGATATAAAACTATTAATTGATCTACACATCTTATTCAGATCTCATCACCGTCCACTGATGACCTTTATAGCAAAAGAACAGAACATTTTTATAGTGCAGATCAGCACTGTGTTTAGTTTTCATGTCTCTCTGGTCTCTTCCAATCTGGAACAGTTCCCAGGCTGTCTTTGCTTTTCCTGACCTTGACATTTTGAAGATTACAGGCCAGTGTAGAATGGCCCTCAGTTGGGTTTGTCTGATGTTTCCTCACGATCAGATTCAGGTTTTACGCTTTTGGAAGTAATAGCGTGGAAGTGATGTCGTCCTCCGTCATCATATTAGAGGCCCAAAGATTCCCACTGGTCAAGGTGGGCTCTTCCAGGTTTCTCCTGTGTCAAGTTATTGCTGTTTTCCATTGTGTGATTAATAAGTATCTTATGAGAGATACCTGGAGACTATGTACATATCCCGTTTCACATCAGACCCACTAGTTTTGGCATCTGTTGATGATTCTTACTTAAAGCAATTGGGATTCTTTATAAAAATCTCCCCAGGGCGTTCTGATGTCCAGCTAGGGTTGAGAACCACTCCATTAATGTCTCACAGAATACAGCTTAGGACATACTACGTAAAAGGATGTCCTCTAAACAGGCCCAGCAGCAATGATCAGACTTTGCAAGTTCCCTTTGGCCTGCTGGCTTTTACTCCCCCTCTGCTCTCCTGGAAGCCTTATTGCCCCGTGTCCCAGTGCTCACTCACAAGCCCGAGGTGGCTCTGGCTGAGTCATCCTGGTGTCCGACACCAGCCACGCTGAGCTTCAGTGCTCCAAGCCTGTCAGCACGGTGTTCATCCCTCCCTGCTTTGGTTTGCGCAGTTCCCTCTGCCAAGGCTGCCCCTTGCCCGATCTTCTGGCCTTTCTTTGCCTGATGAGTCCACAAGAGTCACACCCTCTGGGATACCTCCTGTGACACAATTGTGCTGTGTTCTCATGGGTCTGAACCAAGGCCTTCAGAAACACGTGGGTATTTACTAAAGGTTTGCGAGAGGAATGTGCTGGAGAATAAGTGACCTGAAGTGGCTTCTCTGCTGCTTATTGCTGTTGAGATATTCTTTGGGGGAGGTTCCCAAAGGTCTAGGATAAAGAAGCCTTCTTCCCACAAGGATTTGTGTGCACTTCTGCCAAGTTGCTTGGGTCCCAGCCACCCTGGAACCGCCATAATCGAACTCCAGAGGTTTCCTGGAGCTGCAGTCTTTCAGGGATGAGTTCCCTCCACCCCCAGCCCTGCTCTGAGCCGAGACAACGCCCCACAGTCCTCTGGAGTGTCTCTTTTACAGGTGCCACTAGGGCAGACCCCAAGTTTTAACTTCTGTCCTCCGAATTGCAAGAGGTTGTTGGAGTCTGCTGGCACCCAGCAACACTTCAGGATTTGTCGGATGCACTCCGGCCAAGGCAGCTCTCTGCTTTGCTTACCTCTCCAGGACGCTCTTAGGTTTTTTGGCCTGCCACTTCCTCTTGCCTCATCAATTCTTTTATGCTTTTAAGATTAAAAAACACGTGCTTAGGGTTTATAGTTTCCAGCATCAGGGCTGGTCTGAGCTAGCCAGCCTGCCATAATGAGAAAAAGAAGTCTGCGCTTTGTGCTTCATCCAGACCTCTTCTTTCCCTTCTCCCTGCCCTCAGCATCCTCCGGAAAGCCCTAGATAAGATTGCGGAAATCAAGTCTCTGTTGGAAGAGAGGCGGATTGGTGAGTTAGAGACGACCAGGCCGGCATTC
>NW_006779491.1:2385774-2389605 GCF_000442215.2 Lipotes vexillifer | reverse complement strand
TCCTGGACCAGGCGGAGTGAGGGTTCCTGAGAGCAGCAGTCAGGTCTCCCTGTAGGGGAGCCTGTGACCTCAGTCTGGTGGGATTGTTCCTGGGGCTTCTGACAGAGAAGCGCCTGGGCAGCCTGGGGTTGGGAAGGGAATGGGGATCATCCCCAGAGCTCCCTGCAGACCACGCTGATTCCCCTGCTCCCTCTACTGCCTGGGTCAGTCACCTCCCTCCTTCCTACTGCCACCCACTCCCATTTCTTGCTGTGGGGAGAACCAGAGCTGCACCCTGGGTGTCTTGAAGCCAGCCTTCCACATGGGGTTTACCTACATGGGGCACTGGCTTCCAGATCCCTCAGGCTGCTGTGGCTTTCCCACCTCTCTTGCCCCAGTGAACCCCCCGTGTGCAACTCCTCACCCATCAAAAATGCTGTCACACTGCCAGCTGGGTTTGTATGAAGTGGCTGGGTGTGTTGAACCATGCCAGAGGAGGTCAGGGGTCTGTCCACATTTGAGAGTTTGTTTTTTAAACTTTTTGTTGAATTACAACATATATTCATAGAAAAGTACACGTAAGTGGACATACAGCTCACCGAAACTTTCACTAACTGAACAAAACGGATGTAACCAGCACCCAGATCAAGAAATAGAACGTGACCAGCACCCCAGAATCCCAGCTTTTGCCCTTTCTAGTTCCCTCTCCCTAGGGTATCCACCCTCCTGGTGTCTCACCATCTGGGCAGTCTGACTGTGGGCATCTGGTGGAAGGGGCAGGATGGCACCTGGGCCCTTGGTGCTAACTTGGGCGGTGGGGCTGCAGGCTGAGCTCTGACAGCCCAACGCAGGCAGGCTAGGGTGGGCCTGGGGGCGGGAACCCTGTCCCTGGTGTCTCAAGGGCTCACTTCTTTCCCACAGCGGCCAAGATCGCGGGCCTGTACAATGACTCGGAGCCCCCTCGGAAGACCATGCGCAGGGGGGTGCTCATGACCCTGCTGCAGCAGTCAGCCATGACCCTGCCCCTGTGGATCGGGAAGCCTGGTGACAAGTGAGGGCGGGCCCAGGGCTGGGGGCTCTGGCAGGGAAGGGATTGGAAGTGACATTTTATTCCACCCTCAGGCCCCCGCCCCTCTGTGGGGCCATCCCAGCTTCTGGGGACTATGTGGCCAAACCTGGAGACAAGGTGGCTGCCCGGGTGAAGGCTGTGGATGGGGATGAGCAGTGGATCCTGGCCGAAGTGGTCAGTTACAGCCATGCCACCAACAAGTGAGTGGACGCCCAGCCCTGTGGGCACCTCCCGTCACCACACCCACTTGGGCTGCGACTCTCACCCCGGCTGCAAGATGGGAGGAAAGCCTGCAAGATGGGAGGAAAGCGGCTTCCCCTGGGTGCCGGTGGGGATGGTGTGTGAAGTGGGCTCCTGGGCTGCTTCCCTTCCCTGCCCTCCTCCCCCGCTTCCTCGGGGCTCCCTGACTTGGACTGTGCACCTCCCTGCATCCACCGCTTTCCTTTTGTTTACCCACAGGTATGAGGTAGATGACATTGACGAAGAAGGCAAAGAGTGAGTGTGCTCGTGGGGGGCCGTGGAAGCCTGGGGGCAGCTAAGCTGCTGGGATGCGGCCCCCACCTGGCCATGGGTTGACCTTAGCTCCCCCTCGCCCCCACCAGGAGACACACCCTGAGCCGCCGGCGGATCATCCCACTGCCGCAGTGGAAGGCCAACCCGGAGACGGACCCCGAAGCCTTATTCCAGAAGGAGCAGCTTGTGCTGGCCCTGTATCCCCAGACCACCTGCTTCTACCGTGCCCTGATCCACACGCCCCCGCAACGGGTAAGCCAGCCTTCATGGGAGAGACACTGGCCCGGCTACAAGGACCAGCTGGGTCATGGAACATCTTCCCACTTTCCGTCCCCTTTTCCTCATCTTACAGCCTCTCCGAGCTAGGAGGGTCCTGCAAGTTGGCCTTTGTCTTCTGCTTAGTCTGCCCTACAGCCCTGCCCTCTAGGGCAGCACCAGCCAACCCTCCACTCTCCAAGCTTCAGAGCCTTAGCAAGCCCTGAGCGGAATGGACCCGAAGCATACTCTAGTCTAACCTCGCTTTTGCACTGAGATGGGAAGTTCAATGCCCCAGGGCCTGTTTTGGAACCCTTGACTCCTGCACCACTGCCCTTTCCTTGCCTGAGCTGCTTTCTCTCGAGCTCCTGACATAGCTGACGCCCTGGTCACCCATCACCTGATGGGAGTTTAAAGGCTGTTCTCCCCTCTTCCTCCAGGATACCTGCCTGCTGCCCTCTGGGCTGTCTGTCTTTTTTTTTTCTTTTTTGCTGCATTGAGTCTTCGTTGCTTCGTGCAGGCTTTCTCTAGTTGCAGCGAGCGGGGGCTACTCTGTGTTGCAGTGTGTGGGCTTCTCATTGCGGTGGCTTCCCTTGTTGCGGAGCATGAGCTCTAGGCACACGGGCTTGCTTGCTCCGAGGCATGTGGGGTCTTCCAGAACCAGGGATCGAACCCGTGTCCCCTGCACCGGCAGGCGGATTCCTAACCACTCTGCCACCAGGGAAGTCCCCCTCTAGGCTGTCCTTGATCCCTTTAACACGGGCTCCCTGGTACCAGACTCTCCAGTTATGGCCCATCCACGTAGGTGGCAAGTCTCCCTTCTCCCTGCTCTTCATCCCTTACCCTTGGCCCTTTGTTGTTGAGGAAACAGCTCTGTAGTAACAGGGACTAGGTTCAAACATCTAGACTTCCTGAGTGACTCTGAGGACAGGAGAGGCTGGGGGCCCACGAGCCAGAGGTTCCTGTCTATCTAGGTTTGGGGGGGCCTCGCCTGGAGGTCTCTGACCAGTCACTCCCGTCTGCCCCCTACTGCAGCCCCAGGATGACTATTCGGTCCTGTTTGAAGACACTTCCTATGCAGATGGTTACTCCCCTCCCCTCAATGTGGCCCAGCGGTACGTGGTGGCTTGTAAGGAGCCCAAGAAAAAGTGAAGCAGCCTAGCGGACTCGCAATCTCCTGACACCCTCGAAGGGGGATGCAACACAAGATTCTGTCATCAAATAAATATTCCTCCTCCCTTGTCCATGTCTCCTGGGTTTTACTTTTCCAGACCCTTCCTTCCCTCCCCACTAGGGCGAGCTGGAGGCCACCAGGGAAGGTGGCCTCATTTGGTCCCAGTGGGCTTGTACCCTCTTGGCTCAGGTTTGTCCTTTGCTTCCAGCAGAGGCTGTTTAACACGCATCAGATTTTATTGTTGAGGCCTGTTTCACGCTCACCCTGATAAGCACCACTCAGCTCCCAGCGGAAGTGGAGGTGGCAGCCTGCCATCTTCGCAGCATAGTCGGCTTCAAAGCGCTCATTCTGGGCCACGGTGAAGGTGGATTTCCAGTCCCCAGTGATGCCTGGGAGAGACGAAAGGAGAGAGGTCCCCGTCGCAGAGGAGGCCCTGAGTGGCTGAACGGCGGCTCTAGCTGCTGCTCCCCCACTCTCTCCCCAGATGCCCGTGCCCGCTCCCTGGGGCAGCTCTCACCTTTCCTCATGAAGGCAGAGATGCTGTGGTCCATGACTTTGGTGGCTATGGTGCTGTAGTTGGTCATTGGGTTCTTCTTCATCTCCTTGAAAGACGTGTGCTGGACGATGTGATCCACGGTCTCCTCTGGCAGAGAGTGCCCCACAAACTCCAGGATCTTCTGAATCTCCCTTTTGGGGTTCTGGAGCAGCAGAGGGGCTCCTCAGTGGAGGTTTGGATTGCTTGCTGAGCAAACAGAAGGGAGGTCCCTTTCTAACCCTGTGGGGATCTGGCCACTTCTGCTTAGAGACCTCAGACCCTGTTCCTTGACTCTCTGGTCCTCTT
>NW_006779491.1:2369794-2385209 GCF_000442215.2 Lipotes vexillifer | reverse complement strand
TTTCCCTAGGGCAGGTTTGATTGCCTTCTGCCCTGTGGTCCTTTATTACAGATGTCTGGTTCCTGCTGGATGAGAGGAGGGACAGTCCTCTTTCATAACCGTGGCCCCAGGAGAAGCAACAGCAGTAACTAGCTGATGGATGAGTGCACGTGTTGCTGACTCGAGTGCTAGGAGATAAGAGCTATACAGGGCGCTGCTGCAAGGGGGCACTGCTGCTCAGTACTGCGGAGGGGATCCAGGAGGACTGGGCTGTGGGCTGTCATAGGGGAGGGGGGCTGAGAGGGCCTTGGCAGGTCGCCGTGAGGTTCCTGCCTCTCTGCGTGTGACGTGGAGGAACACAGAAGCAGGCGGTCTCACCTGCTTTATGTCCTCATAGAAGAGGTAGAGAACAGGGTGGGTGTGACTCAGCTCCCACCACTCCTGCACGTGCTGGTACCAGGACCCGTAGGACACTGGGGAAAAGGGCAGGGGGGCATGGACACAGAGGTTGGCATAAGTTATAGCTGGTGCCCCTCAGCTCCACCCCGCCCCCTTTCCTTCCTCCAGAGTCAGCCCCACCTTCCCCAGCCATGAACTTCTCCAGAAAGCTGTCCCAGGTGCCAGGGTCAGGGTGCACCTTGGCCATGCGGTAGAAATGGTAATAGGAGACGGCCACATCCTTTGCGTTGCGGGCAACGTAGACCACCTGGAGGGGCAGACAACCCCCCACCCCAGCACCATCACCACACAGCACACTGGGCACTAGGTGTCCCACCCTTCACAGCATCCTTGCCAGGGAGGTTCTCTCAGTTTGGCTGAGGGAGAAACGGGTCTAGAGGCTGACTCACTTGCAGTCCCATGGTGTGGGCGAGACTGAGCTGGGGCTTGAACCCTGCTCTGATGCCGAACTCTGGGCTGCTCCCTGAAACCATATTTTATACTAATCTAATCCCCTCAATGCCACTCTGCCTGAATTTGGAACAAGGCATGCTGGATTCCCACCAGCCCCTCTTCCACGGGCCTGTGAGCCCGACTCTGCACAGAGGAGTCTCCTTTTCACCAGATTTTCTGACCCCACTAGAGCCGTCAGGCAGATGCCCCCCGCCTCCCTTAAGATGAGACCAGGCTGGAGGAGGTGAGACCTCCCCAGAAGGTAGGGCCAAAGCTGGGATGGACCCAGAAGCCTCCTTCCCTGGCTTCCTCTGCCATTCACCTTGACCTTCTGATCCAGCAGGGTCGGAGGAAGCAGAGCCAGGGGCAAGTGTGTCTTGATCAGCCGTGGGGCTGGTGTATCTTCCAGAAGCTCAGCACCTAAGCCGTAGGTAGGGAAAAGCCAGCTGAGCTGGAGCCCGCGTCCTACCTCCTTCCGCTATGCTTGCCCCCAGCACCCCGCCACATACCTGTGGGAAGGCCAGGGACCCTGAACTCAAGGAAGGGCACCCGGACGAAGATGGGGGCTCTTTGACACTTCTCCAGGTCGCCACCCTGGTAGATCAGGTCCAGGATCTCGCTTACCCAGGTGGTGCCTGGAGAGAGAGGGAAATGGGAGATGAGCAGGGCTGAGGGCACGCCCCTCCCGGCCCAAGGTGGGGACTGAAGCCCAGAAGCGGCATTGGTGCCCTCATCACCTACCAGATTTGGGGTAGGTGCTGATGAGCAGGTCATTGGGCCAGGCTTGGAAGCTCTGCAGCGGCCCCAGTCCCTCTGCAAAGTACTTGATGAGAGGGATCCCCTTCATGTACTCCAGTGGCGGGCGGGAGGTGTCCTGGACCAGCTCCATGCTGCCACGTCAGGGTCCAGAGTGTAGCTTCCTTCCCTTAACAATATCACAGTGGTGCCAGCTGTTGAATTCTTGCTTTAAGGTAAGGAAACTGAGGCTGAGGGAACCACTTGCCCACACTCACAGAGCTAGTGACTGGTGGGGCTGGGATTCAAAGCCAGATACAGTGCTCATGCGCAATGGGTCACACCCAGGCTCATTTTTATTTGCCTGCAAAGCTTTTAAAATCCCAAACCAATTAAAACACTCTCTGGGGATGGGACCCAGATAGTTTTTTGGAAGCTCTCCAGGGGATTCCATTGTGCACTTGAGAAAACCCACTCTAGGTCCTGCCTATCTGAACTTCCTGCCAGCCCTCAGCTTGCTTTCTCTTCCTGCTTTGCCTCCGGGCCTAATCCTGGTGGGCTCCTCCCTGACGTCCTCTCCTTCAGCTCCCCTCCTTGCCCCTCACATATGTTGGAAAACTCCAAAAAGGCCAGTTGGGCCTGAGACCCCGCTTGCCCAGCTACCCTCCCCAGCTTGGAGAAAAACACAGCCAATTGAGCAACTGTTTGGGGAGCCGGAATCTGGTATGTGAATGGGCAAAACTGATGACTCACTGGAGGAGGGGGAGGGGAGGGAGGAGGAGGGGGATTATTCAGGCCAGGCTGTAGATTGAGATGGGCAATCCACGGGGAACGGGCAGGGTGTGAGAAGCTGGAGCAGAAAGCTCAAGCGACCCAGCTAAGAGCCAGCAGCGCAAGCTGAGGGAGATCCAGCCCAGCCGGCCCACCACCTCCTCTCACCTGACTTCTCTGGATCTTGGCCTCCTGACGTCTGCGTGCTGCGGCTTAGAACTTAGAACGGGTGTGGTATGGTGAGGGCAGAACTGCTCTCTGAGCTGAAGGTCTTGTAGGTCCAAAGTGGGAGGGATCTGGAGCCAGCACTGGGACTTGGCTGTTGTCCAGGAAGGAAAGGGTGAAGTTCGGGGTGGGAGGGCCCCTCTGTGCTACCCTGCTCAGTGCCCAGCTGGAATCAAGCTTAGCCCGGCCTGAAAACCTAAGATGTAGGTTTAGTGTATAGAAAATAGAAGACTAAAACTAGACACAAGGGTGCAATAGTTTCCTTTTTTGTTTTTTGGTGTTTCGAGCTGTAATCCTGGCTCCTGACCTGCCCTCTAAACTCCACCCCTGAAAAGGGGGCCAAAAGACAGCTTTACCTAATGGACCCAGTCTAGAAAGGGCAGAGGAGTGGAAGGGAAACGTGGGACACTCACCCTCCTGCTGGCTCCCGGCCAGTCTTGAAGAGGCCAAGGGTTCATATGGAAGGCAGCCCACAGGCCCCCAGCAGCCCAAACATTGTTCCAGGAACTTGTGGCTCTGACCACGAGGCCAGTCCAGAGGGACGTGCGTGGGCCGGGTCATGGGGTTTGCGGCAGAGCCGAGCAGGGCAGGCTCTTTTTGAGGCAGCAAAGGATAGGAAAGAGCCAGAATGCTTAAGTCGAATAACCCTGGGAGTGAGCCCCAGCTCCATGGCTCCCGTGGGAAGGCAGCTCCCGTGGGACAGCACGGAGCCTCACTCATGGTTGGTAAAACAACAGCCCCCAGAAGGTGCTTTTTTTTCTGTGGGTTTGAACAAGGCTCTGCAGACAGAGATGAGGAGTTGGGGCTTAGAGAGCCACAGGACCCCATGGGGGGACAGCATTCCCCCTCTCCTCCTCGGCCTTTGTCCTTACTGTTTGGATTAAAGTCTGGAGTCAAGCTGGGCACCGGAGGTGGGTGGGCTCTGTGTGCAGGGTGTGAGTCTCCCAAGCCCTCAAAGGACCATGTGACTTCAGAGGCTGGTCCGTGCTGGGGCCAGTGGCCGTTCCCCACTCTGTCCCCCTCAGGCCCCAGTGACTGGCAGGGTCTCTGCCTCCTACCCCACTCTCCCACCCCAGAGCAAACACCAGAAGGTACCTTAACTCAGACTTTTTATTGTACTCAAGTAAAAACTGCCCAGACCCACAGGGGGTGGCACAGAAAAGGAGTGGGCAGAGGTTGGGGACGCTGAGGATCAGATCTCCAGCATGTCGGTCCAGTGTTCCTGTGGAGACAAGAGGGTTGGTGAAAGGCAGCCCAGGAGATGGGGTGGGGTAGTGAGGCTGGGGCCCAAGCCACCTCTCACCTCTTCTAATTCCGAGTCCTCCTCTTCCTCCTCGGTGCCCATCCGGCACAGCCAGATCAGGTCTCCCCACAGCAGTGAGTTCTTACAGCTACCAGGGGTGCGGTTGGTAGGAGATAAGAGTCAGAATCACAAGCCTCCTCCAGGCCAGGACCTGGGTGCTAAGATGAGGACTACCCCAGGCCTGGACTTGGACAACTGGGCACCGTCTTCCCAGAGCTAAACCAGGCTGGAGTAGGGGTGCTGGACTCACCCAGGGCATTGGCCCTCTATGGGCAGAAGCTGCCCTGGCTCCTCCTGCAGGAACTCCTCTGCCAGGCAGATCACATGGGCCCTCAGGGAGCAGCCAGGGTGGGGGCAACACAGGGGGTCTTCTCCATCCTGTCAGAGGTGGCAGGCAGGTAAGAGAGAAAATGGGGAGTAATGATGTAGCTAGCAATGGTGAAGAATTTCTATGGACTAGACACTGTTCCAAGACTTTACATAAAACCACCTTATGAGACATACGCTCTTGATACTACTATTTGTATTTTATAGATGAGGAAACTGAGGCACGGAGACGTTAAAATACTGGCTCACAGGGACTAAGCTGGCCAGTTTTCTCTGAGTGTTAGCAGCGATTACATAACACCACGGCAGGGCAGCCAGACCTAGAGTTCCTTAAAGGCTGAGCAATCTCAGGCAGGTCACTTAATCTTTGAATGGCAAGAGCTCAACTTACATTCACTGAGGGCTCAGTAGAAGCCAGACTCATCATCTCAATTAATTTATTAAATATTTATTGGCAATCTGCTCTGCACTAGACCCTGTTCTACAGTAGTGAAAAGGAACTAAATGCCCCAGCAGAGTTTAGAATGGGGTGGGGGTAGAAACTGATAACAAGGTAAATAAAATATACAGTATGTCAGACAATAATAAGTGTTAAAGGAAGCCAGGGAAGTGTACAAGAAAGAGTGGCAATTTCAGATGGAAAGCCAAGGAAGACCTCACGGAGGAAAGGTGGCATTTTATCAAGACGTGAGGTCTAGGGAAGAACCTTTCAGTCAAAGGGAAAGGGCAAAGGCCCTGAAAGGAGAATACTGGCGTCGAGGAATGGCCGCAAGCACTATGATCCCCGTTTTCGAGATGGGGGCAGACTGGCCAAAGGGTGTCAATGGGCTGCCCAGTCCCTCAAGAAACAGCTTGATCTTGAGTCCACTGAACCCTAGACCGCCCTGACCCGGAGAGCAGGTGGAGAGTCTTACCTGGAGCACGCAAGCGCACAGGGTGCAGCGGGTCTCGGCGTCATGCTCCAGCTCGGACTCGGTGTCAGCCGCGCGGCGCCTCGGGGCTGAGGCCCGGGGCGGCGGAGGCCCGAAGGCCAGCGGCACGTGAGGCGGCGGCGGCGGGCAAAGATCCTGGCGGAAGTCGGCGCGCAGCCAGCGCAAGGTGAGTGGAAGGCGCGCCCAGGGCGGCGCGCGCAGCATGTGAGCCAGCACGCGCAGGTGAAAGGCGAAGGCTGCCTCACCGCGCAGGCGCGGACCCACGTGCGCCAAGCGGCGCGAGGCCTGCGGGTGCTGCCAGGCCCACTCGAACTGCAAGCGGGGAGTACTGAGCTTCAGGGCCGCCCGGGGAAGGCCCTAAGCCCTAGCCCCCGTCCGCCCGGCACCCCCGTCTCTTTTCTTACCCGAAGGGCGGCCACTGCGGAGGGGAAGCCGTGTACGATGAGCACCATCTCCCTGGGGAAGAGAATGAGGGGCGCGGCCTGTGAGCCCCTCGCCCCTCCCCGTGTCAAACCGAATCCCCTCGCCATGATGCGCCTCCGGTCCTACCCGGAGGGGAGTCACACCCGGCTTCAAGCCTAGCCCACGAGGCTCCGCCCCCTTCATGGAGGTATGTCCCCTCGCACCTGCTAACCTCAGGCTCCGCCTCCAGTCACAGGTATTTAACAGCCCTCCTCAGTTCCTCTCCCTTCCAGGCTTTCTCTATTCCAACCCAACCTTGTTCACCAAGCCCCCTGTCGGTGGACCAAACCTAGATCATCAATCCCCTTCCCACCCAACCCCCTCCTCTGAGACCCATAGCCCAGACTCACAGGGCTCCGCCTCCCCACTACCCCTTCTCCCCCGCGATAGTCCCGCCCTCGTCACTAGGACCCCGCCTGCAGCCCTGTTTTTCAGCCCCCACGCCGGCCGCGCCCCTCTCGGCGGGTCTCCCCTCAGCCGGCTCCGGCCTCCTCCTAGAAGCCCTCCTCCTGACAGTGACCCGCCGCCTCTTACCAGGGCCCGCGTCCACTGGTCCGCCAGGCCCCGCCTTTTTTGCGGCCCCCGTTGTGCTGCTGCACCCGACGAGCAGGGTTGACCGTGAACCCTACGTAGACGCGGCCCCGGTGCCGAGGGTTCAGGCAGTAGAGCAGGTAGACGCCGAAGAAGCGCCCGGGCCTCGCCGCGCCCCCTGTGGGGCCCATCGGAACTTGGGGGTTGATTGCTCTGGCCTGTGACCCCGGGGAGAGCTGGGTTGCCAGGGACGCAAGATGCTTGTCTCGGAAAAAGCGCTTGGGGGCAATCCCGAGGTACCCTAGAGGCCACAGCAATGCAGGTTCGTGCACCCTCTACTAGCTGGAGCTAGGGTGTCCAAACCGGGGCGCAGAACCCGGGCTGCTGTGCAGGCGGCGGGTACCAATTAGCGTCCGCTGAGGCCTTATGCAGACTCTGATTGGCTGAGTGATGGTAGGTGCAGAAACCGGAGACCATTGGAAAACTGCGCTTGCAAGAGGGCGGAAGTGCTGTGTTTATTGACGC
Source organism: Lipotes vexillifer (assembly GCF_000442215.2). Taxonomy (NCBI): domain Eukaryota; kingdom Metazoa; phylum Chordata; class Mammalia; order Artiodactyla; family Lipotidae; genus Lipotes; species Lipotes vexillifer. The sequence continues at coordinate 2,378,528 of NW_006779491.1, read as the reverse complement.
CTTAGTAAGGGCGGAAGTAGAGACCTCAACGGAAGTGGCCCTAGTAAGGGCGGAAGCAGTGTGGCAGGGGTCCGAGGAGGGCTACTGTCCCCGCTGGGCCGTCGCCCCCGTTGGGCTGCCACAATGGAACTCAGCGCCGAGTACCTCCGGGAGAAGCTGCAGCGGGACCTGGAGGCGGAACACGTGGTGAGTTGAGCGGCGTGGACACTCGCCCAGCGAGGGGAACAGGGCTCCTGAGGGGCGGGCTTGGCACCATCCACCCCATTCTGCCCTATAGGAGGTGGAGGACACGACTCCCAACCGTTGCGCGTCTAGCTTCCGAGTCCTCGTGGTGTCGGCCAAGTTCGAGGGGAAGCCGCTGCTTCAGAGACACCGGTGAGACCCCAGGAACACCTCATTCAGCGCGGCCCCAGCTCCAGGACCACATCCCCGGCCGCTCCCCGAAACCTAACTCACCCCCACCAATGCGGCCCAGCACTGCAGATCACGACCCCAGCGATCCCGCCTTCATGGCCTCTGCTTCAAATATTGAGACTTCAGCCCTCTACCTCTCTTGTTGCCAGGTTCCGGGGACTACAACCTGGGGGACACCTCCAGTCTCCCGGCTCACCTTAGCTTCGGGGTCTGCGACTCAGGCCCCAGCCTGCCGTTTTCTAACCCCATCTCTCTCTCAGGCTTGTGAACACTTGCCTAGCAGAAGAGCTCCTGCACATCCATGCCTTTGAGCAGAAAACCCTGACTCCAGAGCAGTGGACCCGTGAACAGCAGAAATAAGGGACCCGGACCTGCACATCTATTAAATTATGAGTCAGGCCCAGCTTCTGTGTCGGTGTGTGTTGTGTGTAGGAGGGTGGGAGGTGTGCAGAGGCCGGGTCTAGGGCCTGGCTTCTCCCTGCCCTCCACTCTCCATTGTTTTACTTTGGGCAAGTCTCTCTCCACACAGAGGCCTTCGTGTCCCCACTTATAAAGTGAAAGTTCAGTTCTTAAAGTCCCTTCCAGGGTGGGCCTCACAGGTCTTCTTTGTAATCCTTGGTGGACCCCCTAGGGGTTCGGCCACTACCCACCCGACCCACCCATTCATTGACCATTGCTGGGGGTTCCTGCTCTGTCCTCCTTCAAGATGCATAGATGAGAAGTGCTCGGGGTTTTAGGGCCCTGGGCAGTTTAACAAACCTCTCCCTCTCCCTAATATCATCCCAATGTCAGAGGCATTATAGAAGATTCCACACTTCCCCTGTTGGTTCCCCAAGCCCTTCACAGCCTCAGGGACCTGGTACCCCAGCAGGGGCTTCCCAACACCTGGAATGCCAGTGTTTTCTGGCCCCTGGAGAATGTCCAGTGACCGTTTGGCCCTGGGCGTGATGTGGCCACAGCTGACCCTGGAGAGCTGGTGAGGTTTTTCAGGAATGGAGGGGTGGGATGGGCATAGGGTTACAGCAGGAAAGTAAGGCCAACCAGAGCCACAAAATTGGGGCATGTGATGCCCTAGAGTCGACACAGGTGCCAGAGTTGATTAGGCCTTGCATAGATGAGGGCCCTGAGACCCAGGAGGAATAGAAAGTGTGCTAATTGGGGCCAGAGCTCTTTGGGGGTGAGAAATTGCAGATTTCAACCATCCCACCCACCCTGTTTTCCTGTTTTCAAGGCCGGTTTCTTGGCCCCTAAATTACCACCACCCCCACCCCCATCTCCCTCTCTTGTTTCTCTCAGAGGAAGCTGGAAATCATGGTGAGTAGGGGCTAACCCTTCTGAGTTCCAGGGATCCTTCCCTGAACTTTTTTCCGTTTCCCTGGGCCAGGAGAACTAGTGACTACCCACAAGTCTGCTTCACTAGGAGGGCCCATCATCCCTTTGTGTGGGAGGCTGAGGCCCAGGCTCCAGATGGTCTCCTCCTCTCTGTACCACACCCCTGATTGGATCCACCCCCTGGGTTCACAGAGCTGTGGTGGAATCCCTCCCCATTCTATAGATGACCAACTGAGGCCTGGAGAGAAGTGACTTGCCCAGGGTCACATGGTTTACATAGAGATTGAGACCCAAATGGGCAGACAGGGACATTTGTACGGGATGCCAAAGGGGAATGGGGGTTCAAAGGGGACATTTAGTCTTTGCTGTGGTCCCAGCAGGATGAACAAAGCCCTGCTGTGGCCAGGACACCCATCCCCAACAGTCCTGTGTCCCAGCTCAGGGGGGATCACCTGCTAAGTTGGCCATCGGAAACCCATTTCCGAGTCCCCCCTTGATAGGGCTTGACAGATTGAGGCCAGACCCAGGTGGAAGCCACAGACAAGGTTCAAGAGGCAGCCACGCGGTGCAGGGAAGGCTCTGAACTAGAAGGGGAGACTTGCATCTTGACTCGGGATCTGTCCCTCAGTAAGCCCAGCTCCTGCTCTCAGCCTCAGTTTCCTCGCTTGTAAACTAGGGTCAGGGCCTATTGCTTTGATTCTAAGCTTTCTTCTTACAAAAGGACCCCTTATTTTGATCCCTCGGGCTTACAGTTTGAAAGATGTCATGTAAGTGCTGGTTGCTTCATTTTCCCCACAAGCAAGCAGCAGTGTCAGGACAGCTGCATGCAAGCTGGTGTTGTGGTTGACTAGCAAAGGCAGATTTGGGGTAAACAGAATGACCGAGGCTCCAGGCTAGATCCCTGAGCAGCTTCGACCTACCAGCTGGAAAACAGAGCAGGCTCCCAACCCACATCAGCACAGGATGGCTCCCACCCGCAAAGGCCTGTTCCTGTCTGTGGTGTAGGGCATTCAGAGGCATCTCCCCAGCCCGCCCCTGCCATGGGTCAAGCTCATCAAGGCTATGGAGGGGGAAGCTCAAGTGCAGGTCAGTTCAGCAGACCCAGCATCTGGTGACCAGTCACTGGAGTCTGAGAGGTACCAGAAAATAAAGCCATTTTATTAGTATTTTCTTATCTGCCACTGTGGCCTGAGGAGTGGGAGTAGAAGGGAGGGAGGCGATGCCGTTGGCCTCAGCTGGTGGTCCTCTACTTGGCCTGGACTGTCTCCTCCAGCCTATCCAGGCGTTTCTGTAGCTCCTGTACCGTGGCCTGGAGCTTCCTCATCTCTTCCTCCAACCGGGATACGGCATCCTGGGGGATCCAGGGCTGCATCAGGCCCAGCTCCTCCCTGGCCACTAGGCCTCCTCCCACGAGCCCCAGGGCTTGGGCCCTTCTGTCTCTCAGCCAGAGAGCTGCAGGCCTGTAAGCCTGAAACCTGTTTTCTGAGGCCTCAGGATTATCCACTCCCAGCCCCCAAAGGATCCCCAACATTGTGAGTTTGGGCTGCCCCAAATGCCAGCCTCTTTCCACTGGGTCAATGACCACATCAATAGCAGCCCCTGCCCTACCCCATCTTCCTGTCCTGATTCCCGGGCTCCCATCTGCCTCTCACCGAACTGGGAACGCCACTGGCCTCAGGTGCCATCCTCTTGCGCCCAGTGTCCAGGCCCCGGTTGATCCTCAGCTCCCGGCTCTTTGGGGGCACGTAGCCATCCTTGAGGGAAATGAGGAGGGGCCCGGCATCCCGACCCCCTAGCCACTCCTCAGCTGTGAGGGCAGCATCAGGCCCTGCAGTGGGCGGGTACAGGTCCTCCTGGAACAGGTCCGACTGTGGGGCAAGGCCAAGGCTGGTTAAGAAAGTGCTTGGGCCACACCACCACCCGCCACTCCGAGAGCCTGGGGAGGGACACTGGAGTATCACCTTTCTAGGCACCGTCATGGCGATGGGCTCACACCTCCGCTCGTGCAGCTTGTAGAATCTGTGGAAACAGGAAGGCGATCAGCACCCACAGCATGGCTAGGCTGGGACTGAAGCTCGGCGTGCGGTCGGCATTGCCCAAGGAGCATAGGCAGGGGCAGGGGCAGTTACCTGGCAATCTCACACTTGTTCACCTCCAGACCACGTTTGGGCATGTAGCCCATGCCACGCTGGGACTCCTTGGAACTGAACATGGAAAGATAGTGCAGGAATGGGGCCTCGGAAGTGATCTCGAAGTACCGGATAGAGCTGTCACCCTGCAGGTGGTGGATGCAAGGGAGGATCAGCACGGGCAGATGCCTCCAGCTGTGGTCCTTTCCCAGTCCCCCTGCCCACCTTGCTCCCCCGACCCCCTGCCCAACTGGGCCACCTTGCCACAGAGGTAGACAATGTTGGTGTCAGGGTCAAAGAAGGGCAGCAGGACACCACTGCTCGTGTCCAGTTCCTGCAGGGACAGCGGCTCCTCCAGGTGCTTCTGTAGAGACGGGCAGGGGGTTATAATGAGCTGGGCCACGTCAGGCCCAGGTGTAGTCCAGTGATGGAGGAGTGGGGTGGGGGGCTCATAGACCAACCAGCGGAAAACCCCATCTCACAGTGGGTAAACCGAGGCCATGGCCTTCCAGTTAGACGCTTGGCTGGGCTGGGACTAAGCCTGTTCCCCTCCGGGCACTCACCGTGTCCCACAGCGCCACCTGCCGCTCACTCATACGGCTGAAACCTGTGGTCAGGATGTTTCCATCTGACACAAACACGGCACGCACAGGCCGGGTCCCCTCGTGGGGACGGTCCTTCTCCTGGAAGGAAAGGGAGGGGACCGGTCAGGCATCCGCACGCACCCCGTAAGGGCCAGGCCCCAGCTGGGAGTGGGTAGCATCTAGGGGCCTGTTTGGTGGTGGGTAGGAGGGGCAAAGCTCTCAGGGTCAAGGGTCAAGGCAACTCACAGCTACAATGGTGCCTTTGCGGGGCTCAATGATGCGGAATCGCTTGTCGCGGCAGGAGGTACAGATGAGGGCGCCATCTCGGCTCCAGTCCACGCTGTAGATTGTGTCCGGGTGCACGTCCGAGCCCAGTGTCAGCATGGCCGCCCCCGTGCCCACGTCCCACACCAGGATCACATTGTCGCAACCTGGGCGATGCCCCCAGTATCAGAAGCCATGAGCCTCCCACCCTCGCTGTCAGGGGACCAGCCCTCCCTGCTTCTCCCCCCGGGCACCTGCACTGAGAAGCACATTCTGAGCCGTGGGGTGCCAGGCCACAATGCCCACGCGCTTGGTGTGGCCCTCCAGGGTGACAACAGGCTCCCGCAGGGGCAGCATGAGGCCCCCATCAGGGATCTCCCACACCTGCAGAGAAGCGGTGAGTGAGTCTTGGAGGCTCCAAACGTCAGCTCCAGTGCTGGAGCCCCCTCCTGGCCCCTGTGTCCCCACACTCACCATGACTGTGCAGTCCTCGGAGCCACTGGCAATGACATTATCATTGTGCGGGCACCAGGCAATGTCCAGCACTGGGGCCGTGTGGCCACAGACCATAGGCACGTTCTTGTCCACACGTCCAGTCTAGAGGACACAGCAGGGCCTCTGAGGGAGGTGCTTTTGCCCTCCAAACCCAATCCAACCTCCCTACTCCCCTCCACGAGGCACAGAGAGAAAAGCTGTGAGGTCCCTGGGAGGCAGAGCGGGGCCTGGGGTGGGAGGGTTTGGGCCTCTGCCCCAGCCCCAGAGGTGTCTGGGCAACTCAGTAGCGCAGGATGGGCACATGGGGCTGGTCCTGCCTTGCCGTCAGAGCCTTGCCAAGTTCCTGCCATCTCTAGCTCAGTTTCTCATCCATGCCCCGCGGCCCGGTACTCCCACCCCAGCTTCCCCAGGTGAGGCCCCCATGGGAAGACAGGTCAGGGCCCTGGGCATGGGACAGGCTGGTGGGGGCTAGTTATACTGGGGCTGGAGTTCCCCAGGGAAGTGTGTGTGAATGATGGGGCTGTAGGGATGGGTCCTTCCAAAAGGACAGGGATGGGGAAGTCTGTCATAACCGGCCCCCCAGCAGGAGCAGAGGTTTGGAAATGGGCTCTTCCGGGGACAGCTGCTGCAGCAGGGCTTCCTGTGTGAAGAGCGGGCCCAGCTCTCACCCCGACAACCACTTCCTCTTCTCTTGTTTCCATCAGCCCTTTTAAGGTAACAACTGAGGGCCTGTCTCCCCTTCCTGTCTCACCACCCAAGAGCACAGGAGTGTGCTGGGGGTGGGGTCAGCAGACAACAGGGCTAGGAAGGCAAGATCTGACGGAGGCCGGGTTGGGGGAGCTGAGAGGGTCTCTTACATCACCCCTGCCTGTGACCTGGGAGCCAGAGCTTGCTGCATTCCCAAGGGCTCTGAAAGGTCCCTCCAAACCCTAAGAGCACTGCTGGGCCTGCCCAGACTCCATCCCAGCCCTCTTCGTGCTCCCGAGGGGAGAAGGGTCCAGGATGAGAATTGGGAGGCCTGGCCCTGGGTCTGCAGGACTCACTGTACGTCCCTTCCCGTGTCATCTCCCCGCTGAGCTTTAGCTTCCATCCGACCACTGCATGTAGGAGCTGAAGGAAGCATAAGGTTCATCTGGCTCAGCTCAATTTTACAGACAACACTGCGGCCTGGGAAGGCTTGGGGATAGTCAATCACCTCATCAGGACCCCCAGGGGGCCACTAGATGACCAGAGGCCCCCCCCAGGGTTCCAGGGGCTCACCTTGCCCAGAGGCAGCACCAGGAAGGCCCCTCCCCCACTGGCCTCACAGATCAGGGCCACGAACTTGGGGTTGACAGAGCAGAAGCCACTGTCCCAGGTGTTCTGTGAGACGCGCACATCCTCATAGCACTGGTCAGCCTTGGCCGGCTGTCCAAACACGTGGCGGAACTTGCTGGAACGGACCACCTGCCGGCTCATCCTGGAAGGCACACAGGTGGAGGGCTTTTCTCCCTTCAGGTCAACTCTGACCTTACAGTGGCCCCCATCTCCCCCAGAACACTCCTCAGCCTGGCAGCCATGGTCTCAGCTAACTTGCCCAGCATGTCTCCCTGGCTCCTTGCCACTCCCCTCTGTAACTGACATCCTGCTACGCTCACACTCGCCTTGCCCACACCTCCTCACCCCTGGCTAACCTGCAAGGCCCACCTTCTCAACCCGCCCCAGGCCTGGCTTCTGTACCCTCAGCCTCCCCAGCAGAGCCTGATGTGGGGTAGCACCTAGTGCCGATTTGACCACAGAATGGCTGACGGACACAGAGCCTTTCCTCTCTGACGGGTCACACTCCGGGGCCTCAGTGCAACAGCTTGGAGGGTGGGTTCTCTCAGCCTCAGTGTCCAGACCTCACACCCTCACACCCACATAAGAAGCTGCCTAAAGGCAGGGGCCGTCCCCACCTCCAGGCCCTGGGTTGGACATGCTGAGGGAAGCAGCGTGTAGGTTTGCCTGGGAGGCACGTCCTCAGTGGCAGGAGGGCTTCCCCAGCAGGCCTCTGGGCACCAGAAACAAGCGGATGGCTCGGGTCCCAGCATCTCCTCCTCCATGCACCTCTGCTTCTCGCCTCTGCTTAAGCAGGTGCCCTTTAGTGCCTTCTCCAGCCCCAGTGGAACTATCCACAGGAAGGGAGAGGCCGGCACCCACTTCTCGGAGGTCCACCTAGGATGGTTTCCCGCCCCGGGCTGGGTGACAGCGAAGCCAAGGGGCCTGCCTCTGGCTCCCCAGGCTCCAGGGCCCCCCCAAGGCCTCTCCTCCACGGCCCCAGCTTCACCCTTTTGCCCCCCCTTCAGGCCTAGCCCTTCTCACTGGGGGCTCAGGCCAGCCTCGCCCATCCCATGACTCTCCAGGAGGCTCCGGGGTCCACCCGCCTGGAAAGCAGGTGAGGAGCTTGCGTGAGGAGAAGCAGTCTGGGGGCAGGGGATCCATCCCAGATGGGAAGCCTGGGTCTGGGGAGAGGGGAGCCGCAAATCGGAGGTTGGGAGACAGGAAGCCATCGTCCACCCCACCTCCTTCCCCACCGCAGGTACCAGGCCCGGAAACCACGGAAAGGGGAACTTGGTCTTTTCTTGTTTTGCTCTCAACCCCTTCCTGTCTCCAAGCTCAGGGCAGCTGCTGGGCTCACCCCACCCTGCCCCCGACTGCCACCCCAAAGACTCCCATTCTAGGGAGAGCCCGGTCGGCGCGTGTCCTGACCCCCGGGCTCCCCCACCTCCATCTTGGTTGCGGTGGTCCCTCACCCTCGCCCGCTCCCGGAGCTCTCAGACACGCAGACGGACCCTCCTCCGCGCACCCACACCGCAGGCGAGTCCTGCCACGCGGGGCGTGAACGGGCTCTGTCCCCGCCTCCGAGCCAGCTCGCTCTGACAGTCTGTCGGCCCCCGCAGAGGGCTTCTGCCAGGCTCCCGCCTGCCCCACAGGTGGCCCAGGGCAGCGATGCCGAGTCCCGTCCCCGGGTTCCAGCCTTACCTGCTGCTGAGAGATGAGTGACCCTCCAGACGGAGGAGGGAGAGGAGGAGGAGGAAGCAGCTGGAGGAGCCTGCGACTGCCGGCTGAGGATGCTCTTGTCAAGACAATGAATGAGAAGCGGCGGCGCCCGCCTCCTTAGCGGTGGCAGCGCCCCTTTGGGCGGAGCTCTTAAAGGGGAGAGCCCTTCCCTCCGCAGAGGCGCCGCCTCGCCCCACCAGCCCGCAGCCTCGCCTCCCCTCCCCTCCTTCCGCGGAGAAGCTCAGCGCCTTAGCTGCCAATTCCAAACCAAAACAGATGCTGCTGGCCAGTCGCTGACAATCTGATCTGCACTTTTTAATGTCAAAATGTAAAAAATACCCGTTCCTTCTTCCCTCCTTCAGCCCACCCCCAGCCTACTCGCCATCCTTCGCCTGGCATTCATAAAAGGGCCCGTCAGTCCTCCCAGCGGGCCTTGGTACAGCCCCCCCCCAACCCCCCGCCCCAGCTAAGGCTATGCTGCCATCTCTTCCCCCACCG
>NW_006779491.1:2334659-2369743 GCF_000442215.2 Lipotes vexillifer | reverse complement strand
GAAGCAGCCGCATGGCACAGGGATATCGGCTCGGTGCTTTGTGACCGTCTGGGGGGGGGAGGGGGGGGGGGGGGGGGGGGGGGGGGACAAGGAGGAGGCAGAACCCTGCACCCACCTGCACCCAGGAAGCCTGGGGCCTCTCCAGGCTCCTACATTTACAAGCAGGTGTCCTTGGGAGAGTCACTTAACTTCTCTGGGTCTGTCCTCACCTAGGAGCACCTCTGCCTGCCTCACAGGGGTGAATGAAATAATTCGGTGTTATGGAGAGCCTCTTTGCGCAGGGGCTACGGAAGTGAAAAGTCAGAGTCGAGTTCCTTCCCCAAAGAGCTCTCAGCCTACTGAAAGGAGAGGCACAAATAACAGCTCCAAGAGCTAAGTAGAGGCCGAAGCCCAGACTTCAGACTAAGAGGAAGGAGTTCGTTCCCATCCTTGGCATCAGAGTATCGGAGGTAGCAAAGCGGAAGGGCCCGCTCTAGAATCAGACTGCTTTATGAGCTTGACTCCTGGCCGGCCCGCACACTTACTGAGTGATGTTAGGCAGGTTCCTTAACCTCCGTCAGCCTCAGTTTCTCTTTCTGTAACAGCGTCATACCTACCTCCTGACTTGATTGGAACGGAAAGACTTCTGCACCTCATCCAAAGTGTAGCAAACACTTAATAAATGTTGCCTCTCACCACTGTTACTGTTTAGAGTATTGGGACTGAACCTGAAAGGATGAGAAGGGGCCAACAGGCGTGACCGGAGGAGGTCTTGTCAGCAGAGGGGCAGCCTGAACAAAGTCCCAACGATGTGGTCCTTCAGCCCCTGGTTCAAATCCTGCCTCCACCACAGCTTGGCTGCGTGATCTTGGGCAAGAGGTCTAAACCTCAGTTTCTTCATCTGTAAATGGAGGCTAAATATGATTTGTCCTGTCCAGCTCACAGTTATGAGGCTCGAGTGGTTATAAAAGTGTCCTGCACACTTTTATTCCATTCAAGCATCCAATTGTAAGAACCTCTGTGTTGTATTTCACCTGAAAGCCTGCTACTGGACTGGACTGGACGGGGATGGGCAGGGATTGTGTTGTATAGTCTCCAGCGGAAGTGATGAGAATAACGGCTGGGATTTACTGAGCACCTACTGTGTGCTGGGCACTGCTCTAACACTATAAATACGCTGCACTCACTTAATCCTCACAACACACCCAGGGGGCAGATACCACCTCCAATGTAAAGAGAGGAAACTGAGGCACCCATGACCTTCAGTCCTGGGGCACCTCATTTCCAGGCAGAGGACAAGCACGTTGTGAGGGGCCAGAAAACCATGCCCCCTGAGGCAGAGCCTGACAGGCATGGAGAGGGAAAGGTGGGGATGCGCAGAGGCTACTTTCTCATTCCAGCTGGTCTGCTGTGGGGCGGGGGGCACAGACGCGAGGCTGGTAGTGGAGGCTGTCAGGCAGCAGCTGTCCCAGCAAAACAAGAGTGAGCGTTAGTTCGGTAGTGGGTGCTAAAGGGCCCTGCCATGCGGCTCTTCATGTGATTAAGATGAGGCTGATCCTTCCTGTGAGGGGTGTTGGGAGGGTGTTCCTGCCAAATGCCACTGGACCAGCATCTTACCATCCCCTCTTTACTGGAGGCTGCATCTGGGTTTTCCTTGAAGAAACCAACCTTTATGCACTGGCAATCCTTGAGGTTTGAGAGGGTGTCCAGGGTAGGCACACAGTCCACCTTTCCCCAGTCAAACCTACCTTTTTTGATTGGTTCAGGGGTGGACACTTAAATCAAGTCTATGCATGCAGAAGCAGATTCACTGGAGCTGCTAGGAAAAAGAGCCCTCTTTCCACTGGGGGTTAGTAAGCTAAAAGGCTGTAAGCCCAGGACTACTAGTGACCATCTTGACACCATGTAGGAAAAGCCAGCCAGAGTAAGCCCACACAGAGGACTGCAGACACAAGATATGAAGACAGACATATTCTTGACATCATTTGAGTATCTGGATCAAGCTGTGCCTGAGTCCCTTAACCTTTCATAAGTTCCTTTTTCCACATAAGTCAGTACGTTTGAGTTGGATTTCTGGCATTTACAGTTGAAAGTGTTCTGACTGGTACACACACCATGGAGGGAGACAGGACCGGAGGCCCTTCCAAGGTGCCAGATACACAGAGTAAAGAGGGACTGAAATGCTGAGCATGGGATAAAGTTCAAACTCCTTAGCAAGGCCCACAAGACCTCCTCTGGTCTGTCCTGCCCTAAAGGTCTGTAGAGCATGATGGTGTCAGCCCCAGAGAACCTTTCCTTCATGGTTCTCCTGCTGCCCCAGCGCAGTGATGTTTCCTCACCAGTAAAGGTGCACAGCACTGCTCACTTACACTAGAGTGTGTACCCATCACCCAGCTTCAGCAAGTACCAACACATGGCCAATACTCGTTCATTCCTTCTTCCACATTATTTTCTTGGCATCTATTAAAAGAAATCCAAGACATCATAGCATTTCAGCTTACGCACTTCTGCATTTATTTCCAACAGATAAAGACTTTTAAACTCTTAGAGTTTTTAATAAAATTGCATTAACTTTATAGATTAATTTGAGGAGGATATTAAGACTTCCATCCATGAATATAGTGTATTTCTCCATATATTTATGTCTTCTTTTATGTCCCTTAATATGATTTTATAATTTTCTCTATAAAGGTCTAGTATATCATTAAATTTCTCCCCCCAATAGGTGTATTATAGTTTTGTGGCTATTTTGAATGGATTCTTCGCATTCTAGTTGTAACCTTATTTTATTTCCTTTCAAAAATCAACTTTATTTACATACAATAAAATACACCTTTATTCCCATACAATATAGCACACTCAGTTTAAGTGCATGGTTCAATTAGTTTTGACAAATGTATATACCCGAGTAATTACCACCATAATCAAGATATAAAATATTTCTATCACTCCTAAAAGTTCACACCCTTCTACAATCAGTTTCCACCCTCAGACCCCGGCAACCACTGATCTGCTTTCTGTCAGTATAGATTAGTTTTGCCTGCTCTAGAATGTTCCATACAAATGAAATCATACAGTATGGGTCTGTCTTTTTTCATTCAGCATAATGTTTTGAAATTAATCCATTTTATTGTATGTCAGATAAGGATTTTTATTTTACCCAAGCACAATACCACTATGTAATACATAATTATACCTAAAATGTTTAGCAATAATTTCTTTTTTAAAAAATTTTTAAAAATTTATGTATTTATTTTTTTTGGCTGCGTTGTGTCTTTGTTGCTGCACGTGGGCCTCCTCTAGCTGCAGTGAGCGGGAGCCACTCTTCATTGCGGTGCGTGGGCTTCTCACGGAGGTGGCTTCTCTTGTTGCAGAGCACGGGCTCCAGGCGTGGGGGCTTCAGTAGTTGTGGCGCACGGGCCCAGTTGCTCCGCAGTATGTGGGATCTTCCCCTACCAGGGCTCAAACCCGTGTCCCCTGTGTTGGCAGGCGGATTCCTAACCACTGCGCCGCCAGGGACGCTCTCTTATTTTTTTAAAAAAATTTATTTATTTAATTTTACTTTTGGCTGCGTCGGGTCTTAATGGCGGCACGTGGGATCTTCCTTGCGGCATGCAGGATCTTTCGTTGCAGTGCGCGGGCTTCTCTCTAGTTGTGGTGTGCATGCTCAGTATTTGCGGTGTGTGGGCTTAGTTACCCTGCGGCATGTGGGATCTAGTTCCCCAACTAGGTAACGAACCCGCGTCCCCTGCACTGGAAGGCGGATTTTTAACCACTGGACCACCAGGGAAGTCCCTAGCAATAATTTCTTAACATCATCTAATTCCCAATTTATGTTCAAATCTCCATGATTACGTAAAAAGAGAAAAAAAAAAAGAAAAAAAGAACCCAGAAGTGACTCTTAACATCACCAAAAGTAGGACACCCAGATATAACGTGCCTCCCATAAAATGATATAATAAGTATGTAGCATCACTTTTGCAGTATTCTTGCCAAAATCATCACCATCATCATCATCATCATCACCAGCCAGAATCTAATGGAGCCTCTAGATCTAGCTATTAGTTTATAGGAAATAAAAAGGATAGAAGACCAGGTTAAACAATACCAGGAGAAAGCAATTACCTAAATCTATAATGTAGAAAATTTTATAGGATAAACGATCTGGCTTCAACAAATAAATGGCATTAAAAGGAGGGGAAATATTTTTTAAAAGCCTTAAGAAACATATCAGCTAACTGTAACATGTGAACTTTCTTTGGATCCTGATTCAAACGAATCAACTTTAAAAGGAGATTTTTTTTTTTTTTTAAGCATGAGTTTTAAAGCAGGGAGACCCTGGTTTGTTTATTTATTTATTTATTTATTTATTTTTGTCTGCATTGGGTCTTCGTTGCTGCGCGTGGGCTTTCTATAGTTGCAGTGAGTGGGGGCTACTTTTTGTCGCAGTGTTCAGCCTTCCCATTGTGGTGGTTTCTCTTGCTGCAGAGCACGGGCTCTAGGTGCACAAACTTCAGTAGTTGTGGCTTGCCAGCTCTAGAGCTCAGGCTCAGTAGTTGTGGCACATGGGCTTAGCTGCTCTGTGGCACGTGGGACCTTCCCGGACCAGGGCTCAAACCCATGTCCCCTGCATTGGCAGGCGGATTCTTAACCACTGTGCCACCAGGGAAGTCCCTAAAAGTAGATTTTTAAAAATTAGGTTCTGTCACTTACAACCAAGAGTCCTGAATGCTCCAAGCAGCACTAGGTCCTTGGTGCTGCACCAACATTCCATCACTGAAGAGTCTCAAGAACTCTGTGATGTGTTTTATTGTCCCTCTTTTACAGACGACCAAAATGAGGCTCACAGGCAGTAAATGACCGACCCACAGTCACACAAACTGGGATCCAAATACATGTCTGGCTGACCCTTGAAACCCATGAGTCCATTCACGGTTTCCAGCTGTTTTGCCGAAAGCCTGCTTTCGGTTTTAAGGTTCGTTGGATTTGTTGACAAAATAACTACCCGTTTCACACAAATAAACAGCTTTAATCAATTCTTTAATGAAAGGTGATTTAACTTAATTTTAATATACAATCTTTAGAAGGAAAGGAACAAGAATATTAGAGAAACATAACAGGGTATATACATCACCGAATTGCGCCGACACCTACTTCCAGATCCAAATAACAGCTGGGAAGTCCCAAGTGACAGCAATCTGGAGCCCCAGTTGGGAAGGGTCCCGGGCGGTTCGTACACCCCACGGGTGAGACTTCAGATTGGAGTTCTGGGGGCTTCCGTTTATAATTCCAGGCCGCAAACTGATATGATCAGTTTGCGTGCAAAAATGCAGCTCTGAGTTTACTTTAATAATGCTGTTGGCTTCACCATGTGGGTCACAAGATTTTCCAGACCCTGGGGGACTGGCCAGGTCCCCAGGGCTCAAGAAATTCCAAGACCCACTCCTTTTCTTATTGTAAGCGCTGCTTGACTTGCTAGCAGCAATAGTTGGGTGTGCAAGCAAGCCCGCAGTCCAGGCAGGGTCACAGGTCGGTCAGAGGCCTGCTTCTGCCTCTGAAGCCTGAACAAGACTGCTTTATTAATTTTCCCAACACCAGTCGACCTCTCGAAGCAGAGGAGGGCACAAAAGCCAAGAGCAGTGGGATCTGGAGGGCGAAGCAGGATTGAAGCATGGTCCGTAGATGGTGGTGGAATGGGTGAATGAAATTACACTTATACTGGGTCTTGAGTAAGAATTTGCCAAGCAGAGAAGAGAGAGGAAGAAAAGCAAGGAAGGGACGATGACGTTTTAAGGGAATGGTGAGCTCTTCGCCATGGCTGGAGCTCAGGTGCTTGGGATGAAGGGGAAAGTGGTAAAGCTGGGAAAACCCCCAGGAGGCAGCTCATGTGGGACCTCAAGCTGTGTCTTCTCAAGGAGTTTGCTCCCTACGCAAGTCTCTGAGTAAAGAAGTGACAGGGTCTCATTTGCAAGAAGTTACTCTGACAGCCTGGACCCTGCCCCTGTGGCCTCCAGGCCTTCTCACAGTTGTGGTCCTCCATCCACCTTCAGGCTCCGCTGTGACCCACATTCAGGAACCATCCCGGCCTTAAGCAGGAGGCACATAAACATGCCTTGTCCACAGGCTCAGGTCTAAGCCAACCTTCTCACTTCTCACCAGCCACCTACTCAGGCTGCCTTCCTTACCTTTATGAGATGATCACTGCTCCTATTTTATGGAGAAAAGAGGCAAGAGTTCTTTCAACCCCTTTACTCCTAACAGCAACAACATCTCCAGCTCCTAGAAACAACCATAGACTGTCATTACAAAGGAGGTGTCCTCCTAGGGCCCAAGGCTGATGCCTCCCTCTTGGGACACATTCCTTCCCACTTCCTCAGTGACCTCACTCCATCGTTTAACCCCTTTCTCCTGCACTGCCAAGTTCTCCTCTCCACAGACCCTCTCTCTTCAGTATCTAAAAACAAGCTGAGTTCCCCTGTGTCTTTGGGGGAACCTCTCTCAACTTGGCAACCTCAAACCACTTCCCTATCTCTGTCTTACCGTTCACAATCAAGTTTCTTGAAAGAGTTGTTTACACTTATTGTCTTCACTTCCTCATTTCCTACTTAGTCTCATGAGTCTGGCTTCTGTTCCCACCTTTCCGCACAGACGTGCCCTTGCCTCAGCCACCAGTGATCTCCTGATCATTACATCAAATGAGCACATTCTGGTGATCATCTGATGCTACCTACCACTCCCTTCCCCTAGAATCTTTCCTTTCTTTTGTGTCTGGGCCCCACCATCTCCTGGTTCCCTTCTTTGCTCTGCAGTTTTCTCTCAGTCCCCTGCAGGGTGTCTCTCCCTTTGCTTAACACACTGTCTGTAGGATGCTCCCCAGGACACCACCTCTTCCAATGCACCCAATCTCCCTACACCATCTCTTCCACATCCACAAGTTCAAACTTTGACAGTCCCCAGTCTGTCTCTGTGGCTCAGTCCTACTGCCTGTGCTCCCTAGTTCTGACTAGCAACTCCATGGCTCGACCGGCGTGTCCCATTAGGACCTCAGGGAGAGCCTCACAAGAGGAGAAAGTCTTGACCTTGAATCTCTCCCTTTCTCTCCATGCCCACAACCACCGCCTGAGCTGTGCTGCTTGGACCATTGTGCTAGCTCCCTGACCGATCGCCTTATTCTGATTCGTCTTCTACCAGGGCCTGGTTTCGTGGAAGACAATTTTTCCACAGACCGGGGCGGGAGGGGATGGTTTTGGGATGATTCAAGCACATTACATTTATTGTGCACTTTATTTCTATTACTTAAATTATTGTAATACATAATAAAATAATTATACAACTCACCATAATGCTGACAGGAGGCGGAGCTTAGGCGGTAATGTGAGCCACGGGGAGCGGCTTTAAATACAGATGGAGCTTCACTCGCTTGCCCTCCGCTCAACTCCTGCTGTGCAGCCCGGTTCCTAACAGGCCATGGACCGGTACCAGTCCATGGTCCAGGGGTTGCGGACCCCTGATGTACAGCATCACTAGGGTCACCTCCCCAGTCACACTATGCCTACCTTACAAAACGCTACCAGCTCCCGAACATTTCTGGGAAAACACTGAAACTCCCTCAGCATGGCATCAAAAGCCCTTCATCATCTTCTCCCATCCACCCTTCTGGCCTTGCTCTTCATCATCACCCAAGCTCAACATGCTCCCTCATTCCTCTGGTCCAGAGGCTGAGCTCTCAGATGTCTACAAGGGAATGAGTGGAGGTGGGTGTTCCAGTTACCCGTATGGAGTAAACCATTCCAAAACTTTGTGACTTAAAATGACAACTGCTTTATTAGCTCTCATTATTTTAGAGTTTGGAAAGGGAGTGTCCTGAGAGAATGCTCCAAGAGGATAGGCCTGTGATTTGCATAGGGTTACTTCCACCACATTCTTTTAGTTAAGCAGTTACAGGACCAGCCCAGATCCCAGGAGAGGGAAAATTAACTCCTCCTTTGATGCGGAGAGTTACAAAGGATTTGCAGCCATCTTTAAGCCACCATGGGTAACACGAATTGCTGATGCAGGCCAGGTGAGTTCTAATAGGGACTGGAGGGACTGCAGCTGCTCTAGCCCTTTGTCACTGGGCAAGAATGAGGGCACTGTGTAGCTAAACCTTCTGGTGCTTCTGGTTTTCCAAGACAAGTTAGAAATATGGATTTTTAAATGAAAGCTCTAGATCTTTTTATATCGGCAACCAATTCAAAAATTTCTAAAAATGTTAGATGAGCAAAATTAAATATATCTTTGGGGCTTCCCTGGTGGCGCAGTGGTTAAGAATCCACCTGCCAATGCAGGGGACACGGGTTCGAGCCCTGGTTTGGGAAGATCCCACATGCCGCAGAGCAACTAAGCCCATGCGCCACAACTGCTGAAGCCTGTGCACCTAGAGCCCGTGCTCCACAACAAGAGAAGCCACCCAATGAGAAACCCGCTCACTGCAACGAAGAGTGGCCCCCACTCGCCGCAACTAGAGGAGGTCCCCGCACAGCAACCAAGACGCAGAGAAAAAAATATATATATATATATATATATATATATATATATATATACATATCTTTCATTTGGATGTGGTTTTTCTGGCCAACAATATTTCTGGACTCTATTCTTTGCCTTTGGCGCAGGCCTGCAATGTCTTAGTCCTTGTTTGCTACCAAATTCTTATGTACTCTGCTTATCCTTTAAGACTCAGGTCAGAGTTTCCTTCTCTGTGAAGCCTTCCCTCATACCTCCCTCCCTGACACAGCCACTCCTCAAATGGTTTCTTTTCTCCCCTGTACTAGTGGCTCCTGATGCATCCCTCTCTCACAGTAATTAGTACATTGGATAGTAATTGTTTACAGGTCCAGCTCTTCCACCAGACTGCCAGGCACAGGGCCCAACTCGTGGTTGGCATTCGATAAACAACACTTCTTTCTTTCCCAATGCTGCTAATCAACCGGCAACTCTTTTTTTTTTTTTTAACACCTTTTTTGGAGTATAATTGCTTTATAATGGTGTGTTAGTTTCTGTTGTACAACAAAGTGAATCAGCTATACATATACATACATCCCCATATCTCCTCTTCCTTCTTGGGTCTCCCTCCCTCCCTCCCTCAACCAGCAACTCTTTTCTGCTCTGCTGACACCAGTTTCTTTCCTGACTGATACATCCTCCGTCCCAACTGCCGTTACAGTAAGTCCCCTACATATGAACCTTCAAGTTGTGAACTTTCAAAGATTCAAACACGTGTTCGCATGTCCAATCACGTAAGTTAGTTCACGTGAAACTGCAGCTTGCCCTCTGTCTCCTATTGCTGACAATCTTTCAGCTCTATCATCTCTTCCCTCTTTTCCCTTCTCTAGTCAGTAACTCTTCTTGCCTGTTCACTCGATGCCAGCCCCTGTATACCAGCTGTTGTACTGTACTACTGTACTTTTCAAGGTACTGTATTGTAATATTAAAAATGTTTTATTTTTTGTGTATTGTTTGTGTTAAAAGTATTATAAAACTATTACAGTACAGCACTATATAGCCGATTGTGTTAGTTGGGTACCTAAGGCTAACTTTGTTGGACTTACAAACGCTCTCAGGACAGAGCTTGTTCCTATATAGGGGACTTACTGTACTCTAGTTCAACCCCTCCTCACTTCTGCCCAGAATGATTCCAAGAGACTCTAACAAGTCTCTCCAGCTCCAGCTCCTCTGTTGCTCCAATCCCTGCCCCTCAGCCAGACTCCTCCCTAATGCACAGATCTGACCATGTCAACCCCCTACTCAAATGTTTTAAGATTCCTCCTTTGTTCCTCCGAATAAAATTCAAACTCTGTGGACAGGGTTAGTGGATGGAGGTTTTGTGCCTCTTCAGCCCAGCTGGTTCAGGGGTAGAAGCAGGGCCATTTAATGTCTGCCTTGGGTCTTTTTCTGGAACTGCTGGTTGCCATTTCTGTCTCCATGTGGGGAAAGACTTCCTGAGAATGAAGCTGACAGGAAAAAACCAAGTGGGAATGAGGAGTTGGGGAGAGAGAGAGAGAGACACAGAGGAGGAGAGAGAAGAGGAGAGATTGATTTTTTTTTTTTTTTTTTTTTTTTTTTTTTTTTTTTTTTTTTTTTTTTTTTTTTTTTTTTTTTGTGGTACGCGGGCCTCTCACTGTTGTGGCCTCTCCCGTTGCAGAGCAACAGGCTCCGGACACGCAGGCTCAGCGGCCACGGCTCACGGGCCCAGCCACTCCGCAGCATTTGGGAATCTTCCCGGCCCGGGGCACGAACCCGTGTCCCCTGCGTCAGCAGGTGGACTCTCAACCACTGCACCACCAGGGAAGCCTGAGAGATTGATTTGATGACCTTGCTGAGCCCCTCGATGTAGTTTCGCATGATGCCAGGTTCATCCCAGGCTTTCCCAGTTCTCAAAGTCAAGGTGAGATCAACAGCCCGCTGGCTAGACTTGGGGGCCTCGTATGACTGGTCTGAAAAGCAGAATAGATACGCACATAAAACAAGGGCATTCATCAAAGAATGCCCACATTGATTCATTTCAACCATGCTGCATTTTCAGAGAACCACACCCACCACTGATCCACTTCCATTTTGGAATTGACAAACCAAGCTCATCACACGTGACCTCTAAGGAGAATTTTATTCCAAAGCCTCACCAACCGTAGGTAGGGTCTCTCCACGTGACACAAATTTCTCCTATAGCCTCCCTTGGGAGCTCTGCAATAGGATCTTGGGACATTAATACTAGAAGGGATCTTAGTCCAGCTGCCTCTTTTTGTGGGTAATGAAACCAAGACCCAGAGACCACAGTTAATTAGACAGAGTCAGAGTCTGTGCTGTGGGTGTGGATTCCCACAGTACAATGTTACCAAGTTTGAGACAAGATCTTTGTCTCTTTTTCACACCCAGCTGCAGCTTAGACACAAAAAAGACACCCAGTCTTCAGGCTTTTTCAAAGACCCATAAGGTGTCCTGCTTCCTTGCTTATGGTAGATAAAAACAAACAGTGAAAGAAAAGGGGGTGCACTAGCTATTGAGTAAACTATTTTTTTCACTTCATATGCGGCTATTTCTGAACCCATTTCCTTTTATCTATGTCCAGATTTTACTCTCATATTTATACAGCATCAGAGCATCTGTTTCAAACTGTAAGCAAGGAGTTTGTCATTATTAGCCACGTCTCTTCGGGTTACAAGTTACAGAAACCCAGCTTAAATCAATATAAGCCAAAAAATAAAAAATAAAAAAAGGAATTTAGGGGTTCACACAACTGACAAGTCCAGAGACTGAATCCAGTTGCTCAAATGATGCTTTTAAGATCATCAGGATTCTCTTTCTTCTTTCTTATGTGTTTAATTCTTGGGCAGGTTCTCTCCATTGATACCAAAGACGACCACCAGAGCTCCAGGTTTATAACTTAACAGATGGGCAACCCTGGAAAAAGAGAGATTCTCTTTCCCAGCAAAAGTCATGAACAGACTCTCATGGGACCAACCTGGGTCACTTATCCATTCTTGAACCAACCCCTGTGGCCAGAGGGATGGAATAGACTGAGTGGCCAAGTCTCAGTCAAGTGCCTATTTCTCAGGTTGGGACGGTGGAGTCAACAATGTTCAAAGGACTGGGACTGAGAACAGGGGCTTAGACCAATCATTTAAAATAGAATGAATGTTGGGATGCAAGTATGACCACTACAGTTCCCCAAGTAAAATCAGGGCAGAAGGAAGACTAGCACTTAGCAGGCAAAAATACAGACTAAACTGCATGATTTAGGCAGCTTTTATTACTCAATCACCTATGTTTCTGATGATATAGGAGTCTTACGGTACATATATATCAGGGTAATAAGATTTTGAATGATAGTTACCAAGGTTGTTTTTATGTTCTTCTCTGAGTTGCAGAAATGCATGTGAGCTGTTTTCCATTGCTAGAAGGCAATATATATGCTAATTGCCGTATTTCAAAGCTGGAAGGAACCATTTTATTGGAAGAAATTAAGGGCCTGGAATTCCCTAGTGGTCCAGTGGTTAAGACTCCGCGCCGCCACTGCAGGGGGCACAGTTTGATCCCTGGTCAGGGAAATAAGACCGCAAGTGGCACGGAGTGGCACCCAGTAATGTAGCGGCAGAGTCCAGTAACCAAGTTAATGGTTTTTCTCACCACATTGCAGCTGTTTCTGATGGCCAAGGAGATATCTGCTGTTTTTGCCTGATTGTCATCTATTCTCTAGTCTATAATAGGAACTAGAATTTCCTTTGGAAGTCTGTAGTGATGATATGATCGTTGCCTACCTAACTTCCATTTCATTTCAATGACTAGTCTAACTCAATCAGGGAAATCCTATTCCTGTGCCAGTAACTGGTTCAAAGATGGACATTTGCCTCAAACTGGCCAATGAGACCAGAAGAAGTCATTAGCAGGTGCTTCATGTAAAGATTTCCTTGCTCATAAAAAAAGATACACTGGGGCTTCCCTGGTGGCGCAGTGGTTGAGAGTCCGCCTGCCGATGCAGGGGACATGGGTTTGTGCCCCAGTCCGGGAAGATCCCACATGCCGCGGAGCGGCTGGGCCCGTGAGCTATGGCCGCTGAGCCTGCGCGTCCGGAGCCTGTGCTCCACAGTGGGAGAGGCCACAACAGTGGGAGGCCCGCGGACCGCAAAAAAAAAAAAAAAAAAAAAAAAAATATATACACTGGTGATCACTTTCTTCCAAAACGTGTGATTATCTAACTCTTTTATTATAGGCACCCTCCTGGATGCAAAATGGAATCTCTTTGTTCTTTTTATTTGCATTTCCCTAATGACTAATGATTTTATCTTTCCACGTGCTCATTGGCCATCTGTATATTTTCTTTGGAGGAATGTCTATTCAGATCCTTTGTCTACTTTCAGTTGGGTTGTCGTTTTAATACTGAATTTTAGGGTTTCCCTGGTGGTGCAGTGGTTGAGAATCCACCTGCCAGTGTAGGGGACATGGGTTCGATCCCTGGTCCGGGAAGATTCCACATGCCGCGGAGCAACTAAGCCCATGCACCACGACTACTGAGCCTGTGCTCTAGAGCCCGTGAGCCACAACTACTGAGCCCGCGTGCTGCAACTACTGAAGCCCATGCACCTAGAGCCTGTGCTCCACAAAGGGAAAAGCTACCGCAATGAGAAGCCCGTGCACTACAATGAAGAGTAGCCCCTGCTCGCTGCAACTAGAGAAAGCCCACGTGCAGCAATGAAGATCCAACACAGGGCTTCCCTGGTGGCGCAGTGGTTGAGAGTCCGCCTGCCAATGCAGGGGACACGGGTTCGTGCCCTGGTCCGGGAGGATCCCACATGCCGTGGAGCAGCTGGGCCCATGAGCCACGGCCGCTGAGCCTGTGCTCTGCAGCGGGAGAGGCCACAGCAGTGAGAGCAGTGAGAGGCCCGCGTACCGCAAAAAAAAAAAAAAAAAAAAAAAAAGATCCAACACAGCTAAATAAATAAATAAAAAATACTGAATTGTATTTTATATATATAGTTCTTTATATATTTTGGATATAATTCCTATATAAGATGTACAATTTGCAAATATTTTATTCTGTGAGTTGTTTTTCACTCTCTTGATGGTAGTTTTTGTCTTTCTAGGACTTTGTCCATTCCATCTAAGCTATCTAATTTATTGGCATATAATTGTTCATAGTATTCCTTTATAATCCTTTTTATTTATGTAGTTGGTAGTAATGTCCCCCAAGGTATCTAATGAGAAATTGGCTTCAATTAAATGGAAGCTGAAATAAATCATTTGAACCTAAAATAACTTTTGAGGGGGTCAGATACTATGTTTTAAGTCTCTTTCATTTTGCTGACAAGAAAAGCTACCTGCAAAAAATGGAATCCAGAAATTAACTAATCAGGTTAAGCAAAAACTTTACATATGGCCTGTCCGGAAAAGGCAAATCCATAGAACAAAAATTGGATTAATGGTTGCCAGGGACATGGGGTCTGGGCAGGGGATGGAGAGTAACTCCTTATGAGTATAGATTTTTCTTTTTCTTGGAGATGAAAATGTTCTGGAATTAGTGGTGATTGATGCACAACTTTGTGAATATACTAAGGACTAAAACCACTGAAATGCACACTTTAAAAAGGTAAACTTTATATAATATATAGTATATTTCAAGAATGCTGTTTTTTTAAAAAAGATTATATGTGGCCTTACTCTAATTTTCCTAATGTTAAGGAATTAAATGCTATATTTTTCTACCATTCAATGAAAAGAGATAAGGGCTTTTTGCTGGGCAAAAAAAATAACTTATTTTATTGCCCCTCTAAAATAGAAACCTTTTTTTTTTTTTTTTTTTTTTGCGGTATGTGGGCCTCTCACTGCTGTGGCCTCTCCCATTGTGGAGCACAGGCTCCGGACGAGCAGGCTCAACGGCCATGGCTCACGGGCCCAGCCGCTCCACGGCATGTGGGATCTTCCCAGACCGGGGCACGAACCCGTATCCCCTGCATCGGCAGGCGGACTCTCAACCACTGCGCCACCAGGGAAGCCCTAGAAACCTTTTTTTAAACAAGAATTGTGAAATATATTTTAATAATTATGAGAAATTATTAATCACAGTTAGTGTAGGAGTTTAATGATATTTCATTAATTTTACTCCTTCATCATTTCAGATGATCCTGATTTACCATGACATTTGTGAGATTTCCCATTCAAAATTTCTTTTCTTCCTTCAAACTGTAAAAAGCTGATACAGCTTTTAGTTTTTGAGATAGTCAACACAATTTTCTATCTTCCTTCTGCAAAGTTAAAAAAACAAGTTTAATTAAAACAACAAAAACAGTACCTATGACATTTTCTAGACCTAAACATATCTTAGAACTTTGTTCATATTTCACAACTACTGCATGGCACTATTTTGTATTGGCCTTGCCAACATTCCAAAAACTGGTTTTCTCCTGAAGTTTCTATCGCAAAGACTCAACTAAGAAAACAGAGTGTGTTCCCTGAGTCTGGCCTCGACCATCTGAGGACCTGGATGTGGACTGACATCAGCTCACCTCCCCCTCAGGGTCAGACGGTGACAAGGAGTATGAGAAGTGGGGCCTTGGCATCTACCTGAGTCTGAAGGGTCTGTCACAAAAGGTGGTTCAGGTGGTTCTCTTGCTCCTTGGCATTTGAAGCACCTCTTTTAATGTTCAGCCACAGAATAGTAAAGAATTACATATTTAATGTTTTCATAATTAAGCATTTTAATCTCAGTAGTAATACATGCTAATTGTATATTAAATCCCAAAAGATACATAAAGAAAAAGTCATTTCAACAGTAACCCTCCATTCCCATTGCCCTCAGGTAAACTATGTCAACAATTTGATGTGTTTTCCTGCACACCTGGCAAAGAATATGCTAAGTGTGGCTGTTTCCCAGAGAGCCAAAGAAAGTCTTGGATAACATAAGCACGCAAAGGAGCCTAGAAAAGAGAATAAAAAGGAACAGTCAGTGGACTGCAAACGGGCCCGAGAAATCTTTTGGGGGGGTGATGAAATCGTTCTAACGTCAGTTTGTGGTAATTGAACCGCACAACTCCATAAATTTACTAAAAGTCATTAAATTGTGCACATAAAATGGGTGAATGTAAATTATACCTCATTAAAGCTGGGATGTTTTGTTTGTTTGTTTGTTTGTTTTGTTTTGGCTGCCGTTTTGTTGTTGTCTTGTTTTTTAAATAGCCAGGAAGATAGGAAGAAAACCAGGGTCTGGTTTTCTCTGTGAGCAGAGGTCTGTGCCCTTTAGAACCTACCTAGACACCCATGGCAGGCAGAATAACGCCCCTGCAAGGATGTCCACACCTAATCCCTGGAACCTGTGATGTGTTCCCTGACATAGATAAAAGGACTTTGCAGGTGTGATTGAGTTTACAGACCTTAAAATAGGGAGAGTAACCTGGATTATTCAAGTGAACCCAATCAAATCACCTGATTCCTTAAAAGCAGTGAACTTTCTCCAGCTGGAAGCAATAGAGATGCTGCAGAAGAAGGCGGAGATTCGCCAGCCACTGCTGGCTCTGGGATGACCGGGCTCTGCGCACACGCACTAGTGAGGCCCCTAGGAGGCCAGGGCGGCCCCCAGGTGAAGCAGCAAGGAAGTGGGGACCCCAGTCCCACCTACAACCACAAGCAGCTAGATTCCGCCAACAGCCTGAATAAGTGGATTCTTCCCAGCACCTCCCCACCGGCATCCAGCCAGCCAGCACCTTGACTTCAGCCCATAGATCCCAGAGCAGAGAAACCACTTGGGCCGACCTGGATTTCTTTGCTACAGAACTGTGAGGCTGGAGATGTGGGTTGTCTTAAGTCTCTAAGTTTGCGGTCATTTGTTAGGGTAGCAATAGAAAACTAATACAATACCGAAATTATAAATCAGATGTCAGACCCCACTTCAAACCTTTTAATGACTTTTTGTTGTCTAAAACCAAACAAAGTCTAGACTCCTTAATGCAGAACGTGTGGCCCTCCATGACCTGACCCCCACCCCACCCTGACTCACTCATAAGCTAGAGGCTGTTCTCCCACCTGCACACACCCTGCTACCTCTCACCTCCCTTCCTCTCCGTAGTATGACCTTCTCATTTTCTTGGACTAAACCTAGGCATCACCTATTTCAGGAAGACTCTCCGATCTGTGCTCCATAGCACTTGCTGAATGGTTACTTCATTATAATACAATATAATAATAATAATAATGACATACTTACAAAGTATTACAATGAACCATTTACTGCATGGACCCCCGCTTAGGCTGTAACTTCCTCCAGGGCAGGATCAAATCTTATTCATCTTTGCTTCCCGGGTGCCCTCTACGGTGGATGCTCCATAAATATTATTTACATGTCCCATTTTATTACAATATTTATTTATTTATTTGGCTGTGCTGGGTCTTACCTGCGGCACGTGGGATCTTCGTTGACGCATGCAGGATCTTCAGTTGCGGCACGCGGGATCTAGTTTCCCGACCAGGGATTGAACCTGGGCCCCCTGCTTTGGGAGCACGGAGTCTTAACCACTGGACCACCAGGAAGGTCCCTACATGTCCCATTTGGAAGAAAAAGCTTTGGTAACTAATAAAGAAGTTCATTAATCTACAAGGAGGTTAGATCGTGTGGGCCGCTCCCATGTCCATTCATTTGTAAGGAAGTAAGTGGGAGTTCGGCTGTGTTCCCTAGTTTATTTCCATGAAACAGGACTGTGTATCAGACCTCAAACTTTAGAACAAGCTCCTTGATCCTCCTCGCAGCTAATGTTTTATAGATACTATTGTTGACATCCGTGGCAGAAGGAAACCTCCTTCCTTGATATTTCGGTGTTAGTGGGAAATCCTCGCAGCTACACGTGTCCACACTTGCCACCTGGTTACTCACTTGGATATTGGCTATGTCAGAAGGGCCTTGACGTATGAAACTACCAGAGTCAGGTGACTGAAGTTTCCGAACAGTACCTTCACCAACCTTTGCCTGTTTTCCTAGTGAATATCAAGCTAATAGGTCTTAGAGGCATTTGCCAATCACTTTTCCTCTTCTCTTGATGATAAATGTCAATGACACATTTTTGCACTTTGCATTTTGGATCTTTGTTCTTCAGAATGGATTTCTCTTGGGGAAAAATTCATCCCATGTATGCAAGACCATTCACCATTTTTTTATGACCTATTTATTGCTACTACCACATTTTCTAACTAGGATTTTTTTTTAATGTCACTGCCATTTTGTCTTTTTCTAATTAATTAACTTATTTATTTTGGCTGCATTGGGTCTTCGTTGCTGCGCACGAGCTTTCTCTAGTTGCGGTGAGCGGGGGCTACTCTTCGTTGCTGTGTGCGGGCTTCTCATTGCAGTGGCTTCTCTTGTTGTGGAGCATGGGCTCTAGGCATGTGGGCTTCAGTAGTTATGGCACACAGGCTCAGTAGTTGTGGCTCATGGGCTCTAGAGCGCAGGCTTAGTAATTTAGGCACACGGGCTTAGTTGCTCCGTGGCATGTGGGATCTTCCCAGACCAGGGCTGGAAACCGTGTCCCCTGCATTGGCAGGCGGATTCTTAACCACTGCGCCACCAGGGCAGCCCTCTAACTAGGATATTAAACACTGATGAGGCATAACAGGGTTAACAATGTTTGTAAAACACCTCAAAACCAAGTACAAACCCAGGAAACACACCAAAGATTAAGGGGTAATGCTGATGCTTAATAATGCTAAAACGATTGCATACAACCGTTAATTCCATCTGTTGGTTCAGGCAGAGGTGGCACATGCTTTTCCTTGGGTACAGCTTGGTTTTTCCTATAAAGGTGTACGAGTTGAATAAGCAGAGAAAATTGTGTCTTTGGACTTGAAATTAAAATTAGGTTGTAATATTATAGCACACATATTTAGAGGCAAATGCTCAAAATGTTCACCATTAATTTCCAAAGATTGTTGAGAATGGTGACCCCTGAACTGACAAGTATTTAGTTTTCTATACTTTCTCTCACTGGTTCCCTCCTTTCATAAATGAGTACCTGATATGTTCTGCCTCAAATCTATCACGTAACCTAAAAGTGGCTGCATGTGTTGGTAAATGAGTTTCATATTCACGTCTCCAGCATTGCTGAGCCCTTGACAACATCTTCCTTTTCCTTAAAATCCAGTTAGGATGCTCAAACATCAGGTATAATCCTGACATCCTGGACCTCTGCTTTTTCACCCATGCTGCAACTGGTGTAATCAAATGACATCACTAACACCAACCTGGGAAACAGTACAAATTATCACATCTTATCTGTATTTGTAAATGTCTTCATCAACATTGAGATGTGTAAGTGTTTTTTTTGGCAACCCTCTGAAGATGAGTAACGTGATAAAACGCTCTCTTCTAACAGAATATCCAAACTTCTGACCTTAGTCCTCAGAGCTTCTTTGTAATCTGCCTCTCATATTCCTCTCCACACAACTCTTATTCTTGACCTCTTCACTTCAGGTAAATTCATCTGGTATTTATCATCACTCCCTTTTACCTACCCAAACCCAGCCCATTTCCCTGAAGTTCCATTTTTTCCCATGAAGTTATTTTTTTTTCTGAATTTCTAAATAATTTATTAGGAATCAAAACAATTCAGTCATAAACAAACTGGATGTCTGCATCTTATACTTCAAGAAAAGGTTTACTTTTCTTTTGGCTACACTGCACAGCTTATGGGATCTTAGTTCCCTGACCAGGGATTGAACCCAGGCCACAGCAGTGAAAGCGTGGAGTCCTAACCACCGGACCACTGGGGAATTCCCTTACTTTTTTTTTCTTTCAGAGACATCAATGGTTTAATGGATGGGGGAATCTTACATGTCTGAAACAAGGTGGAGTGACACCCCACCGTGTACGGCAGATAGCAGGCATGACGTGGAGGCAGTCTTCCCTTGAAAAGGTTTACTTTTAAAAATTGGAGCACTTCAGGGCTTCCCTGGTGGCACAGTGGTTAAGAATCCATCTGCCAATGCAGGGGACACAGGTTCGAGCCCTGGTCCGGGAAGATCCCACATGCCGTGGAGCAACCAAGCCCGTGCACCACAACTACTGAGCCCACATGCCACAACTACTGAAACCCGCACGCCTAAAGCCCGTGCTCCGCAATGAGAAGCCCACACACCGCAACAAAGAGTAGCCCCTGCTTGCCACAACTAGAGAAAACCTGCGCACAGCAACAAAGACCCAACACAGCCAAAAAAAAAAAAAAAAAAAAAAAAAAGGAGCACTTCAGGTTAAAGACGGTAGATTAACACATGTATTTACCCCTCTTCCTGCCAGAACTATAATAAAATGACAGTAAGAGGATTTTTCTAATGCCACAAAACCACAAGAACAGTGAGAATGAGAGAAGACCATAGGAACACAAATTTTATTGTTTTTGTTTTTTGAAATATAGTTGATTTACAATGTTGTGTTAGTTTCTGGTGTACAGCAAAGTGATTCAGTTATACATATATATATATTTTTTAAAGGTGATTTTTAAAAATGTTATTTATCTATTTATTTGGCTGCATCACGTCTTAGTTGTGGCACATGGGATCTTTGTTGTGGCATGCGGGATCCTTTTTTTTTTTTAATATTTGGCTGTGTTGGGTCTTTGTTGCTTCACATGGGCTTTTCTCTAGTTGCGGTGAGCGGGGGCTACTCTTCAGTTGCGGTGCGCGGGCTTCTCATTGGGTGGTTTCTCTTGTTGCAGAGCATGGGCTCTAGGCACACAGGCTTCGGTAGTTGTGGCACGCAGGCTCAGTAGTTGCGGTGCACAGGCTTAGTTGCTCCATGGCATGTGGGATCTTCCCGGACCAGGGATAGAACCCGTGTCCCCTGAATTGGCAGGCGGATTCTTAACCACTGCGCCACCAGGGAAGCCCCTATGTCTGCATTTTTATAAGAAGCATATATTTATTTTTTATGAAAAGATGTTTTAATGGATCAAAAGAAATTGGTTGAAAAGTATTTCTGGTCACTGGTTTGGCAACCTTCCAGCCAGGGACATATATTTCACCTTTATAAATGTAAATAATTATTTGTAAAGCTGAGGTAGTTTTAAAATCTGGCCAAAAATTCTTTTTTTTTAATGGCTTAAAGCAATATCCATTTTATTGAGCTTACAATTCTGTGGGTTGGTTGAACAGTTTTTCTGAGCCATAAACTCTTTGACACTCCTCCCATCAAGAGGTGGGGTCTGGGGGAGTTCTCTGGTGGCCTAGTGGTTAGAATTCCAGGCTTTCACTGCCGTGGCCCGGGTTCAATCCCTGGTCAGGGAAATGAGATCCTGCAAGTCGTGCCGTGCAGCCAAAAAAAAAAAAGAGGTGGGATCTATGTCCTCTTCCCTTAATTAAGGCTGTCTGTGACTGCTTCAATAAAAAGTGTGGTGGCAATGATGCCGGGTGACTTCCAAGGATGGGTCATGCAGTTTTCACCTTGCTCACTGGAACACTTGCTCCTGGAGTCTGGAACTCCCAGGTAGGAAGTCCAGTTACCCTGCCACAGTCATGCTGGTAAGGACACCCATAGGCACTGGGTTGAGCCTGTCCTTCAGCCATCCCAGCCCAGGCCACAGTCATGTGAGTGAAGAAACCATCTTGGAAGTGGATCCCCCAGTCCCAGCTGTTCCAACCCCAGCTGAGTCACTCCCAGCTGTTCAGGTCATCCAAGATGAGACTCAGACATCATGAAACTGAGTATAGTGTATGCCTTTTCCAAATTACTGACCCACAGAGTCAGCGAGCATTTAAAAAAAATGTTTTATACCACTAAATATTGGAATGGTGTGTTACAGCGTAATAAATGAAACAAAAGCTAAGGGCAATAGTGGCAAGTAATTATGTATTAATGTACTCAGCATGAAGAAAACAATGCCTACAACCATTACAATGCTGAATTAATCATTGGGTGCTAAATTGATGCATAAATTAATCATTGGGTGCTTGGGTGCTAAATTAATGAACAATTATTTCCTTGCATGTACTAAATAATTTTCTCTTTATGTTCCAATACTAAACTAATATGTGTAATTTTAATTATCACTTCAAGAACATCCAACCAAAAATAAACAAAGAAAAAAAAGTCATTCCTTCATCCCTTTTAGATCCTGATGATGATGCAATGGGAGAACATTTAAAGGAACTAAATTGACTGCACAGGAAATTCTACAAGAGAATATGGAAGAGCTACCTACTCAGAGATAAACACACAAGACTGGTATAAACCTATAAGAATATTATCAGGATGGCTGAGACTGTGAAACATGCTATAGACAACAAAAAGGGCTTTTAAAGGTATATTTGGAGCAAGAAGAAGGGAGAAATGGGCCCATTGCTTAGGGTAGATGGTGTAATATTAACAGATGACCAAGAGAAAGCAGAACCTTTCAACTTTCATTTGGTTTGCCTTCTATAAAGAAAATGATGCTCAAGATTTTAAAATGGTTTAAGGTTGTGGTTCAGAGGAAATGGAAGCCCCAAAAGTGAAGAATAATGATATGAGAAAACTAAATTAAAATGTTCAAGGGGCTTCCCTGGTGGCGCAGTGGTTGACAGTCCGACTGCCGATACAGGGGACACGGGTTCGTGCCCTGGTCCGGGAAGATCCCACATGCCGTGGAGCGGCTGGGCCCGTGAGCCATGGCCGCTGAGCCTGTGCGTCCGGAGCCTGTGCTCCGCAATGGGAGAGGCCACAGCAGTGAGAGGCCCGTGTACCGTAAAAAAAAAAAAAAAAAAATGTTCAAGACCCCAGATTTGCATGCAATCCATCCACAGGATACTGAAGGAAACCGGAGGTATGGTTTGGGAACCATGGTAGACAAACTCTGAGAAATTTTAGAAAATAGGAAAAGTATCGGAGATAGGCAAACACCATTTTACTTTCAAGAAGTTTTAAAAAGTGATTTTTAAAACTATTCACCAGTGACTTTGGTATTAGTCTCCCTGACAAGGTTCTAGATTCTATATCCTTCAGATAATTTGTGAGCACTATTTGTGAGCACCAAGTAGTGGGGACAGTGAGAACTAATGTTAAATAAACCTCATTTCCCTTTTTCATAGTGTTACGATAGGGTTATCCCATGATGAGACAGGGGAGCCCTTAGGATTTTATTTGCTTTCTACCTTGATTTCAAGGAGGAAGCACAGTCTTTCAGGACATCCTTGCAGATCATATAAAGGAACATGGTCATGAGTTCAGGAATTTGGTGGGTCTGTAGTAGTTTGGATGTTAATATTAATTAAATGCTTATTTGGGTGATGTCAGAAAGATGACAGAGAAAGGACCTATGAAAATTCACTCCTATATAAGAGCAGTAAAGAACCCAGCCAAAAATTGTCAGAATCAACTTTTTAAAAACTCTATAAATTAACCAAAGGCTAACAGCAACTTGAGGAATGCTTATTCAAGAAAAATTGCTGAATCTTGGTGAGAACACTGAACTTTGTGACATTTGAACTTGCTTAAGTCCCGTCCTCTACTCTCCAGCTCTGTTGAAACCTTGAAAAATAGCCCCCATTCCCAGTACAACCTGGAAGACACTGGAGGGAAGAGAATGGAGCTGGAGCACTTTCCAAGTCTTTATTTTTTTTTTCTTCTTAATTGCAGTATAGTTGAATTACAATGTTGTGTTACTTACTGCTGTACAGCAGAGTGACTCAGTTATATTTTCATATTCTTTTCCATTATGGTTTATCACAGTTCTTTCCAAGTCTTATTTCCAAAGAATTGTCATTATTGGCACTGTCTCGTGGTTCCTTGGAAGACCCAGCTTACAAGGCTGTCTGTATTTGACTTCACTTGGAGCTTGCCCAATGTGAGAAGTCCTCTTCCCAGGGGTCATTTGTCAAAAACACTTAAAGGCAAGTGTTTTAACTTCGCAGCTGCCTGAGGTAGTAGATAGCTGTTAGGGCAAACAATAGACTAACCAAAAAGCTTTAGAGGAAAAGCTAGGGGAGATCAAAGCTCTGAGATGACGGTGTGAGGAGCTCTGCCTTCCCATTCCCCAGAATAACAAGCAAAATTGATGAAAATTATTTTTGTAAAAAACTTAAAATTTCTGGAAGTTGTACTAACGGCACATAGCCAATGAAGAGACATTTACTCAGGAAAATCTACTAAAACTTGGTAAAACTAGGAAGAGTCCGTGGCATTAGAGTCAAAAGAATTCCCTCCCTCCCACCCTCACCCCAGCTCATCTTAAAGGAAACTCTGCCCCAGGTAGGTGTGGCCAAGAAGACAGGGCTCCCTCTCCCCTCAGCTCCCAATCAAGCCTTACCATATCTCATGAGGGACAGGCTGCCAGCATTTTTCATCCCCTCCAACTCCAGGCTGAAGAGGCTAAATTTCTGGTGAGTGTGTTAGAGAAGTAGGGGGTTCCCTTCCCCCATGCAGCCCCTACTCATAGGATGGAGGCTCTGTCCCTGGTGTGATGGTCCAAGGACACTGGGGCCCCAACCACCCTCATCCCAGCTTGCTTGTAGAGCAGAGATCCAGTGCTGGGAGAAGCAAGCCAAGAAGACCAGAAGCTACTGCCCTAGCCAGTGCCCAGAGTAGTAGTTGAGAGACTTTGCCCAGGGAGAAACAGTCCATAGAAAAGAGACTTGAGGCTCTCCCCAAAGGAACTGACTTTATTTGAAATTTAGTATAGGAAAGCTCAAGCCTAAGGGCACTCTCAAAAAAAAAAAAAAATAGCTCTTCTTAATTAAGAAGCACAAGGCTAAACCATAAGCCACTTCATTCACCAGAGAGAACCAGTGAAAGAGACAGCTAAAAAGAGCCCTCCTGGGGTCAGAACAAACCTCAAAGACCAGCCTTAACACCTACCCCTGCCCAAATTTAATTGAATCAGACTGCTGAGCAATATATGCCCCAGGGCATTGTCAAAAACAATAGAGCAATCAGCCAGTAATTAGTGGAGCCTAATAGGCAGTGTGTAATATCAAATGAAGCAGACAACTTACCAGAGAAATCGGGAAAGAGACAAAGAGAGCCTGCTATAACCCCTGTCATCCCAAGGTGACAAGGGCTGAAACAGGAAGGCATAGTCCCAGGCTATGCCCTTCAAGGAGCAAGACCAGAGCTTTCAAGGTGAGGGAAAACTAACTAAAATAGCCTAATCAAGTCACAAAACAAACAAGCCAACAACAGCGAAAACAACCCCTAGGGAGGGAGAAGGGGACTCAGTATCCAGAGTTGCTATAGTACCTAAAATGTCCAGTTTTCAACAAAAATTATGAGACACGTAAAGAAAAAGTGTAACCTATACACAGACAAAAAAGCAGGCAACAGAAACTGCCTGCGAGAGGGACTAAATGTCCAATTTAACAGGCTTCGATGTAGCTATTATAAACACGTTCAAAGAATTAAAGGAAACCATGCTTAAAGAAATAAAGGAAGGTATGATGATGATGTCTCATCAAATAGAGACTAGAGACTATCAAATAGAGATAAAGGGGTGGAAATTATTTTTTTAAATAACCAAAAAGAAATTCTGGAGTTGAAATGTACGTTAACCAAAAGGAAAAAATCATTATAAGAGCTCAACAGTTGATTTGAACTGGCAAAAGAAAGAATCAACAAACTTGAGGATAAATGGATAGAGCTTATGGAATCCAAAGAACAGAGAGAAAATGGAATGAAGAAAAGTGAACAGAGCCTCAGAGAAATGTGGGATGCCTTTAAACACACCAACATATGTGCAATAAGAGTACCAGAGGAGAGGAGAAAGAAAAAGGAGAAAGGAAAAACATTTGAAGAAAACTTGGCTAAAGACTTCCCCAATATGCTGGAAAATGTTAATCTATACCTCCAAGAAGCTCAACAAATCCCAAGTAGGATAAATGCAAAGAGATCCACATCCAGACATATCATAGTAAAAGTACTGAAAGATAAAGAGAAAATCTTGGAAACAGCAAGAGAAAAAAAAGATTTATCACATGCAAGGGGGTTACAATAAGATAAACAGCTGGACCTAAATGTAAGAACTAAAACTATAAAACTCTTAGAGGAAAACATAGGCATAAATCTTCATGACCTTGGAATATACAACAGTTTCTTATCTAAGAAACCTATGTACAAGCAACAAGAGAAAAACTAGATAAATTGGAATTCATCAAAAGTAAAACATTTTGTGCTTAAAGAAAATGAAAAGAATCTACTGAATGGGAGAAAATATTTGTGAATCATTTATCTGATAAGGGTCTAATATTCCAGAATACATAAAGAACTTTTACAACTCAACAACAGAAAGACTAACATCCCAATTTTAAAATGGACAAAGGACTTGACTAGACATTTCTCCAGAGAAGATATACAAATGGCCATTAAGCACAAAGCCTTCAGGAAAATGCAGAAAAAAACCTATGAGATACCATTTCACATTTGCTAGGATGGGTATTATAAAAAAAGACAGATAATAACAGTGTTGGCAAGGATGTAAAAAATTGAAACCCTCGTGCACTGCTGGTGGTAATGTTAAATGGTGCAGCCACCATGGAAAAGGGTTTGGCAGTTCCTCAAAAAGTTAAACAGAGTTACCATATGATGCAGCAACTCTACACCTAGATATGTACCCAAGAGAACAGAAGACATATGTTCACACAGAAACTTGTACACAAAAGTTCACAGCAGCATTATGCATAATAGTCGAAAGTGGAAACAGTCCAAACGTCCACCAACTGATGAATAGATATATAAATGTGGTATCTGCATACAATGAAATATTATTAAGGCATAAAATGAGAATGAAGTATTGACATATGCCAAACCCTGGGTGAATCTTGAAAACATGCTAAGGAAAAGAAGCCAGATGCAAAAAGGCCACATATTATATGGTTCTGTGTATATGAAATGTTCAGAATAAGCAAATCCATAGAGACAGAAGGGATTAATTGTTGCCAGGCTGCAGGGTTGGGGGAATGGGCAGTAACTACTAATGGGTATGGGCTTTCTTTGGGGGGTAATTAAAATGTTCTGGAATTAGATAGTGGTGATGGTGGCACAACCTTGTAAATATACTGAAAACCACTGAACTGTACACTTTAAAATAGTGAATTTTGTGAGTTCCCTGGTGGCCTAGTGGTTAGGATTCAGTGCTTTCACTGCTGTGGTCTGGGGTTCAGTCCCTGGTTGGGGAACTGAGATCCTGCAAGCCATGGCCAAATTTTTTTTTTTTAAAAAGGTGAATTTTATGGTATATGAATTATATCTCAATTCAAAAGTTGAATATTAGTATGCACAACGTAATTTAATCTAAAAATATACTAAGCATGAGAAGTCAAACATAAACACTACTTTGTGATTTCATTTATATGAAATCCTAGAAAAGGCAAAACTAAAGTAACAGAAAGTAGATCAATCATTGCCTGGAAGAGAATCACTGGAAAAGGGGGCTTTTTTTTTTTTTTTTTTTAAGTCTTTTGGCTGCACCACGGGCATATGGGATCTTATTACCTCACCAGGGATCGAACCCATGCCCCCTGCATTGGAAGCACAGAGTCTTAACCGCTAGACCTCCAGGGAAGTCCCTAGAAAGGAGCTTTTTAGTTTGAAGAAACTGTTCTATATGGAGGGGGGTTTTTTTTTTTTTTTTTTTTAAGTCTTTTGGCTGCACCACGGGCATATGGGATCTTATTACCTCACCAGGGATCGAACCCATGCCCCCTGCATTGGAAGCACAGAGTCTTAACCGCTAGACCTCCAGGGAAGTCCCTAGAAAGGAGCTTTTTAGTTTGAAGAAACTGTTCTATATCCTGATTGAGGTGACTGTTACATAATTGTACTGAATTACCAAAATTCATCAAGCTGCATATATAAAATGGGTGGATTTTATTGATTGTAATTAATACCTTAATTTTAAAAACAACAAAAATTTGATGTCAGCTTAGGGAGTTACCTCTTATGATAAGAGACATATAACATCTATATATCTTTTGCAGTTTTTAAGGCCTCCATATTTAAAAATCTCTAGGGGCTTCCCTGGTGGCGCAGTGGTTGAGAATCTGCCTGCCAATGCCGGGGACAGGGGTTCGATACCTGGTCCAGGAAGATCCCACATGCCATGGAGCAACTAAGCCCCTGTGCCACAACTACTGCGCCTGTGCTCTAGAGCCTGTGAACCACAACTACTGAGCCCGCGTGCCACAACTACTGAAGCCCGCACGCCTAGAGCCCGTGCTCTGCAACAACAGAAGCCACCACAGGGCTTCCCTGGTGGCGCAGTGGTTGGGAGTCAGCCTGCCGATGCGGGGGACGCGGGTTCGTGCCCCGATCTGGGAAGATCCCACATGCCACGGAGCGGCTGGGCCCGTGAGCCATGGCTGCTGAGCCTGTGCATCTGGAGCCTGTGCTCCGCAACGGGAGAGGCCACAACAGTGAGAGGCCCGCGTACTGAAAAAAAAAAAAAGAGAAGCCACCACAATGAGAAGCCCGCACACTGCAACAATGTGTAGCCCCTGCTCACCACAGCTAGGGAAAGCCCGCACGCAGCAACGAAGACCCAACACAGACAAAAATAAATAAATAAAATTTATTAAAAATCTCTAAAACTTTACTGTACCTAACTTTGTGAAGCAGACAGAATCAATTTATGATCCCATATTTGGATTTGATAAAACTAAAGTTTAGAAAAGTTATGCCACCCACCCAGGTTCACATATTAAAAGCATTTAAATCTCAGCATCCCTATGAAGTAAGTACTATATCCTCTTTTTCAGATGAGAAAACTGAGGAAGAAGTTAAGCAACTGATTAGTGGTGACAGGATTCAAACTCCAGCAGTTTGATTCCAGGACCTGAATTTTTGTTTTGCATTTTTTAAAATTTTTTTTAAATTAAAGGAAAGCAAACTGACATGAGTCAAGTAATATACATCTGCAGCCTGAATATGGCCTTGAGTTACCTGTTTACAGCCTCCAGTGAAGAATCAGATAGACAGATGTTTGAGTCCCAGGCATGACACTTATCACAGGTATGGTCTCCAGCGAGTCACCCAAGCTTTCCGCCGCAGCTTTCCCATGTGTGAAAAGAAGATGACATCTGTTTCACAAGGTTTGTGTGAATATCAAATAAGATCACGTGCCCTCAAAAATCTAGCACTTGGGAGGCACTCAGTTTTCCCCTTCAGTTTAGCCATTGCCTACCTGGCCCTAAGGTACTCAATTTCATTGTGTGTTGAAATAAAATAACCCAAGCCTCTGCAGTTAATAGGATTATAGCTCATCTCTCTTCAGTTCTGGAAAGTGAATTCATGGAGGCAGAAAGAGAAGGGAACTTGCAGTCCCCACACTTCTAATTACTGTGTTCTACCACTGCACAAGTGAATCTCTGACAAACTGTGCTAAGTCCCATTAAAGAAAAGAACACTGTGAGGAGGCATATGAGGTTCAGGGAAAGTCTCTGTGTGGAAGAGAATAAAATATTGGACCAATACAAGGGAAGCAATACTCCTACTATACTCCCACTGGTCAGACTACATATAGAAAATGGTATTCTATTTTGGGTGCTGCATTTTTAACAGGAACACAGTCAACCCTGAGCTCATACAGAAAAGTGCATCATCCCAGCTGACAAAGGGTGTGGAGACCATTCCATAAATATTCAATTCTCTCTTTCAACAAATATTTATTGAGTGCAAAACACATCTTGGTACTGAAGAGGGTTGCAAAGTAAAGACACCATCATTACAGCCTTCAAGAAATTCTACCATCTAGTAGGAAGGGCAAGATGAGCACATAAATAAATATAATACACATTTGACATTTGCTCTAAGACATAAGAGCTGCAGATGTAGCACACGTAGCTGGAGGATACCAGGAAACACTTCATGCTGGAAATGGAAAGGATTCCTTTTATTGAAAAACCTGCATAACGGGCATCCCAAATAACAGAAATTGCATGAGCAAAGGTACAGAAGCAGGAATTTGTATGGTATGCAAGCCATTGAGAAATTCAGTTTTCCTAGACAGAAATGTTCATCTAGGAAATGAGCCTGAGAAAGGTAAGACTTGGATCAAAGGAAGTAAGGCCTTGGATGTTGGTAAGGAATTTGGACTTAATTTGGTAGTTAAAGGAGGAATGAAGATTCTCTAAAGAGAAACATTGTAATGACACTGTTATTTTGCCTGTCCAGCACTTTCTGAGGATAGCACACCAATTTTCATTGGGAAAACCATCCCTCCCCCAGACCAGTTCATGTCATGCAAGTAGAGATAACTAAATCCCCAGTTCTACATCGATTGGTTCAGGGATTTGCACAGGCTCCAAACAGAACCAATAACCAATGGGAGTCAAATCTGGCATTTTTGTTACAAGGAGACAGAAAGACAGAGATGAGCCTTTCCCCTGCTGGAGTTACTGGAAAAAACATCAGATATGAATCTGGACCTGCTGGCAGCCATCTTGCCACCATGAAAGGAACCACCAGAGAATGGAAACAATTCAGAAGAAAGCAGAGGTCAGAGGTGGGACCAAAGTACTGATGACATTGTTTAAGTCCCTGGAGCCAACTGTGCCTTAACATCTACCTCTAAATTTTTCAGTAAGTAAACCCATAAATTTCCTTTCTTGTTTAAGTGGGTTTGAGCTGATCTTTAACCACTTGTTACTGAAAGATTCCTGCTTCATACACACCTTATAAGCTCTTGTGTTTTAGGCATATCTGAGGAGGAAGAAGACTGAAGAAAAGGAGGCTAGTTAGTACAATAGTAGTAGCATCACACAATAGTAGAGGCAAAGTGAAAGGAGGAACCACAAGGAAACATCAGACCAACAGTGAGAGGCCCACATAACGAAAAAAAAAAAAAAAAAAAAAAAAAAAAAGACTAAGGAACTCTTCCAGATTAAAGGAAATTGAGTGATAACAACTAAATGCAACGTGTGATCCTGATTTGGATCCTGAACTAGAAAATGGACATTATGGGGACAGGTGGCTGAAAAAGACCTGTAGATTAAATCTGTTCATGTTAATGTCTTGATTTTAATTATTGTACTGTGTTTATTTAAAATGTTAACATTTAGGGAGTGTCGATGAAGGGTATACAGAAAATTTTTGAACGATTTCTGCAACTTTTGGTAAGTTCTGAAGTTAGTTAAAGAGTTAGAAGTAAAAGAATAAAAACATGAAATTAGGGTTTTTAAAATTTTTATTTATTTATTTGGCTGTGCCGGGTCTTAGCTGTGGCATGTGGGATCTTGTTCCCTGACCAGGAATGGAACCTTGGCCCACTGTATTGGGAGCGTGGAGTCTTAGCCACTGGACCACCAGGGAAGCCCCTGAAATTAGGGTTTGATCAATGGTAGAAGAGATGGCTTTGAGAAATATTGTGATAATAAAATGACAAGGAGTTGGCTAGATGTGGAGAGAAATGGAAAATGCGAAAATAACAGGGTTCAACTCTGAGAGAATGGTGGTTGTCCTGAAACAGAGTCTGTAAGAGAACCAGGTTTGGGAATAAAACGGATGACTTTCATTGGACATCCTAAATTTTCTGTATCAGCTTGTCTCCAGGTGAATACGTCTATCAAACACTGAAATTTTGGAACTGGAACTTGCATGAAAGGCAATGTCTAAGGAGAGATTTAACATAAAGGAAAAACTTGACATCACAGGAGTATGATATGACTAAGAGAGAGATATCAAGAAAGAAGACCGGTGAGGACAGCCCAGGCAAGGAGTCCAGTGGGGGCAGGCAGAGCTGACCACAAAGATTTCAGAGAAGGGATCAGCTGAAGAATGCTTATACCAGGGGAGAGATGTTTAGACCCAGCTAATCTCTCATATATGAAGAAATGTCACAAGAAAATTATAATGAGGTTTTTTTTGGATTTAAAAAAGAGATCAGTATTTAAATCTTAATAAATTATTCATTGTGTTCTGACCCCTATTCCTGTACATTTGCTCCTTTCTCGGTTTGTGCTGGTGAGCTGAGTTAGCTGCAATGGGATTGTTCATTTGTGTTCTTCCAATGTTACTTGCTTGTATTACCCTGAGCAAATTACCAACTGGCCTCTCTTGTGACCTTGACATCACAAAGAGATAAGAGCTGGTTTAAGACTTAGTCTGGGTTGGGACTTCCCTGGTGGTCCTGTGGTTAAGGCTCCATGCTTCTACTGCAGGGGGCGAGGGTTCGATCCCTGGTCGGGAAACTAAGATTCTGCATTCTGTGTGGTGTGGTCAAAAAGAAAAAAAAAGGGGACTTAAAAAGACTTAGTCTGGGTAGATTCAGAGGCTGTGGAGGTACTGCACTACCTGACAGAGGAAATGATTCTAAAGTTCCTTCCAACTCCGTAGTTCAGTGAGCTGCTGCTTATTTTTTTTTTCTGTTAAATGTTTATAGTATCTACTTCACATGGCTGCTATGAGGATGACAGGAGATAAAGTACATAAAAGTGCCTGGCACAGGGAATTCCCTGGCCGTTCAGCGGGTAGGACTTGGTGATCTCACTGCCAGGAACCCGGGTTTGATCCATGGTCGGGGAACTAAGATCCTGCAAGCTGTGCAGCAAGCCAAAAAATAAAGACAAAAACAAAAAAAGAAAAAAAAAGTGGAGTAGTGAAGTCTCTATTAAAAAAAAAAATAAGTGTCTGGCACAGAATAGATGTTCAGTCTCTATCAGTTGAATATGAATTTATGAAATAGACTAAGAAATCCCAATCCAATCTAGAAGGAAGAAGGAAGTACCAACCCCAGCCACTAGAGGGGGCTCTCAGTCACACGCCTTCAAATGAGGCTCAGATACAGCTGAGGTGGCAGGCACCCCTCCGGATACACCAGCCTTTCCCATGCCGGGAAACTCACACCTACTCAGGAAACCTGGCTCCACGCTCAACTCCATGGTGTTTTCCCTGAGTCACTATATTCTCGCATAGTTGCAAAATGATCTGGCAAAAGTCCCTGAAAGGCTTTTACTGCTTACTGAGTAACATCCAAACTCCTTGCCGGAATCGGAGGCCTTCCTCAACCTGGCCCCAACCTACCTCTCCAGCCCAAACTCCCCTTAACCCTTTATACTGCAGCCACACGGGACAAATCATGCTCCTGCCTCTATGGGTGGTTCATGCTGCTCCTTCTTCTTGATGCCTTTCCTCCATACTGTCCTTCTGAAACCCCACTTCTTTTTCAGAGAGGCAGATGCTACCTCCTCCATTATTCCCTCCTCACTTCTCTAGAGTGATCTCACACCTATATATCACATATATTACATCCATCTATCCTGTATTAAATTGATTTCTGTATGTGCATCTTTTCTTTTTTTAATTAATTAATTAATTTTATTTATTTATTTTTTGGCTGCGTTGGGTCTTTGTTGCTGTGCATGGGTTTTCTCTAGTTGCCACGGGGCTCCTCTTCGTTGCAGCGTGCGGGCTTCTCATTGCGGTGGCTTCTCTTGTTGCGGAGCACGGGCTCTAGGCGTGCTGGCTTCAGTAGTTGTGGCACACAGGCTCAGTAGTTGTGGCTCAAGGGCCCTAGAGCGCAGGCTCAGTAGTTTTGGCGCACGGACTTAGCTGCTCCACGGCATGTGGGATCTTCCTGGAGGACCAGGTCTCGAACCCATGTCCCCTGCATTGGCAGGCAGATTCTTTTCTTTTTTTCTTAACATCTTTATTGGAGTATAATTGCTTTTGGCAGGCGGATTCTTAATCACTGTGCCACTAGGGAAGTTCTATCATTTCTTTTTAAGATTAGAAATTCGATGAGTAGAGAGGTCAGTGTGTAATCTGTCCAGGATAACATAGCAAGTGGCAAAAATGGGATTCTAATCCAGGCAATCTGACACCAGAGAGCTCTTGCTCTTCACCACTAATTCACACTATACAGTAATCTTTTATCAGCCCTAGTGCCTAGCTCAGAGCTTTGCACACAGTACCATTCAATAGCTTATCAAATGAATAACTAAAAAAAAAAAGATCTAATTAGCACCTCTTGCTTTTAAAATTAATTATTTATTTTTGGCTGTGTTGGGTCTTCGTTGCTGCGCGCAGGCTTTCTCTCCGTGCTGAGAGTGGGGGCTATTCTTCGTTGCAGTGCGTGGGCATCTCATTGCAGTGGTTCTCCTGTTGCGGATCACGTGCTCTAGGCTTGCAGGCTTCAGTAGCTGTGGCGCATGGACTTCAGTAGCTGTGGCACATGGACTTAGTTGCTCCGCGGCATGTGGGATCTTTCCAGACCAGGGCTCGAACCAGTGTCCCCTGCATTGGCAGGTGGATTCTTAACCACTGCGCCACCAGGGAAATCCCTATTAGCACCTCTTGAAACTTCACCGACTTGTGGGTTATTGGGAACCAGCAAATTGGTCTCAATCTGAATTAGAGCCTCACCATAGATCTAATTATGAGCAATTTCATAATCATAATTACAGTTCCATTTTGTCTCTTGATCTTTAATGCATACAAGGACCTACTCCCAGCTTCTAAGGAAGACAAAAACAACATTACTTAAGCCTAGGAGGTGTGTTTCTGTGAAGGTCCCAGCTCACATTTTCACTGTGAAGTGAGGGAGATGGACTGGATGATCTCTGAGGGCCCTCTCTTCAGTTTTAACAGACTATGATTCCGGGAGACAGAATGAAATGAAAAAGAGCATCTACTTATGTGTCAGAAGATACCACGTTGAGTCTCAGCTCCCCAACTCTCAGGTTTCCCATTCTGTAAGAGTAGATTCATCCA
The DNA here is from genome assembly GCF_000442215.2 of Lipotes vexillifer. Classification (NCBI taxonomy): domain Eukaryota; kingdom Metazoa; phylum Chordata; class Mammalia; order Artiodactyla; family Lipotidae; genus Lipotes; species Lipotes vexillifer. Next base: position 2,335,587 of record NW_006779491.1, on the reverse strand, counting down.
TTCAAAAATTTCTGAGGAGGGGCTTCCCTGGTGGCGCACTGGTTCGTGCCCCGGTCCGGGAAGATCCCACATGCCGCGGAGTGGCTGGGCCCGTGAGCCATGGCCGCTGAGGCTGCGCGTCCGGAGTCTGTGCTCCGCAACGGAAGAGGCCACAACAGTGAGAGGCCCGCGTATTGCAAAAAAAAAAAAAAATTTAAAAACGTTAGCTATCTTGCTGTTTTTGAGAAAAACCTAATAGTATATTTTCACCAAACCCAGTCAACTCAGCTCTCTCACCTCTCCCCTGCTCTCCATGTAAGGATAGGCTGGGAGTATCTGTCCTCAGGATACAGGCACAGCCTGGTTGCTGAGGCCAGGTCCCTAGCCCACTCAGATAGGCCTCCTTCTGAAAGCCATTACGCTGGGAGTCTGGAAGCCTGGGTTTCCCAGCTCTCAAGTCACCTTGTCCAGCTCAGGTTTCAGTTTCCTCATCTGTGAAAAGCACGCCACATCTGTGAGGCATCCATCTCCCACCGCCACTGTGAAATACGCATTGGATCACTTAGCATCGGGCCTGGCTCCGGGAGGCCAAACTCCAGAGGGCTGGTGAGGGTTCCCTTAAGGTTCCATCTCGAGGCCCGGGCCACTCCTCCGGCTGAGTGGGGCTGGCGGGGGCAGCGGGGCCACGTGGCCCGGTCTTGGTCCCCGGTCCAGCACTCATTTGCTGGGTGGCTCTGGGTGAGGTCATCGGGCGGCCCTACTGGTCTGCATTCGGGGGGAGGGTCTGGACAGTCTCAAGATGGTCCTGGGGAGCTTCTAGGTTGACTGGAGTAGACGGAGCCGACAGGTGCCAAGGACCAGGCTCCTTAAGCTGGGCGCGGGGTGGTGGGTCACGTGACGGGGACGGGCAGGGGCGGGGCCTGGAGCTCCAGGCTCCGCGGGTGACAGG
>NW_006779491.1:2333873-2334527 GCF_000442215.2 Lipotes vexillifer | reverse complement strand
GGAGCCCCGGGGAACTGACGGGGTCGGCCCGGGGGTACCGGGGGAAGTAGAGATAGTAAAGGGGCAGCCGTTTGACGTGGGCCCGCGCTACACGCAGCTGCAGTACATCGGCGAGGGCGCGTATGGCATGGTCAGGTGAGGGGCGTTCTGGGGGAGGGGGCGTCTTTGGGGAGGGGGCTCCGAGGGAGGGGGCAGGGAGGGTTGCTGAGAGCTCTCTGGGCCTTGGGGACTCTTAGCATCCTGAAGAAGCTGAGGCTTCAGGAGGCTGGGGAGCGTCCCAGGGAGAGGGCCTTTGAGTGCTTTCTCGGGGAGGGGGCGCTGCGTAAAATCTAAGGAGAGGGGGCTTGGGAGCTTTGAACCCACCATTCTGTAATAAAGGAAGGGGCATCTGAGTATATGTGGGGGAGCTGTGGGGGCCTTGGGCACCCTATAGACACGGGGTGAGGAGAAGAGAATAAGTCTTCTTGGGGAGGTAATATCCTTAGTGAAAGAAGGAGTGAAGGACCCTTCACTGGGGAGAGGATGCCTTGGAACCCCCCCTCAGTGAGGCTTGTCAAGGAGTTTGGGAGAAAAGAGCAGAGCTCAGGGCTAGGCAGGGTGGGGTGGGGCTTTGGGCCTGGGGCCAGGGACCCAGTGAGCAATGAGGGGTCCAGG
>NW_006779491.1:2319859-2333603 GCF_000442215.2 Lipotes vexillifer | reverse complement strand
CCCCCCCCTACCCCCCCCCCCTCCCCTGCCTATCCCTTCTCTCCAGTCCCTCCTATGATTCCCTCCTTCTCACTGTATTTGCCTCACTGTACATCCTCCACACCTCCCAACCCCTGGACCTGCCTTGGGTTGAGGGAGCCCATCCTGGGAAGGGGAGGATGAGGGGTCAGGGCAACTAGAATGGAAAGGGTTGAGAAGAGGGGAAGTCAGTGATCGGTCAGTCTCTTCCTCTGTTTGTGAAGTCACTGAAGGGCTGCCTGGCTGGTCCCCAGCTTTCTCCCTGGAGATCCCAGGCCTTCACAGCAGGAAGGAACCAGCATTGTTTATGACTGGCCAGAGCCTCTCCTGCTCCCTCCCCTCCCTGCCAAGACCTGGGTGGGGCCACCGGGCCTGGACTCCCCCTTTCGTAAGGCCATGCCAACAACATCTCTGGCCTTCTCAGCTCAGCTTACGACCATGTGCGCAAGACTCGAGTGGCCATCAAGAAAATCAGCCCCTTTGAGCATCAGACCTACTGCCAGCGTACGTTGCGAGAGATCCAGATCTTGCTGCGCTTCCGCCATGAGAACGTCATCGGCATCCGAGACATTCTGCGGGCACCCACCCTGGAAGCCATGAGGGATGTGTATCCTTCACCTTGGCCAGATGGCTGGCCCGGCACAGCCTCAGAGCTGGGCTGGGTGAATGTTGGCTTGTTTTCTGTTTCCTTCTTCCCTACCACCCTCCAAAACAAACCCAGTAAAAGAAACTTTCCAGCAGTAAAGAGGCCACAGAGTGTAAGAGGAGGACGGGGAGGCCTCAGATGAATCCTGGCCTGCTGCAGCCAGGCAGTATGGCCCTGGGCAAGTCTGTTCTCTGAGTTCTGCCTCAGTAGGGGGCTGGGCAAGATGGTCTCTATGGGAGCTTTGTCTTCTGACATCTGCAGTTCTCTGATGAGATCCAGCCTCTGCCCACAGTCAGTTTTGTTGTTTAACAGACGGTGATTCTTTCTCCTCTGGGTCCTCAGACTGGAAGGAAGGCAGGAAGGAAGAAAACTGCCCTTTTTGGAAGGGCTACTATGAGTCTGGTGCAGTGCAAGCCGAGTGCTTTGACATTTCTTATTCTAACTCCCAGCTGCCCTATGAGATGGGTCTCATCAGCTCCATTTCAAAGATGAGGCAACTGAGACTCAGAAAGCCTCAATAAAATCAAGTGCTTCTGTTGCTACCTCCTTCTCTCCCCCAAATGAGAACCTGTCCTCTCTCTGGGACTTCCTGCTCAGAGCCCCACCCCAATCCCCTGTGGACTTGTACCTTGCCCCCAGAGGGACAGCCTTGCCTTTGATGCCCTCCCCTCGTATTGCTTTCCTAGTTTGTTGTCCACTTCCTGCCTGGCTCAGTGAGCAGCTTATAACACCCATCACCTCTCCCCTGCCCCACCCACCCCAGCCAGTCCCAGTCCTCCACCCAAGAGTGAGGATTAGTATTGCACCGTTTGCAGCTTCCACCACAAACCGAGGGCAGGAAATCTCCACACTCACCCCCAGCTTGCCGTGTGACCTTAACCAGGTCACTGCATCGTGTCGGGCCTCCTCATCTTTAAAACAGCAGGGTTGGTCCAGGTGTTCTCAGAAGGCCCTTTGGAGGCTGATGCTGAAAGACAGCCCTAATTTAGTCTTCCAGAAACAAACCACATGACATTTATTTGTTTATTTATGTGTAGTCTTTTTATCTTAGAATATAAAAGGACATTTACTCCTCTGTCTTTGGATGTATGGCCAAGCACCCTGAGTAGCAGCGTGCAGTGGGGAGTTTCTCCTCATCGTCTTGTACAAACCATTCCCATAACGCAGGCATTTATTTTTAAGCAAACATTTACTGCATGCCAGATGGTGTTCATACATTATCTCATTTAACCTTCTCAAGAGCCATGCGGCTCAGGCTTTTATAACAGCAGTACTCGTTCATGTTTGCCGAGCACTTACAACATGCCAGGCACTGGGCTGGCTGCTCTACATGGGTCATCTCTCCGCTAATCTTCACAACCACTTTCTAAAGAACAATTTTTTCCCCTTACTTTACAGATGAGGAAATAGAGGTGCAGACAGGTTGTGGCCATAAAGCCAATGAGCAGGGCAGTGGGGATTCAGACACTGGCAGGTGAACTCCAGAATTACTGCTCTTAAATGGGACATTCTCCTGCTTCCCACAGTTTCTTAGCCCTTTTCTCCCAGTAGGGAAACTGAGGCCACAGAACTGAAGTGCTTTGGTCAGGGTCACTGGCTGAGATCCGGCAGAGGCCTTGAGCCCAACTGCTCAAGTATGGGCCTTGCCCAGCTCATGATATGAGTTGGCAGATCTGTTGAGTCCCAGGAGCATCAGCTGGAGGGATATGAAGCGTGTTCACCAAAGGCTCTTCTTCTTAACCAAGTGCCTCTCGCTGCCCCCATCTGGGGGGTCTCTGGCACCAACCTCAGCTACATTGTGCAAGACCTGATGGAGACAGACCTGTACAAGTTGCTTAAAAGCCAGCAGCTGAGCAACGACCACATCTGCTACTTCCTCTACCAAATCCTGCGGGGCCTCAAGTATATCCATTCTGCCAACGTGCTCCACCGGGATTTAAAGCCCTCCAACCTGCTCATCAACACCACCTGCGACCTTAAGGTCAGAGAGTTGAGGGCCAGTCTCCTCCTACCCCTGGGGTCTCAGGCTTGCAGGTGCCCAGTACACCCCCCCACCCCATAGGTAGGAGAGTATCGCAAGCAAAGGGAACAGCATGGGCAGAGACGCAGTGATATGATTACTTGGGCCCAGGAGGCCTTGAGCACCGAGCTCAGTAGCCTGGGTTGCATTCTAGATCTGTGATTTTGGTCTTGCCCGGATTGCCGATCCTGAGCACGACCACACTGGCTTTCTGACGGAATACGTGGCCACACGCTGGTACCGGGCCCCAGAGATCATGCTTAACTCCAAGGTAGGGGGGCCACCCACCCCTGAAGGGAAGGGGCTGTGTCCCACAAAGCCCTGGAGCTGCCTCTAAGCCAAGCAGTGATCCCCATGATGCAGGAAGTCTACCCCCAGGCCTTGTCACATTATTCTGGTCCTTGGGCTCCGGAAAGAAACTGTGGATTAGCTCCTCTGGGCCTCTGCCCTCTGCCTCCCTGGCTGGTGTTGAACCTAGGTCGGGGGTTGTGGGTAGGCGCAAACATCAGGGTTGGCTCAACAACAGGTTGAGGCTGGCCCAGGAGCCCACCACTTTCTCCTCCTCCCCAGGGCTACACCAAGTCCATCGACATCTGGTCTGTGGGCTGCATTCTGGCTGAGATGCTCTCCAACCGGCCCATCTTCCCGGGCAAGCACTACCTGGACCAGCTCAACCACATTCTGGGTGAGGGGGGACTGGTCAGCTGAGTGGGAGGGAGATTTCACTTATTGGAGGTAAGATTTCTTTAGGGTCAGGGTCAGTGAGTCTGTGGGAGTCAGGTCAGGAGGACGACCATGTGTGGGGCCCCTACAGCATTTCACAGTAGTTCACTGAGGTATAGATACTGTCCCCATTTGATAGATGGGAACAGTAAGGCTACATACACCCCATGCTTAGGAAATGCTAGGGCCTGGATTTGAACCTAGGGCTGCCTGAATCCAGACCCCTTGCTCTTCACCACCATAGTACTGGCTGGTGGCCTGGAGCAGGTTGGTGGAGCCTCTTGTTCCTGGTGCCTTCTGTTCTCAGAAGGGAGAGATTGCTCACCAAGTCACCTGCTTTACCTACAGGTATCCTGGGCTCCCCCTCCCAGGAGGACCTGAATTGTATCATCAACATGAAGGCCCGAAACTACCTACAGTCTCTACCCTCCAAGACCAAGGTGGCCTGGGCCAAGCTTTTTCCCAAGTCGGACCCCAAAGGTGAGAGAGACTTGGCTAGTGCGTGATAAAAACCGGGTGTAGAAGAAGGTACATGGGCCCAGTAGCTACCTGGGCCTCTGGACACAGAGAAGAAAAGCAATGCTTCTGGGAGCTCCTCTGACCTTCCCTTTGACCCCTGACACCTGTGCTTCCCTAGCTCTTGACCTGCTGGACCGGATGTTGACCTTTAACCCCAACAAACGGATCACAGTGGAAGAAGCACTGGCTCACCCCTACCTGGAACAGTACTACGACCCAACAGATGAGGTGGGCCAGCCACCAGCAGCAGGGCTGGCAGGTAGGTGGATGGGTGGGCATCCCTCAGTCCCTGTCCTGAGCCTCCCCATTGCTTTGCCACTCAGCCAGTGGCCGAGGAACCTTTCACCTTCGACATGGAGCTGGATGATCTACCCAAGGAGCGGCTGAAGGAGCTCATCTTCCAGGAGACAGCCCGTTTCCAGCCTGGGGTGCTGGAGGCCCCCTAACCTGGACAGATGCCTCTGCTCCCTGGGGCCTGGTGAGTGCTCCCCACCACCCACGCACAGATTCACCCTGAGACCAGGGTGCCTAGCATGCCTCCACGCAGTCACAAGCTTGCTCACGTCCGTGAGCCACATGTACGGTGGCAACAGAAGGACCAGAGCTTGCCTCAGCCACAGACCTGTGGTCGCCCAGCCCCACATGTCTCCCACCTGTCAACACCCTGCACACTCCAGCCCCAGGTCACTGAGGGCCCCCTCTCACCCATCTGAGGAACAGAGCCAGGCTTTGGCTCCCCCAGGATGGGCAGAGAGGCAGGTGGGGCAGTAATTGCTTTGGGAGGAGCCGGCAGCATCCGGCCTGACCCACATGCCAGGCTTTTTCACACCTGGTGTCCAGGTCAGCAGTTCCCATACCTTTGGGGGACCCGGCTGGGGCTACTGCCACCCACACTGCTCTCTGTCCCTCCTCTAGTTTCCTCTCTGTCTCTGGCCAGCTGTGACCTGCTAACAGCAAGGCAGACACACCTGGGTTCAAAGCCTGGCTCTGATACTCAGTAAGGGCTGTGTGATATTGTGCAAGACACCTCACCTTTCTGCAGCTCAGTTTCCTGGACACAGTCCTGATAATGAGAGCAAACACCTCCCGAGCACCAAGCATTGTTGTAAGAGATTTGCATGTATTAACTCACTTAGTCCTTATAGCAGTACCTTGAAATGGGTACTAATGTCATCCGCATTCACAGATAAGGAAACCCAGCCGCATCACACTCACCATAAGGCAGGAGTAGAGGCCAGGCTGTGAGGACGAAATGAGGGAAGTGGAGGTCGGGGCTCTGGCAGGTCTGCTCACGGGTGCTAATGGTTCCTTTCCTGCCTGCCTTTTTGTTTAGGCCCTGCCTCCTGCCTGCCCCTCCCCTGCCGGACTGTTAGAAAATGGACTCTGTGCCCAGCCCAGACCCCGACAGCCCAGGTCGAGGCAGAGGGCAGGCCTGGCCACCTCCCTTTGCTTTGCTCAGGCATCCTGCTTCAGGCAGGCCAACGCGCCCTCCCCCCTCACCTGAGGACCTGAGGGGCTCAGGTGGCCCCAAAGCAAATTCCCCTCTGCTGCTCTGCCACCATCTGCCCAGCTCTCCCAGTCTCTGGTAGTTCTGGAATTCAAGGGCTCTGGCTGCCCCGGGACCTACTGAGGGGCAGTGGGGGAGGGACACGGAGGACATTGAGTGGGGACTCAGGGCCAGCCCTGCCCCACTCAGCTCATTAAAACCCCACCCCGTTTTCCCTGAAGGAACATTCCTAAGACTCAAGGACTAGTGTCCCTGAGGAGCAGACCTAAACCCTCCCCCACAAAGCTGCCACATCTAACGTCCCTGCTGCTTCTGTGTGTGGGTGAACAGAAGTGGAGGCGGGGGCACCTGGAGAGCCCAGTGCCCCTGCCCACCCCGTGCCTGTATCTAATATATAAATATAGAGGTGTGTCTATGGATGGCCCTGGCTCTGTCTGTGTTCGCCGATGCCCTGACCGTAATCCTTGCTGCTTTGAGGACTGAGTCTCCAGCCCCGCTGCTTCCCACCTGTGGCTTTACCTGGAGCGGTGGCCTTTGGCTCCCCCGATGGCCAGGGTTGAGGCTGGAAGTGTAAGGAGTTCCAGACTCCTAGACGGAGTGGGGTCAATCTCCCCCTTAGTCACTGTTCTGTCCCTGCTCTAATGGCTTCCTGTCTTAACTGGCTGGGGGTGATTCTGGAGTGTCTCAGGGACACACTATACACCCCCGGCTTCTCTGGAAATGGTAAGGGGTGGCATGTTACGTACCCCGGGCGCACATACCAGTGGGAAGGGGGAGTGTTGTAGCAGAGCTGGTGGGGGGCGGGGGGGGGGGACTTGATTCCCCAGTGTGGCCACGGAGAGAGGGATTCTGGGGTGTGTGAAGGGCCTGGGGGTACGCGGGCCAGAGCTGCCTGGCCTCTACTCCTGCCTCTGCCCCAACCCCAGCTGAGCCCTGCAGTCTGGCCTCAGGCCAGAAGCAGGCTCAGCAGGTCCCAAGGGGTGTGGTGGCAGCCGGCGGTGGAGCCAGCCTACATCAGCCAGGCAGTCAGCGAGGCAACACAGTCCACCGGGAATGGCTTAGCTTGCGGCCGGGGGGGGGGGGGGGGGGGGACTTGATTCCCCAGTGTGGCCACGGAGAGAGGGATTCTGGGGTGTGTGAAGGGCCTGGGGGTACGCGGGCCAGAGCTGCCTGGCCTCTACTCCTGCCTCTGCCCCAACCCCAGCTGAGCCCTGCAGTCTGGCCTCAGGCCAGAAGCAGGCTCAGCAGGTCCCAAGGGGTGTGGTGGCAGCCGGCGGTGGAGCCAGCCTACATCAGCCAGGCAGTCAGCGAGGCAACACAGTCCACCGGGAATGGCTTAGCTTGCGGCAGCCAGAACCTGAAGAAGCAGCGTGGCCATGAGCCCTCTGCTGTACTACACCCTGCCCGCCCTGAGCAGCTATGTCATGCTCTCCATCTTCTTCCTGCGCCGACCTCGCCTGCTGCACACGCCGTGGGTTTCAGCCTTCTGTGCCCGCCTGGGGGCCCACCGGGGAGGTGAGCTGGGCTGGGGTAGACGGGGTGGGGGCTTCCGAGGATGGAGTGAGGATAGCAAGGCAGGTGCCAGGGTAGACAGCAGAGAGGGGTAGGTCCAAAGGGCAGGATGTTAAAGGAGGGCAGAGTTCGAGGTGGGCGGAGAGCCGGGTGGCAGGGCAGGATGTGGAACAGGGAAGAGGAGGCTGCTCAGCCCGGCCTGCCTGGGGTTGATGAGGCAGGGGGCGGGGCCAGGCCACAGGAACCCACCCTAGATGCCCCACACAGGATCTGGAGAGCGCCTGGAGAGCACCATGGAGGCCATGGAAAAGTGAGTCCACCTGCCTGGCCAAGCTGCCGGGTAAGGTTGTGCCAGCTGTACGAGGCATGACGCTAAGGGGTGCCGTTCACTTCCTGCTCGGGGTGACTGGAGCCCCCTGGAGTCATGCAGTGCACAGCCTGCACATCTGGCCAGAACTGCCTCATGTTCCCCTAAACGTCCCCACCGCCCTGCTGTCTGGCGCATCCCCCATCCCTCGGCCACTCACTGACCTTCGCTCCCATAGCGCCGTGGCCCAGAGAGCCGACTTCCTGGAGCTCGACTGCCAGCTGACTCGGGATGGCGTGGTGGTGGTGTCACACGACAAGAACCTGTCCCGCCAGTCAGGCGTGAATAGGGACGTGGGCAGCCTGGACTTTGAGGTGGGCCTTGCCCCAGCACCCCAACCGTGCCCAGAGAACCACCGTGCCTCCACGCGTGACTCCTGGTGACATGCTCCCTGCTCTCCCTATAGGAGCTGCCCCTCTACAAGGAAGAGCTGGAGGTTTACTTCTCGCCGGGTGAGCGTGTGGGCTGTCAGCGCCGGCCTGAGCCAGCTGGAGTGGGGTCACGGCCTCAACCTCCTGCCCTCTTTTCCCCTTTGGGACCCACGCCCTCCCCCCGGGCTTGCACCCCCCAACCCCAGCATCCTTCTCTGATCCTTCTTCCCACAACCCCTCAGGCCACTTTGCATGCGGGTCAGACAGGCGCATGGTGCGTCTGGAGGACGTGTTCCGGAGGTTCCCGCGGATGCCCATGAGCGTGGAGGTCAAAGAGCAAAATGAAGAGCTCATTCGCAAGGTGGTGCTGTGGGCAAGGGCGGGCGAGGGCCCAGGGCGGGGTGGAGGCCTGCCTCCCCATCACCTCCTCCTCCTCCCAGATAGCGGGCCTGGTGAGGCACTATGAACGCGATGGAATCACCATCTGGGCCTCGGAGAAGAGCTCGGTCATGAAGAAGTGCAAGGCCGCCGTGAGTCCCGTATCCCTCCCTGCGCCACCACCCCTCCCTGCGCCCACGCCCCTCCCTGCGCCACCGCCCCTCCCTGCGCCCAGCGCCCCTCCCTGGGCCCAGCGCCCCTCCCAAACGGGCTTAGGCCAGAGGGGCCTGGGGCTTCTGCAGGAGCCCTGAGCAGGGTCTCCAGGGCTGGGATTTGGAGAGCGGGGGAGATGGGGAAGGTGTGTGAGCACAGGCATGCCAGAGGGACAGGAGCGGGCTCTGGGCTTGGAACGCTGGGCCAAGATGTGGCTTTGATCCTGCAGGTAGAAGGGTTTCCTGAATGTTGAAAACTGTGCAGCCCAAGCCTCCTCTCTGCTTCCACAGGAGCAGACTGATCCCCTTTCTTACTTCCCCTTGGCTTCCAGAACCCTGAGATGCCCACCGCCTTCACAATAAGCCGAGGATTTTGGGTGCTGCTGCTCTATTACCTGGGGCTGCTGCCCTTCGTCTCGATCCCTGAGAGGTTCTTCATCTCTTTCCTGCCCACCATCATCAACAGGTACCTACAGGGTCCCCGTCTCCCTTCCTCATTCTCCCCCAGGCTTCTGTCCTCAAAAACACCCCCCTCGACCCTACACCGGAAACTAAAACAACATTGTTAATCAATTATGTTGCAATATAAAATTAAAAGTTTAAAAAAAACACAAAACACCCCCCACTTCAAACCCCCTTGTGCAGGGTCCTGTGTGGAGCAGGAGATCCAGTGTCCCCAGCTCCCTGGCTACCCTCAAGGATAATCTCCCATCCGGGGTCCTTTGAAGACAGTGGGCTCACCAAGCATTCATGAATACTAAGGGGGACACGAACCCCCTAAAATCCTATGCAAATGTGCGTTGATGTGGGTGGAGTTTTAGGACAAGGGTTCATTTGTTCATCTAGTCATCCAACAAAGAGTTATTGAATGCCTACTCTGTTTCAGGTGCACTTACACTAGTAAATAAGACCAATGTGGGTGGGGAGAGGTCCTTCATGAGCTTACCGTCTGGGTGGGAAGACAAATATTTATTAATTACAGCATCACTCTGATTCTCAAACAGAAAGGCAAGCATTTCCCTGCTTGGGGACAAGGCTTAACAAAGTAACAGCTGGGCAAAGTATCAGGAATTTGGATAATTCACCAGCTCTCAGGCTAGGACCCTCCCTTTGCCTTCTGAGACCTCCTCTGTGGCGGCCCCAGTGCTTTCTGCTCCCCTCTGTCGTCCTGAGGGAAGCTCCCAGCCAACCCCCATCATCCCTTGCCACAAAGAGATCATTATACTACAAACTTGGTGTATCTAACTTTTTATACAGGGTTTGCAAGGTGTTTTCACATCCTTTAGTTTATTTGAGCCTTACCTTGCAGCACCCTCGGGAGATAACAGGAATCATGACCCCCATGGAGAATCTGAGGCTCAGAGGTTCTGTAATTTGCCCAAGGTCACACAGCAGAGCCTGCCCTGGGACACTGTGAAAGCCTCTAAGGTCACCCCGGGACTTCCCTGGAGGTCCAGTGGTTAGGACTCCACTCTTCCACTGCAGGGGGCACGGGTTCAGTCCCTGGTCGGGGAACTAAGATGTCGCATGCCTCACAGCGCAGCCAAACAAAACAAAACAAAACAAAAAAAGACAATAACAACAACAACAAAAAATTCATCATTAAAAAAACATAAATAATGTCACTCTGGAGTGGAACAATTAGGGACAAGTAGCCAACCAAATAAAATGCTGTCTGGTCTCAGGAAGTTGGTCAGGCCTAACCAGGAGGACCTCCAGCTGCGTATACAGTTTGGGAATCAAGCTGGGTCCTGGCCCTGGCCCCACCATGGATTTGCTGTGTGACCTCGGGCAAGTCACTTTAGTTCTCCAAGACTCAGTTTCTTCTTCTATAAAACGGTGAGGGGAGGGGCACACCCTCAAAGCATGGAGTCAAGGATACCAGAGTAGGAAATCACTGAGCAATGGGTGACTTGTTCCTCTGGGCAGCCGCAAAGGTTCTTCTAGGGGGAGTGGGGTTATACGGGTTGGGGGGCGGTCACTACCACCCCCACCCCACCCCTGTGACAGAGAGAGACCCAAGGGGCTGACCACGACACCACCTCTCCACAGGACCTACTTCCCATTTTCATGCTCTGGGCTGAATCAGCTGGCGGCTGTGGTTTCCAAATGGTGAGGTGGGCGAGAAGTCTAGGAGGAGGGATCCCACAGAGACCCGCCCTTCTCCTTAGTCCCCTCTCATCACAGGCTTTGCTACCCCGCCCCCCACCAGGCTTATCATGAGGAAAAGTCTGATTCAACACCTGGAGCAGCGAGGGGTGCAGGTGAGCAAGTGGGTTGTTCACAGTGTGGGCCCAGCACGACACTCCAGTCACAGCTCTTTTATTAACTGGCTGGGTCACTTGGAAAGATCACCTTCTGAGTCTCAGTTTCTTCATCTGTAAAATGGGGATAATGATATATTTAACTCTTCTGGATATGTAGCCGATACTTAGTAAGGGCTTGATAAAGGCTAGCCGTTACGATAATGATGATGTATTGAACTGTCCTGATCCCTGATGAGGGGGGCTGGGAAGAGACCAGAAAAGGGGAAGACCAGCCCAGGCCACCCCCCTCCTCCAACCCACCAAGCATCAGCTCTGACCAGGTCATTTAATTAGCAAACCTCTGTTGGGAACTGACTGTGTTGAGAACACAGTTCCAGGCACTGTGGTCCCGGGGAAGGAGCAGGGAGCTTACCATGAGGGGCAGAGGAGGAGGAAAAGCAGGCATCGCAGGGGCAGCCAGTGGACAGAAAGGAAGAAGAGTGCTGTGGTCTGTGGGGTCAGAGAAGGCCTTCTAGAAGCAGTGAGGAGCCGGCTGTCAGGGAGGGGAAAGGGAGAGCATCTCAGCAGGAGGCTCAGCATGTGGGAAGGTCATGAGAAGCAAGAGGCCAGCAGAGGAACTGAGAGGGGTCCCACCAGGCTGCAGTCTGGAGGAAGTGGCACCAGGGGAGCTGGAGAAGGCAGGAGAGGCTGCGGCAGGCAGCCTGTGAACCTCAGTAAGGAACCTGGACTTCAGCCCAAAGGAGAGGGAAGCTTTTGAGGGCCTTAAGCAGGCGAGAGACCTGATTCAATTAAGCCTTGTCGAGTGAGGGTCACTCTGGCCACCACGTGGAGAAGGGATTGTGGGGGCCAGTGTGGAAGCAGAGTCTCACTAGGCGCCTGATGCTGCCACTGACAGGACTGAGGCTTAGGTGGCAGCAGTGGGGATGGATGGAAGGGTTAAGTCACAGACAGGCCGGACTCGGCCACTGATTGGATGTTGGGGTGAGCAAGGCATGGGGATGACATAGCTCTTTCAGGTCAGGCCTCCTGCTCCACGGTCTTCGCCGTAACACTGGGAGGATAGACCATCACTCTCATTTGTGAAATTAAGAAACTGAGAGGTCCATCCAGTGACTTAGCCCAGGGTGCAAATACCAGCTCAGCCTGCTTCAGTGCCCGCAGGAGAGGACTCAGAAGGCAGGGAAGATGTAGAGCAGCAGGATATGGGCAGGCTGGGAGGCAGGCTGGGAGGCAGGCTGGTAAACATTCCACTACCAGCTCTCCCAGGGGGAAAGAAACCCCTTGATTTGAACATTAGGTAATTTCCCTGCTGTATATACTCCCACCTTGGCCAATTTCAGGCTACCAACATGAATTCACAGAACAGAGTTGGGAAGAGATGTGTGGTGTGGTAGCACACCATTATATACTATTTCTGTCTTATACATTCGATAAATGTAGATAACCTCCAGAACATGGGTAACAGTAAAATGTGGTAAAATAATTAGGAAGTGATGAGTTTTGAGTATTTATTACCTTTGTTTTTAATATAATTTATTGAATTGTATGTTTATGTAATGTAATACTTAATAATGGCTGTATTTAATAACCAGTTTTCAAAATTCCTGAAAATGTGACAGTCAGCTCCAGCACAGCACTGCTGGGAGGTCTCCACAGAGGAGAGCTCCCAGCATCTGGATACAAGGGGAAGCGCTAGGCAAAGTTGTTGGGAAACTAGAAGCCCCTCCCTCCCCACTAGGTGGTATTTTGGTGCCTTAATGAAGAGTCAGATTTTGAAGTGGCCTTCCGCCTGGGGGCCACTGGCGTCATAACTGATTACCCAACAGCCCTGAGACGCTACCTGGACAACCATGGACCACCTGCTGTGGCCTCCTAACCCAGAGGTGCTCACCCTCTCCTCTATTTCTTTTCCCCAATAAATGTATTCTTTTCAGTCACGTCTTTGTGCTTGGGGAGTCGGGGAAGGTGTGAGGGGTTATATCCTAGAAGACTACAAAGATGGCAGCTTGTGGCAGAAGAGGCCAGCTGAGGGCCAGAGTCTGAGGCCCTAACCACCCTGACCCACTGGTTCTACCACATTCCAGACCCAGAGTAATGCCACACCCTGTGCCAACCTGGCCTCCACTCTCCTCAGGAATGTCCCTTGCAAGGCCCTCTGCCCCTTCAGAGCCACAGACAGTGGTTCCATTCTCCTGAGGACATTAAGAGCCCCAAGCACACAGCAAGAGACTTGCCTTGCCCCTGTGAGCCACATCACCTGGCTTCAGAGGATGGGCGTGGCTGGCCCATCTGCTACCTCAGCCATTCCAACCTTCCATTACCAGGTGTCCCATTCCAGAAGCTTCGCGAATTCCTCAACCCTCGTTAGCCCTACTACCTTCTTCATTTAATGAATCACATATTTCACAAAGAAGTTATTAACTATAGGCCAGGCTTGGGTACTGGGGCCAGTGCAGGGAACAAGACAAGCCTAGCATGGCAGGCACATGTTTAAATGGACATTGTCATTTTCAACCCAGTTCAGAGGTGAGAGGGAAAGACACCTAACCCAGCCTGGATGGGCAGGGCATCAGAGGAGACTGCCGGAAGGAGGTGATGCACAACAGTAGGAATTGGCTTGTTCTGAGGCTCTGGCTCCCAGGGTTCTAACACGGATGGATACCTTTAGCTCTTCCCATCCAAGAACCTGGCCCTGATGCTGTGGCAAGAACCATGGAATCGGGCCAAAGTGAGAATCTCAGCTTTACCTCGTATCAGCTGGATAAGCTTTGGAGAGCTGCTAGACCACTGTGGACCTCAGTTTCCCGGTAAAATGGGAACAATAGCAGAAGCTGCCTCCTACGATTGCTGTGGGGATTAAGGGAGTGGGGCGGTGGGTAAACGCAGATAATTATGACTATTATTTCCCGGGGTCGTGCGTCCAGACACCATCTCCTTCCTAACCCTACGTCAGGTCAGGTACCTCAGATTCTCGTCCCTTCGAGGACCGCGGGAGGAAAAGGGGGCTACCAGGCCCGGCCGTGGGGCCGGCCGCCTGGGTTTCGGGCCGCAGCCGCATTTCCGGGCCGGCCTGAGCCAGGAGCAGGGGGGAAGGGCAGCCCAGGCCTGCGCCGGGCGCTGTGTGACGCGCCCCCTCATTTGCATACTGCACGCCGATTGGCCACAGCGGCCGCCGGGACCAGAGCCTCTCCCCCTCCCCCTCCC
>NW_006779491.1:2271214-2319353 GCF_000442215.2 Lipotes vexillifer | reverse complement strand
GGGGGGGACGGCGCCCACCAGGAGCGCCCCCCACTCGCAGGCCAGGCCACCCCGGCGGACTGGACCCCCGCGCGCCCAGGCGAGGTGAGGCCCGCAAAGTCAGGGTTGCGCGTCGCCCCGCGCCCCCGCGGCGAGCACTGCCCCCTTCCCCCGCCGCGCCCGCCCCTCGTCCCCGCGCCCCAGGTGAGTCCCAGGGTCTCAGGTAAGGCTCCGCGATGCAGGTAAGATCCCCTCGGCATAAACAAGGCCTCAGCGCCCCCAGGTAAGAGCCCGTCCCCTCCTAGGTGACCCTCCACCTTCACCGCGGCCTCCTGCCTTCTCCAGGAGGGTGAGGCATCCTCTCCCCAGGTGAACTCCCTGTGCCTCAAGTGAAGTCGTCCCCACCTCCGGCAGTTCAGCTGAGGTCCTAAGGACCATACAATTCCTAACCCCCTCCATGTTCCCCCTAAACGGAGAACTGACAGCTCATCCACTCTAGAGCCCCTTCCTCCAGCTTCAGTTGCTAGGTCAGCGGGGATGAGGCTGAAAGTAGGTGGGTGACTCATCTTGGGCTCCTCCTAGCCTCAGTTTCCCCATTGATACAACTTGAGCACTCCTCAGTGAGTCAAAACTCAGATAGCTCTGGCCCCTGGAGAGGCTGCTGGCTCTGGGGAGAGGAGACAGCAGCCAAGTGTGACAGAGAGTCCCCGTGGTCCAGGGCATGCCTGCATGTGTGTGGCCCGGGTCCTGACAGCCCACTCCCTCCGCTGCAGGCACTGGGCTCCCTCTGCTCCCCGTGGGCCGCTCCCCGCGTGGGGCCACTGCCCCCGGCCCCCGCCATGGTGCGGATTTCAAAGCCCAAGACGTTTCAGGCCTACTTGGATGATTGTCACCGGAGGTATAGCTGTGCCCACTGCCGTGCTCACCTGGCCAACCACGACGACCTCATCTCCAAGGTAACCAGGTCACAGCTGGGGCTGGACTGGGAGGCTAGAGGGGCTGCCTGGCAGCTCCCCACCAAGAGCCCTGACATCCCCTCCTTTTTCCCTCCCACCCTTTAGTCCTTCCAGGGTAGTCAGGGGCGTGCCTACCTCTTCAACTCTGTGTGAGTATTCAATCTCCCTTTCCCTGACCTCTGTCGTGACTTGTGACCCCTGGCATCATACTGAGACTCAGAGTCCCCTGGTTTGGGCAGGAAGCTTTGATCGCCTTTCTTTTGGATGCTAAGGACAGATACAGTAGGATACAAGCTAGAGGCGGGCTTTGTGATGGTGGGGACCCTCCCTGGGACTGCCCCCGTGTCCCCACAGGGTGAACGTGGGCTGCGGGCCAGCCGAGGAGCGGGTGCTGCTGACAGGCCTCCATGCTGTTGCTGACATCCACTGCGAAAACTGCAAGACCACTTTGGGCTGGAAATATGTGAGTCAGTGACCTCTGATCCCAGGCTAGCCTTTGACCTGACCTCATATCATCTCCTCCTCACAGCAGTCATCTGGTAGTCCTTCAGGGTGTATAGGCCCAGTTCACCCAAGTCAAACTGTCTTTTCATCCCCTGACTATGTTCTCTTCTCTCACATCCTGCAAAAGGGCTTTTAGAATTTTTCTCTTAACTCGTCCTTCTCCTCACAGGCACAAACATTCCCATTTTAGAGATGAGGATATATAATGAGAATTACCATTTATTGAATGCTTATGTGCCAGGCACTGTTATGTACTTGGCATATCTTATCTCATTCACTCATTACAGCAATCCTGTAGGTAGTCTGTTATTATCTCCACTTTACAGAAGAAGAAAGGAAGGCCCAGAGATGTTAGGTAACTTCCCCAAGGTCACACAGCTGGTAAGTAACAGAATAGGGACCAGAATCCTCGTTTTGTCTTTTTTTTTTTTAACTCCAAAGCGTTGACCCCCAGCTTCTGTTGCCATTCAGAGGATCAGAGAAGTTGCCCAAGACCCCACAGCAACATGGAGCTTGGGTCCACGAGCCTCCTTTTCCACTGCCCTCATTGCCACTGCTGTTGTTCAGGGTCTGATTTCACCACCCTGAGCATCATTTCCTTATCTGGCAGTGGAGGATAAAGCCACCACCTGGCACCCAAAATTGTCACGGGGATCAGATTAGATGCAGCAAAAGAAGATGCTCTTGGGAAACTGCAAGTGACAGGAATCCTCAGGCATCTCTTGGAGCTGTGGTGCCTCTGTGAGGTGGATGCCCCAGGCAGAGACAGAACCGTGACCTGAGTTCACCCCTGGCCCTGCCACAGATTTGCATTGTGTCCCTGGACAGGTGGTTTGGCCTCTCTGGACCTCAGTAAAATAAAGAAGTAGCCTGATCCAGAGATCAAAAACTCAAGTGCTTGCAGGGCCAAGCAGATGCTGTGGATCTGCAAAAGGGGCAACATACATCTGGAGAGGGGGTCAGTCTGGTAAACTGGAATGAGCATGGCCTGCCCCGTATTTTACTGTTTGAAAGTTATTTTTATTAAACTCTCTGTTGGCCAAACAAAACACATGTATAGGCCAAAATTGGCCCTCAGGCTACCAGTTTGTAATCCCTAGATCTTTTATTTATTTATTTATTATTATTTTTTAAATTGATTAATTAATTAATTTTTGGCTGCATTGGGTCTTCATTGCTGCGCACGGGCTTTTCTCTAGTTGCGGCGAGGGTGGGCTAATCTTTGTTGCAGTGCGTGGGCTTCTCATTGCAGTGGTTTCACATATTGCGGAGCAAGGGCTCTAGGCTCGCGGGCTCTAGAGTGCAGGCTCAGTAGTTGTGGCACACGGGCTTAGTTGCTCCGCGGCATGTGGGATCTTCCCAGACCAGGGCTCGAACCCGTGTCCCCTGCACTGGCAGGTGGATTCTTAACCACTGCGCCACCAGGGAAGTCCATCCCCGGACCTTTTAGAACCTTCCATATCCTCTCTGTTGGAGCCAACATTAGTACTTAAAAAGTACCTATGATTCAGAGAGTTCTGTCTATCCCCTATTAGTGAGAAACCTGGCCCTGCCATTTACCAGCTTTGTGTCTGTGGGCAGGTGGTTTCTCTGGTTGACAGTTTCTTCATATGTAAAATGAGGCCAATCATATCCACTCCCCAGCCCCTATTCCTTTTGGTAAGGCCCTAGCTCCAGGGATGACAGCCTCTCCCCTCCTTTCAGGAACAGGCCTTCGAGAGCAGCCAGAAGTACAAAGAGGGGAAGTACATCATTGAACTCAACCACATGATCAAAGACAATGGCTGGGACTGATCCCTGCTCCTGATGCATGTGGCTCCAGCCCTGCCTGGCCGCCAGGGGGCGCCACTGGCTTCCCTTCACCCGAACGGAGCTCTGGACCATCAGGGCCTCTGCAGAGGAAGGATCCAGCTCCTGTACATATATTTTATTGCATGCACTGTGACCTTGGGGGGAGATCAGAAGGTGGACAAGGTGGACGACACCCCCGCACCTCCCTGCGATCTGGCTGGCTTGGATCTCATTTTTAACCCCTTCCTGCCCCGCCTGCCCTATAGATATGGCCTGTGTGCTTCTCTCTTGGCCCCAGTGCACCATCTGCCCCGTGAAATTCTCCTCCCACCGGGCACCTCTTACCCCACACGTGTCTGCTCCCCTTGTTCTGTAGCGTTTGTACATAATAAAACCATGGAGTGGAGACAGCCCCAGGCTCACGTGGAATCCGGGAAGGGGGGGACTCAAATGCAGATTCCTGCCTCTATAGACCTGTTCCCTTTTGAGTCCCAGAGACATGGGGTGGTAGGCACGGCGGTCAAAGCTGGGAGCCTTCGCTCCTGGGGCTCAGCTACCTTCTCCAGCACCGGGGGCGGATCTCACTGCAGGTGGAGATTCCCGCGCCCACTCTAGCTCGCTAGGCCTTGACCTCAGCTGATCTGCATCTTCTCAGCCTAAACGTTTTGACGCCGCCTAGGGGCAGCTCTCCTGAGAGGCAACTGCGCCGCGGGTTTCACCGCCACCCCTCGTCCCAACTACAACTTCCAGCGGCCCCAGCGGCACCTGCCTGTCTCCTTCGCGCCAAGCCTCGGCCCTGGGCCTGCTGGGAAGTGTAGTTCCGAAGGTTCCCCAACGCGGGACCTTCTGGGAAACCCGGGCGTCAGCGGTCAGAGATCGTCGAGCTGTCGCCGTCTCTAAACTTTTGAGACTTAGCCGAGGCTGGAGGTTTTTCAGAATGGGAACCGGGAAGGACTCCGGAGTTCGGGCCTCGTCTGCGGGCTCCTCGAGGTCCCCGGTGCCCCGCCTTAACAATAAGCTCTGGTCGCGTCCCTCCAGCCCTGCTCCTTCCCTCCAGTCATGCTTCGTCCCTCCAAGTGAAGGGGGGGGGGTCACCTGCCAGAAAAGTCTGGGGCGCCAAGGTCTGCCCCAGGACTCCAGGCTCCATCCCAGGGTCCAGGCCCCGCCCCTCAGTAGCTTATCCCTAGCCGGGGCTCCCCCCGTGGGAACGGGGACCAGCTGGCCGGAAGCGCCAAACTGCGTCCCTGTCGAGCCCCGGGGATCAATCAGGCCGAGGAGTTAATTATGTAATGAGGGGGCAGGGGGTCGGGGCTAATGAAGCCTGGTGGGGAGGGGAGGAGGGGAGGGTACCCAGGTATCCGGCCCGCTCTCGGACCCCTTCCAGGCCCCAGGGGTCTCCACCCCAGCCTAACTCCAGGGCCCCAAAGAGGGGAGGGGCTGTGATCCTGGGTCTGGAAGGGGCTGAGCTGTGAGCTATAAAGGGGGCATCTCTCAGCACTGGGGCACTCTAGGCAGCGTGACCTGAGGCCAGACAGGACTACTCCATGTACCATCCACGAGAGTTGTACCCCTCCCTGGGGACCGGCTACCGCCTAGGGGCCCCCCAGCCCGGAGCAGATTCCAGCTTCCCGCCTGCCCTGGCAGAGGGCTACCACTACCCTGGTGAGCAGTGGGAGCAGCTCCTGGGTAGGAACTGGGGTGGAGGCTGTGGCCCTCGGCTGGCTCATTCTCCTCCCATCTCCAGATCTGGACACTCCCAAACTGGATTGCTTCCTCTCCGGGATTGAGGCTGCTCCCCGAACTCTGGCCGCTCCCCCACCTCTACCCCCGCTGCCCCCAACCCTGGGCACTGAGGCGCCCCCTCCAGCCCCAGAGAGCCTTCATCCACTCCCTGGAGTCAGCCTGAGCCTGGAGAACCGGGAGTTGTGGAAAGAGTTCAACTCCGTGGGAACAGAGATGATCATCACCAAAGCTGGGAGGTGAGGGGTCTGGGCCAGGGGCCGAAGACCCAGTGTGTTCCTGGTGGGGGTCTCTTGGGAAAGGCAGAGTCCCCGGTGATGGGGCTACGTGTGGGGATTCCTAGGGAGGCTAGAGCTCTGCCTGAGTTCAGAGTGTGACTGTGGCCTGGGTCAGGGGTTCTTCTGTGGCTGGACCAGGGGTCATTCTGTGGCAAGTGTCAAGGGTCAGTCTGTGGAGTCTGTGGCTGGTTTGGGGACTAACCTATGGCAAGGGTCCTAGGTCAGTCTGGGCCGGGGGCAGAAGGTCGGGCTGGGTTATAAGTTAGTACGTGGCCTAGATCAGGGGTCAGTCTGTGCCTAGAGTCAGCATTCAGACTATGACTGGGGTCAAGGGCCAGCCACTGACCAGCATCAGGGAAGTCTGGCCAGGATCAGGGGTCACCTTGGAGGCAGGGATATGGGCCAGTGTGCAGTCTTTATCTAGGCCAGGAGTTCAGGCACTAGCGTGGTGAGTCCCCTTTTTATTTTCTCTGAAGCAAGTTTGTCCAGCAGCTGTAGATTCTGGTGCTGGAGATCAAGTGAGGAGACCAGGGTGGGGAGCAGAAGGCTCCTGGCAAGATTTCCAGAAGAAAAGTGTGTCACTCCTGCTTCTGCAAATGGAGTTTGAGGGGCCAGGGGTCAGGAGTCCAGACTCTGCTCCTAACCTGCTGTGGGACTCTGGTCAGATCACCTGACCCCATTGGTCCTGTTTCTCGTCTGTAAAATGGGATGAGACAAGCTTATAGCTCTAAGATCCTGCCCTCTGAGTTCTGATTCCGCATCCCTCGATTTTCTGTGACAACTGCGTGAGCCAGTGGCTATGCCTCCTTGCGGGTGCTGTGCCCACCACTGGCCACTGGGTAGCTCCAGGCCTCTCCCGTCCCTTCCCCTGTGCAGGCGCATGTTCCCTGCTTGCCGAGTATCAGTCACTGGCCTGGACCCCGAGGCCCGCTACCTGTTTCTTCTGGATGTGGTTCCGGTGGACGGGGCTCGCTACCGCTGGCAGGGCCGGCGCTGGGAGCCCAGCGGCAAGGCAGAGCCCCGCCTGCCTGACCGCGTTTACATTCATCCTGACTCCCCTGCCACCGGTGCCCACTGGATGCGGCAGCCTGTGTCTTTCCATCGTGTCAAGCTCACCAACAGCACGCTGGACCCCCATGGCCACGTGAGGCCCAGGCTGGGACCCCCGGATAAGGGTTGGGGGTGGGACCAGGGTAGGGGGTCACTCCTGTTTCTTCCCTCCCAGCTGATCTTGCACTCCATGCATAAGTATCAGCCCCGCATACACCTGGTGCGGGCCGCCCAGCTTTGCAGCCAACACTGGGGGGGCGTTGCCTCCTTCCGCTTCCCCGAGACCATGTTCATCTCTGTGACAGCCTACCAGAACCCACGGGTGAGTGACCCTGCTTGAGGGGGTGGCATGCCCTGCCCAGGCTGTGGGAGTTTTGACTTTTGACTCTGGATGTGCACCCCCAGATCACACAACTGAAGATCGCAGCCAACCCCTTTGCCAAGGGCTTCCGGGAGAATGGCAGAAACTGTAAGAGGTGGGCATCATTCATTCATTCATGCACTCGTTCATTCATCAAATGTTTATTAATCGTCCAGTGTGTGCCAGGCACTGTGCTGGATGCCAGGAACACAATGTAAGTAAAAGCACGTATTCACTCACTGATTTGACAAATACTTATTTAGCACCAGCTTATGTGCCAGGCACAGTTCTAGGCAGTGAGGATGCAACAGTGAACAAACCAAAGCCCCTGCCCTCGTGGAACTGATGATACTCTAGTGGGCAGAGTAGACAAGTAGACAAGAGAAATAAATATTATATAATATGTTAGGGATAAGTTCTAAGGAGAAAAGAAAGCAAGCAAGGATCAGAAGGACTGGAGAGAGGTATTTATTAGATAAGAGGCCTGGAAATGCCTCACTAAGCGGACCTTTGAGAAAAGACTCGGAGGAAGTATGGGAGGGAGCCGGGTGGATATCTGGGAACATGCCAGGGCCCTGAGGTGGGAGCATGCCTGCGGTATGGCTGGTGTAGAGTGAGAGAGGTGATGGGTAGCCAGGTTATGGTGGGCTGTAAAGGTTTCATTCGTTAGGACACTGGCTTCTAACTAACCCTTTCAGAGCTGGCCCTTGCCCTCAAGACACTTAGAGTCAGGCAGAAGAGATAGATATTAATTCAAGGATCACCCTAACAAATGTAACAGTATCACTCTTGACAAAGGTTATCAGGGAGGGCGTGTGGTGCTGTGGGAAGTCAGGAGGCCTCCTTTGAGGAAGTTATGCTTGAACTGAGACAAGAAGGAGGAGTAAAGCAGGTGAAGAGGGCATAGACGGGGATTCCAGAGTGTGGCTGAAAGGCAGCTAGTGGAGATGGGCAGAGTGAACAAGGTGGCATGAGCTGGGATCAGACCATGCCCTGGCCTTGTTGCTTGGGAAGGAGTCTCCATGGATTCTAAATGCAATAGGAAACCATTAGAAAGTTGTAAGTGGGGAATAAATCCCAGCTCTGCTACTTCCTAGTCATTTAATTCTCTGGCCTTCCATTTCTTCTTCTGTAAAATGGGTATAAAGTGGCACCTACCTGATAGGGTCCCTGGGTGAAATGCCTGGCACCTGGTAAGTGCTCTTATTACCATCATCACCATCACCATTATCATCATCGTCATCATCATCATCAATCATCATCATCATCATCATCATCATCTGTTCCCCAGGGAGCGAGACGCCCGTGTGAAGAGGAAACTGCGGGGCCCAGAGCCAGTAGCCACAGCGACCTATGGGAGTGGAGGTGAGTGTAGTTCCAGTGGTGATGGGGCCAGGCCTGAGATGCTGATCCTCCTTAGCCCACACTGTCCCTTCTGTCTCCCCAGATGCACCAGGCGGTCCCTGTGATTCCACACTGGGTGGGGACGTTCGTGAGTCAGACCCAGAGCAGGCCCCAGCGTCCAGGGAAGCTGCCCCGGGCCCGGCTCCTCCCTGTGGTGGCCCCAGTGCTGAGGCCTACCTTCTGCACCCTGCAGCTTTCCACGGGGCCCCTGGTCACCTTCCGACCAGGTGAGTGGGACAAGGGCACAGGGCTGGGCTGTTCCAGGCTGGGGATCCCTCTCCCCTGTTCTGATTCCTCTCTGCACTTCAGGAACCCCAGCTTCCCTGAGGCTCCAGACTCTGGGCGCCCAGCCCCCTACTCAGCTGCCTTCCTGGAGCTGCAGCCCGGGCCAGCAGGCTCAGGATACCCAGCAGCGGCACCCCCAGCGTCCTTTGCCTCGCACTTCCTCCAAGGGGGCCCCTTCCCTCTGCCCTACCCTGGGCCTGGGGCTTACCTGGATGTGGGCTCCAAACCAATGTACTGAGCCTTTGCTAAGCCCCTCTGCCTCCCTCCCCATCTTCCATCACAAACCTCCAGTTCCCCTCCCCCAGGCCTGTTGCCCCCTCACTTCCACCAGCCCCATCCCCCACGCCAAATGGCTGCCTCGGGCCTCCCCCACCCCACTTCACACTTTGATTTCACTCCTACCCCCCTCTGGCTTCAAAGCTCTGGCTAAGCCGCTGGGAGTCCAGCTGGGGCCAGCTTCCCCTTCCCGGCTCTCACCTCAGTGTGAATGGAGGGAGGCTCTGCCTGGCCAAATGGGACCTGGGACCAGCACTCCCACCTCCCAGCCTCACCCTTGGGCCCTGCAAGTTCTACCCCCTCGCCCCAGTGCAAGCCACGCCGGTCTCTTCTCAGGACTAGAGTATCTTTTGTTAATAAAACTCGGAAGACATCAGTGTTCTGGAAACATTGGGCTAATGGTGTTCGGCCCGGAGTGGGGCTGTGTGAGCACAGGTTCTTGTGAGGAGACCCAGGCCTCAGTCTAGACTTGTCATTTCCAGCTGCCTGACCTTGTGCGTGTAAATCAACACTCTGGGCCTGTTTCCTCTTCAGGAAAACGGGGGAATCAGTGTCTTGACACTCAATGTTCTGAGAATTAAATAGGGCTGCCTGAGAACCCGCCCCTCTACCTAGCACTCAGGAAGCCCTCAGGAGCAGTCACTGTCACTGGATGGGGACCAGGAGGCTCTGGGCAAGCTGACTGGCCTGAGCCGCACCTTGCTGGCAGGACTGGGGTTCCAGGGCAGGCAATGTCCTGACGTCTGCCAGGCTGCGCTGGCACCACTGCTCATCCCCAATCAATTCTGACACAAACCCAAAGACCATTTTTCTTCTTTTATTAGATTTTTTTCTTTTTTTTTTTTCTTCTCAAAATTTTTATCTAAAAACAAAAAAAAAAGGAAAAAAAAAGAAAAACAACATTATTGGAAACTTCACGGTTCAAGTGGGGAGACAGGGGAGGAGGAACATGGAGCCAAGGCTCCAAGCCTCTCCAGAAAAGTCCTCACCCGCGAAGTGCCCTCTTTGGGGGGGACAGCCCCCCAGCCTTCGTCTGAAGAGGGCAGAGTCACAGTGGTCCAGGGGCCAGAGGGGCTGGAGGGGGCAGGGGCCAAAGGGGTCACAGGAAGTAGTCAGCCACGGGCTTTTTGGAGGGGATGCCCCGTGTCTCTTGGGGAGCGGCCTCAAAGATGATGAAATCTTTCTGGAGATGCTCGTCCAGCTCCAAGATGGCTGCCACATTCCCACAGCTGGAAGTCGGAGGGCAGCAGTGTTAAAGGAGCGGGTCGGGTCAGCCTAGATCCCCACCTCGACCTCCCAGCCCAGGCAGCTCACCGGTAGCAGTAGTTGGGTGCCGACCACACAGTGAGTACAGTCTCGTTGAAGTGCCACTTGTAACCTTCCATCACCAGTTGGTGGGCGCGGCAGATCATGTCAATGTCGTTGGCTGCATTGAACTGGGCCACCACGTCACTGCCAAATAGGTAGCCAGCCCCACGGGGGCTCACGCCCCAGCCTGTTGTGTCTGAGGCAGATGAGGGTAGGGATGCCGAGAGGGTGTCTTCAGGGCATCAGTGGCTATCCGCGGCCCTTTGCAGGAGAGTGCCCTGTCCCTCCCCCAGTTAGGCCTGTGCAGCAGGAGCACAGGGCCCGAATGCGTTGAGGGAGCCTGGGGGCAGGACAGCAAATGCTGAAGCAGATAAGCTCCAAAGAACAAAGAATTTCCTGATAGTTGAGCCACCTCACCATCAGGGTGACCATGTAATTTACTGTCCAAACAGGTACACACAAGAGCAAAAGGAGGTGCTGACAGTAACCACACCAGGACAGCACCTGTGACCCCGGGCTGCCCAGCCGGCGGGCAGGTAGTCGCGGGGCAGCGAGGGAGTGGAGGCTCTGCTGTTACAGCACAAGAGCCCTAGACGGGGACGAGGAGGCTTGGCTGTCATCCCGGCTCCGCTCCATACTAGCTGAGGAGGCCCACGAAATGAGGGGTCCTGAGGGGGCTACCATTCTGGGAGTCTGACCTCTGCAGAAGCCCCTTCACATTCAGGGAGCGGTGATTTTGTCCTCAACAAGCCCCTGAGCAATGACATACACCCCCACCAATCCCCCAGCTCAGAGCAGCCAGCTCCCCATGTTCTCCTCCTCATCAAGGGTGCCAGCCAGTTGGCAGTCAAGCACGGACGCCAGTGAGAACCAGCCCCGCTCTGCTCTGTCCCAAACTCACCGGCTCGGGCTGTCCCTTCAAGGCACCTGCTTTAACCACAGGACCCCCTCAGTCACTCACTAAACTAAGAGTAGAGCTCCTGCCCTCACCTTCAGGGTCGGACCAGAGCAGGTCACACATGGGCCCGTCATGAGGCACCTCTTGCTTTCGGTCAATTGTCCGGATCTGGTCCAGTGTCTGGATGGAGGGGGAAAGGCCCCCGTGCACACAGAAGATCTACAGGGGAGAGCGAGACAGGTGGGAAGGGAGGCTGAGGCCCAGCGCCTCTTCCATCTCTCCCATCCCCGGGAGCTGTGTGGCGGGTCTACCTTGCCATCGATGATGGCCGACAGGCTGAGGTAGTCAAAGATCTCAGTGCAGTAGCGCCACACGGTCACCGAGCCGTACTTGCGCAGACACTCGTCATAAAAGCCGTAGACCTGGGTGATCTGACGGCTTTCGTGGTTGCCCCGGATCAGGGTGATGCGGTCAGGATAGCGAACCTGGAGGTAGGCACCATGCCAGGCCTGGGGTTGAGGCTCTGTCTCGTGCTCCTAGATGTCCTCACATCTGCCAGCCCCGCTCCATCCTCATCACTACTGCCGTGGCCCAAATTCATGTCACCTCTGCCTGAACAGTGTTACATCCACCTCACACACTCCCATTCCCTCCTCCAGAGAATGCAAAGCTGAATCCTTTCCCACCTCCTGCCCCCCTCACATCAACTACAAACCTAATGGCCCCTCCTTCATCCACCAGGTACAGACCAAGCCCTTAGCGAGACACTTAGAGCACTTTGTCATCTGGTCCCTTACAGCCTCTCTCCCCCAATGGATAATGCACCCAGTTGAACTCAACTCCTTGCCACTTTCTGAACTGGATGAGCCTCTACTTCCTCCCCTACAATGCCGTCCCTCTGACCACATCCTCCAGGGGCCCAATCAGATGTCCCCAAGTCAAGGAAAGCTTCTCTGACCACCCAAGCAGAATCTGTCCATCACCAGCAGCACAGCTCAAGAGTTGGGGGTGGATGGGCAGGAGATGAGGGCGGAAAGGATGCAGACAGGTCAGGCCCGAGGTGGCCCAGGCCTGGGGTCCAGAAGTCGGAGGGTCCCACCTTAAGTGCCAGCAGCAGGAGGAACGTTTCGACGCTGTAGAAACCACGATCCACAAAGTCCCCCATGAAGAGGTAGTTAGTCTCAGGGACGTCGCCTCCCACCTGGGGAGGGAGGAAGAAGGTTCTGCTTGGTCCTAAACTGTCCCCGACCCACTGTGGTGGCCCATTTCCAGTCAAGTTGAGGCCCTTCTTTCACAATGGGCCCACCTGACTAGGGGCCTCTGGCCTCCACTCCACTCACCAAACTCGAAAGTTTCCACTCTCAGTTAAAGGGGTCTTCCAGTCATCCCCCAGGTCACCTTTCCCATTGTTTCCCCACACTCACTCTGAACAGCTCCTTGAGGTCATAGAATTGTCCATGGATGTCACCGCATACCTGGAAGTGAGAAAGCAGGTCGGAACTCAACAGTCCGAAAGCCTCTGCTACCAGGGGCTGTCCTTCAAAACACCCACTGCTTGAGAAGATCCTTATCTCTCTCGGCTAAGCCTCTGCTGCTCAGGGCCAAAAATCTACTCTCCCACTCCAATCCCCCCATCCTGCACTGAGTGCCAACTATTCTGGGGGCAAGAGCTAGAGCCAATTCTTTACAGCTAGACCTGCAGCTCCCAGAGGACCTGGCCCCCTCCTCTCCCTACTCCCCACCAGGCACCCAGAATAAAGTCACTAATAACACACAGGAACACATGGAGTCATCACTCACCAAACTGAGTTCTTCTGCCCTGGTCAAGGGCATCCCTCCAACGACTCCAAAGACCCTGCCCATAACAGCCAATTCTTCTAGCAAAGCTCCCCTGAAGATGGGGCTCTCAGGGATGAGGGGTAGACCTCAGAGCCCACAAGATTAACGGGAATGACCACGTACCTAAAAGACCAAGCCAGGCTGTGGAGGGACAGCAGGTACTCACTGTGACTGGCGAGTCCACCCTCTGCACGTTGCTCTCCTCTACCAAGATCTCTCTGGAGACAGGAGAAGACCAGGGTCACCAAAGCCAAGCCAGCCCAAGCCTAATCCTGACCTTTTCTGCAGGAGAGGGGAGGATATGAGGCTGTCCTTGAACCTCTAGGGGGCAGGTCGGAGGTGTGCAGTTTCCCCAGGATAGCCTGACCACAGCCCCACTGCCCGAGACCCTTCTGTGTGTGGCTCCCTGCTGCCAACAGGCCAAAGCCCAAGCTCTTGTTCAGCCTTTGCAAGGAGTCTGGGACTTTCCCGGCCTTGACCCTCTATGCTGCTCCCTTTCACACAGCCAGCACTTACTCCCAGAAAACAGATGTCCTCCTCCTCCTCTCCACAGGGCCCTCTGCTCAGAGACTGTGCCCTTGGCTGAGCTCTTACAGCCCTTCTCTCCCCACCACAAGGGCCTCCTCCTGGACTGTCCCAAGTCATAGGGGTGGTGCCCTGGGCAGGCCGGCCGTCGGAGGCACCTTCAAAGTGATACGCTGTTGACGCTTTTCTATTATTTACTTAGAGGAAGTGAGGACTTTGTCCTCCCTTTCTCCTTGCAGTGCAGTCAACTTCTACCTGAGTGGGCTTGACATGAAATTGCTTTGTCCGTTACAGACGCCTAATCGTAAGTAGTGCCGTGTTTCTAGATTTTGTCCTTCATAATCACAGCAGCCGTGAACACTTCAGTTCATACCACGTGCCAGGACGGTAGTAAGAGCTCTGCACAGATGATGCAGGTAATCAAACCACCACCCTCGAAGGCAGGCACTGTGATGATTCCTATGGCTCAGATGAAGAAAGCTGCCAGTCACACAGGCAGAAACTGAACCAAGGCAGCCTGCTCCAGAGTGTGGCCCTTACCAAGCTAGTCTGACGTGGGAGGCACTTGCTCAGCCCTCTCTCTGCCAGTCCCCTCCCACAAGACCAGGAGTTCCCTGGGCTTAGGGTGCTCTGTACGACTAAGGTGGCTCCAGGGAGGTGTGCCTCGGTTTCCAGGAATGTCAGGAGGCGCTGGCGGTGGCCCAAGGGGCCAGACAGCAGCAAGGCTCTCCCACCCGTACTGCATCTTATGCCAAACATCTGCCACGTGACTGCTTATAATGACCTTTCCAACTGACTCGGGAGGTTCTTTCCATCCTCATCTGACAAAGAAACTGAGGTTTTAGAGAAAAAAGGGGCAGAATCGAGGTCACAAAGCTGGAGAGTGGCTGAATTGGAACCTCAGGGACCCAATTTCCTGAGACTTTATACCAGCCCCTTCCACAGACTCTGGGTTGCAACCTACCTCAGTGCCAGCAAAGCCTCAGCACAGCGTGGGAACCAGGCCCCAGCTCTGTCACCTGCAGCACATCACCAGCCCTCTTAGGGCTCACACCTGCTCACCTTCACTTCCACAATGAACACTGCTGACCAAAGCGCCAGACCCTGTCCCTGGGTATGAAGAATCTCATGCAGGCTCCGTAAGGATTTCAAAGACTTGGAGATGTAGAGTGACTTGACCAGGGTCACACTGTTTATAGGTGACAAAGCTATACTTCATACTGAAGACCACCCCCAATTCAAAACCCTCGGCCATTCTAATGTGCTGATGTTTTTCACAAGAGCAAATTCAGCTCCCAGGCCTCTGTAGTTCCAAGGTTTTGAGCCTCCGTACCCTCTGAGCAAGCAAAAGCTCTTGACACGACCAGCCTCAGCCTGGGCCCCTGGTGGGTCCTCAGGAGGCCATGGCCAGGTGCTAGAGTTGGTCCTCCTCCAGACTGGGCCTGGGATAACAATGGCGACCTCAGGCCTGAGCCTAGTACCTCCAAGCTCCATCTTAGGAGCTGGGCAGGACCCTTCCACCCCTCAGTAGCCCCCTGCTACCTCTCACAGAGTCTAAATGTCTGTCTGCCTGGCTGTCAGTGAGCGTGGAGTATGGTCAAAGACCTGGATCCAAAACCAGGCTCCCCGCCGATCAGCTGTGAGACCTGGGGCAAGACATTATCTTCTCTGAGGCTCAGTGTCCTCTCTGTGAAATACTCACCCCATGCCCTGCCTATTCCACAGGGCTGCAAAGAGCAATGAAGACTGAATACATGACGAGCCACAGATGAGCATTTAAAAGCAGGCCCTGCCTGTTCACCAAATCCATGCAGGACCTGTCTGGCTGTTACAGGTTTGTGTGGGGCAAAGCCAAGCAAAGAGCCCGACGGCCACTTTCTCTCTGGGTGGCCTTGGTCAAATCACTAGGCTTCAAGGAGTCACAGCTTCCTGTTCTGTGAAATGGGGCTAATAATTCCAACCTCACAGGATGGCTGTGGGAAGGAAATGGATATAAGTTCTTTGCCAGTACAAGGCCAGGCTAACAGTGGGCCTGTTGTTCCATCAATGTGGGGTAATTCTGCTGGCACTTTCCCCACAATTCTCCAGCATGGTGGACGCCATGGAAAGTTCCTCAGGAGGCAGGTAACTGGTCTCCTCACCGCTGCCCACACATCTCAGGGCTCCACTCCTATTCTCATCCTGCTAGGAATGCCCTTCCTCACTGGGCCTGCCCCCATCAGCCATCCAAATTATTTTCACCATTCAAGGCCACCTTCTCTTAGAATCCTTCTCTAATAACTTCTGTCCATATCAGCATTGCCCTCTTCCTACAAAATAATTTCAGTAACACCCAACGTTTGTTCGGCACTTACATTTTACCAAAGCCTATGCTAAGCACATCCCAAGCACCAACCATCTTAATAAGTACTATTATCCCCACATAAAGAAAAAGACTCTCAGAGACCTCAACATCACCAACACAGCGAGGAAGTTGGCAGAGCTGATTCCAACCTAGTGCCATCATATTCCAAAACCTGGTTCTTAATCACCACATCACCCTACTTCCCGCAGAACTGAGTTGGGCCTCCCTCCACACCTTGCTTAATTCTACTCTGGCTTATTGGCTACTATTTCCTAGGCTCCCACAATGAATATGAGAGTGATCCAACTCCACTTTCTTGCACTATGGCCCGAAAAGGGACAGGACATGGAGAACTGGCTTCACGATCTATCGCTTAATTGCTGAATATGAGAGTCCTCACCTGTAAGATGGGATCAATTCCATCCACCTTTTAGGGTTGTTATTGGAATTAAAAGAACACTGTAAACCACAGAGTCTTTAGCTTTTCTGCCTTGAACTCCTGTTCTTGCTGACACTCCCTTTTATCATCTTATTCTTCGAGGTCTATCCCAAAGTTCCTCCAAGAAACGTTCTCTGTTCCCCGCAGACAGATAGGGTTGTTTCCCTGAGCTTCATAAGTACTTTCTGTAACTAACTCCACTGAAAACACATCATCTAATACTTCAAGTGTCTTCATCCAGGTCTGTCTTCCCCCAACAGGCTGGCTGCTCCTCGAGGGAAGAGGCCCTATTCCGCTACTCTCCAGGAAAGCTTCCAGGATGAGCCAGGCCCAAAGTTCTCAGCTGGATTTGCCCCAGGCCGGAACCCCAAGCCTCTCTTCCCCGGAGCCACAGGACTCACCTAGCCTTAGCGCACAGGGCCTTGACTTCGCTCTCCTTGATGAGCTCGCAGCGCCGCAGCTGCTCGATCTGCCGGTCCAGGTCGCTGATCTCCGCCATGGCCCACCCCCCGGCGCGGGTCAGAGCCGGGGCCGCCGCCCCCTCCGCACCGCACAGGGGTCTCCTGGGAAAGGCGAAGACAAGCCCGCGGATCAGTGTCCCTAGGGGGCGCCGGGTCGGAGTCGGGGGCAACTCGATTCTGGAGCTGGCCCGGCCTCCCCACTCCCGCCTCCCCTCACATCGGCTCCCGGGCCCCCAGCGTCCCACAGGCCGGGCAGCACCCCCCCCTAACTCCCGTCGAGCCCAGCGGGCCCGCGCTGGGGACGGTGGCCTAGAGGGGTCTCAGACTATTACCGCCGCGGCAACTCCGGCTCCGGCTCCCGTGGGGTCCCTGTCTTCCTCCTTCCCTCCGCTTTCGGCCGCCGCCACCACTGCTTCCACTTCCGGCCCCGCCGCGGAAGCAGAGGAAGTCTAGTTCCGCCGCGCGCCGGACGTGGCGTCATACACACACTCCCCCTCCCACGCCGCGCCCTTACCCCACCCCCTCAAGCCTGGGAGTGGAAATGAGCCCAAGGAACCGGATGTCGGCAACAAGCGGACGGAAGTGATTGTGGGCTAAGCCGATTGGCGCTGCGAGGGATGATGGGGACCTCAGTCCAGTCCCCCCATCTCAGTGAGGGAAACTGGAGCTGAGCCGGGACTCCACCCTGTAACTTTAAGTTACACGTTTTTGTTTACCTGTTTTAGCAGGCCTCCCCCATTACAATCCCTGAGGGATGGAACTTTGCCCTGTTTACACTTGCAGCCCCAGTGCTTACTTTGAACAAGGCCTGGAACAGTTGGCATACAGAAGTATTCGTTCAATGGTGAAGGAATTCCAGTCCGGATCTCTTTCCAGGGCCCCAGAGAAGTCTCTGCTGTGGAGGACCTCCGAAATTAGAAGTGGAAGAGTCCACCTTCCCCACACCAAGTCTATACCTCAGTTAACATGACCTCCGATTCCAGAATGGTCCCTTTGAAACCCCTCAGCTGCTTATTGTCTGCAGTTTTACTTTTTTTTAGAGGAGGAAACTGGCTAAAAAAGGTTAAGAAACTTGTTCATGGTTGCATAGCTAAGAACTTTGGGTTTGAATCGAAGTGGAAGTTTTTGTTTGTTTGTTTGGCTGCGTTGGGTCTTCGTTGCTGCCCGCAGGCTTTCTCTAGTTGCGGCGAGCAGGAGCTACTCTTCATTGCAGTGCGCGGAGTTATTGCGCTGGCTTCTTTTGTGGAGCACAGCACGCCGGCTACAGTAGTTGTGGCTCGCGGGCTGTAGGGCACACGCAGGCTCAGCAGTTGTGGTGCACGGGCTTAGTTGCTCCGTGGCATGTGGGATCATCCCGGTCCAGGGCTCGAACCCGTGGCCCCTGCATTGGCAGGCAGATTCTTAACCACTGCACCACCAGGGAAGTCCCCAAAGTTGAAATCTGAACCCAGGAAAGCTGTGTCCTCAGTTCTAGTTTCTTCTTCTGTCACTTACTCTTTCTGACGCTTTGTCATTAGAAACTTTATAAAACATCCCAAACTGACATTTGAAGTCCTCTGCTTCCCTAGTCTCTTGCTGCACGCAGAGGAAGTGATTGGTCTTCAAACAAACTTCCTGGTGTCAGAGCCCTTTTGGAATGTCCTTTTTGCTATCTTCTATAGACCCTCAATTTCTAGTTGCTTTACTTCAGACTGTTTCACAGAGAGCTGAGTGAGGCTAGGCACAGAAGTGAGGCCACAGTTTGAAGGGGCACTAGACACCAGTTCTGTTTTGGATGTAGGCAACAGATGCAAATGTGCAGAGAAAGGTAAAGGACTAAGTTCTTAAATTCCTAGAAGGTACTAAGTTTCTATGCAGTGACTATAGGGATTCAGTAGGTCCAGAGATCAGAAAGGTGAAGATCTTCTTTTCCCCTCTAGAGGAGAGCTCAGACAGGAAATGGTCCACATCATGAAATTTGGGAAGTGGCAGGATTATGTCGTTGGTTATGACTAAGATCTTTAATACCCAAAAGATGTGACATAGTTACTATTACATCCCAGCCTGGGTGAACGGAGAAGGGTTCATAGCACGGTATAGGGAAGTGCAGGGCCCTTATTCTGGCTTCATGGAATGCAGGAGCCACAGAGGTTCAGTTCTTAACCGGAACCTGAGCTCGACAGTTGTGTGTGTGTGTGTCTGTGTTGTTGAAGTGGATGTCAGACAGGATTCCAGGTTCTTCAAGGGGTTCCACAGCCCAGAGTCTAAGAAGTCAGTTCTAATCCCATCTCCTTTTAAGATGGGAAAACAAACAAGCCTAACAGTGCAGATTAAGAAGACATGCATTGGGCTTCCCTGGTGGCGCAGTGGTTGGGAGTCCGCCTGCCGATGCAGGGGACACGGGTTCGTGCCCCGGTCCGGGAAGATCCCACGTGCCGCAGAGCGGCTGGGCCCGTGAGCCATGGCCGCTGAGCCTGCGCGTCCGGAGCCTGTGCTCCGCAACGGGAGAGGCCACGGCAGTGAGAGGCCCGCGTACCACACACACAAAAAAAGAAGACATGCGTTAATAATCTTGTTTCAACCAAGAAACAGTGAGGCACGATCGCCTTAAGGACAAACTGGGAATAACAGTACCTACTCCTGTAGAATACTTATCATGTTGTACGGTCTATAGATTCAGGATATCTTAGTTTCTGTCAGTGGCTGTTTTTTTGTGACAGGGGCCTTTTACACCTGTGAGTTCTGGGCCTAAAACTGAGGCTGAGGCTGCAGCCTCCTAAGACCAGCAGTTACACATGCGCTTCCCCACTGTAAGCCTTATCAGATGCTGCTGGTAGAAGGAACAGAGAACTGGGTGGTTGGAAGAAAATTCACAAGCTCTTCTCTTGAAGCCCTGGGCAAGTATTAAACAAAGTATTAAACTAGTCCACCTCCTTCACCTATTTTTCTGCTCAAGAAGGAAGAACATAATGCAAGGGCGCTTTCTCCTCTGGGCTCTGCCACCTCCCCCAGCCCTCCCCTGCTCTAGACACCACAGACATGGACAACAGACTCCCCCTTAAATAGCTGTTTATTGGCAGTAGGCTGGAAATGGTGAAGTTAGCGTACACAGACAACACCAGGCATCAATGTCACAAGGGAGGCAAGAGTGACGGGAAAGAGCAGCCTGGAGCCCCGGCTGAGGCCCCCTCTCTTCGTGAGTGAGTGTGGGAGGGGGCAGGGCCTGGAGTGTTGAGGGGGCAGCCTTAGAACACCTCCGCTTAGTAGGCATGGTTAGAGATGAAGAGGGACTCACTGGCTGCAGCCCCCGCCTTACCACTTGGGGTGTACTTTCCTTGGCAGGCAAGGCTGTTGGCCTAAAAGGGGAGAGGAGCCAGAGTGAGAAGGTTCCTTCTCAGATCCCATCCACCCCAGCACCCTGCCCACTTCCTGCCCCATCCTCACCAGGGCTCGCTTGACGTATTCTTCCTGGGCAGCCTTCAGGTTCTCCTTCTTTCCACCCCAAGCCTTCAGGGCAGAGGCCTGCAGGGCTCGGCCATAAGAGAAGGTCAGGGCCCACGGCTTCAGCAGGTGGCACTTGTTGATGGCGCTGAGGTTGATGGATGCCTCCTCTTCACTCTGGCCTCCAGATAGGAAGGTGATCCCTGTAGAGGAAGGGGGTGAAATGGGGGCAGGGGCTGTAGTCAGAGACCCGGGGGACTGGTAGGAGGCCCTAGAAGCTGACCTGGAAATTAGAGCACATGGGCACAAGGTTTATGGGTACAGTTTGTCTACCTCCCAGAGGTCAAGATGAGGGTGTGGGTCTCACCAGGGACAGCGGGGGGCACTGTGCGACGCAGCGCTGTGACAGTTGCCATGGCAATCTCCTCGTGAGAATATTTATGGGTGCAGGCGTGGCCTGGGGTTACCATATTGGGCTTCAGCAAGGTGCCTTCCAGGTAGACGTGGTGGTCACTCAGAGCCTTGTAGACAGCAGCCAGCACCTACAGCAGGGCGGGACCAAAGTGGGGTGGGATGGAGCAGGGAGGGGTACGGGGGTCAGCCCCAGGGCCCCCAGCCCAGCTCTCTAGCCCACCTCACTGCCCAGGCAGGCAACCTACCTTCTCAGTTACATACTGACAGCGTTTCAAGTCATGGTCCCCATCAGGGAGGATCTCAGGCTCCACAATGGGCACAATGCCATTCTGTGGGGTGAGGGACAGGGCAGCCTTGAGGCCTCCTAACCCAGAGCCCCACCTACGGCTCTCCACAGCCACTGACCAAGATCTTATCCCCATGACGACAGAGACCCCTGGCTTCACAGCCCTTGGCCGATTGCAGATCAGCCATCTCCCCAGATCCACCTGCACAACCCCTATTCTGCTCTTCTGCTTGCAGAGCCCTCCACGGGCCCAAGCCTCGTGCTTGGTGAGGATCCGGAGCAGTTGCCTTGGGGAAGGCAGGTAGCCTGGCAGATGGGTGGCAGGCTAGCTGACACGCTGGAATGGAAAGAGGTGGGAAGTGGCCTCTTGGGGACCTACAGGCCCACCTGCTGGCAGATGCTGGCATAACGGGCCAGGACATTGGCGTTTTCCATGATGGCGAGGGCAGAGGGGGTGTGTTCCCCTATCTTCAGCACACAACGCCACTTGGCAAAGTCAGCTCCGTCCTTCTTGTACTGGGCACAGCGCTCCGACAGCCCATCCAGCCCTGTAGAGGGGACGGAGGAATCAAAGCATGGCAGAGGAGGGGGCACGTGGCTCCCACACACCCTGGGTACCAGAGGGGTACTGAGCTGGGTGGGCTGGTGGGTAGGGCCGGGAGCTAAACGGTTCTCACCTTGGGTGGTTGTCTCGCCGTTTGTTCCTGCCAGGGGTACCACACCCTTGTCTACCTGTTGGAGTGGGGCAACAACACAGGACAGGGAAGTGATCTCTAGTGCCCTTTCCTCCTCTGTAGCCCCGCCCTGTCCTGGCTTTACTTCATGTCTCAAGTATCTTTCCTGGTTTGCAAATGTTTCACATAGTCACTTTATCTGATCCTATAGAGCAGGACATACACAGAGAGCCAGGGCTCCTACCACTTACTAACACTATGAGCAAAACACTTCACGGCCTTGAGCGTCTGGTTTTTCACTTGTATAGTAAGCGTAACACCTGCCTCTCACAGTTGCAAGGATTAAAAATGCCAAGCAGGTCCCATACGTTTCTAGCTTTTTTACACACGATTTGGAGGTGATCTGGGGCAGACTCCACCCAAGTCTCCAGGCTCCCGACCCGAAGTTCATCCCCCAGCCTGCTACTCTGGATTTCTTTCCCCCAGATCCATCTTACATCTCACACCCTGAGGCCTAGCCCCCTCACCTTGATGCCCACAACACCGCCCTTGGCTTTGATAACTTGGGGGAAGGGACGCCCATCATCTGTCTTCTGGTAGAGCGTCTCATGAAAGAGGATGACGCCCCCAATGCAGGGATTCACGCGGTCGTCGGCAGTCAGCAGCAGTTGGCGGTAGAAGCGCCGGTTCTCCTCGGTGTTCTCAGTGCCAATGGACTGCAGTCGCTTGGCAATGCTCCCTGGAGGGAAGCATCACATGGGAATAAGGGGATCAGCCTATCACCCCCAACCTGGGGGCCTCCTCCCACTGTGTCCTGCCCGCACCGGTGGACTCATCTGCAGCCAGGATGCCCTTGCCCGGAGCCACGATCCGGTGAGCAATGTCAGAGAGCTCCTTCTTCTGCTCTGGCGTCAGTGCCGGGTATTGGTGGGGCATGGTGCCTGTCAGTTCCTGGACAGCAGACAGACCAGGGAAGGCTAGTTAGCAGGGTCTTCCCGCGGTCTCCCGACAAGCAAGGCTCCTTGCCTGGAGGTCAGGGCAAAGGTTCCCTACCTCCCCTGCCCCACAACTGGCAGGGCTTGGGGCACTTCCTGTCCCCAGCTCTCCCCTACACCCGACTTCCCTATACTAGGCCTGCCTCCTGTACCTTTCCTAACTCTGTTTGTTGCTGGGTGTTGCCCAGCTGAGGGTGGGGCTGTATACTTGCATCTGGGGTAAAGGGAATAGGCCAGAGCCATGGACAGGCAAGTCACGTGGAAGCCGGACCCTCCTGGCTTGCGCTCTGCCATGGGGTCACCTTGCCTGGAAGCAAAACCGAACCAGAGTATTTCAGAATTAGAGGTTGTGCAGAAGGCAGAAGGCCCAACCTCCTCATCTGAAAGGAGCCTGAGAAGGGAAAAGGTCTGTGTTTCAAGCCACACAGCAACCCTAGAGCCAGATGTGAGCGTAGCACCCATATCTTCTGACTGTTAGAGGAGTGTTCCTTGCAGTCCACCCGAGATCCCAGGGCTGGCTCAGGCTCCATGGCCTCAAGGACACCCCAAGGTCAGGCTTCTCCCCCCATGGTGGGGGAAGGTTGTTAGAAAAAGGGTGTTAGGAAAAAGGCAGGAGGGTCATCAGAAGCCCAGAAAAGGGCCGCAGAGGAAGCCTAGCCCGAGGTGGAGGAAAGGGGTGGTTTGTCCCTCTCACTGCTCATACAGGGTGAGAGAACGTGGAGGAAAGGCAAGCGCCCACCCCCTCCCCTGAAAAATGCTCATGTCTGCTCTGCGGCTGCAGCTGTTCCAGGCTCAGAATCAAGGTCACCCGATAAGGAAAAATAGGGAAAGTGTTCATGGGGCATCAGAAGCTGCCGAGGGGTTTCGCCTCCTCGGCGGGGGCACCCGTCTCCCAGGACAGGGACCAACCACCCGCTTTCGGGAACCCTGAGGCAGTATATGAGCTGGCCCCCACCCCTCGGGGCCTCCTAGGATCCCTGCAGAGGCAAAGGGGCCATAATACTTGCACCAAGAGTCCTAACAAGAAAAGGGGACGGGAAATGGTATTTCATCTCGCCCTGCTTCCTTCCTCCCTGCTGTGACTCAGCGCGGAGCGGCCCTTGGACTGCGCAGCAAACCGCGGGAGCTCAAGGTGGAAGGGTTGGGGAGTCTGGGCTAGGAGCACAGGTGTGGGTGGTGGTGGAAAGGGGAGATGCTGGGCCCGGGTTGGGGGCTCCGCGCGGACGCCCGACCCGCCACTACACCCCGGATCCTTCCCCACGACCCTCTCCCTGACCTTCGCACGTGGCGAGGGGCGCTCACCTGGCACAGGAGAGGGGCGGATTGGCTGGGTGCAGCGGTGGAGAGCCGCGGGCTGGCGAGTGGACTGAGGGAGCGAACGCCGCAGTTGTCACCGGGACTCTGGTTCTGCGGCGCGTTCCAAGGGGAACGCAGCCTACTCAGCTCCCGAGGTGGGGGCGCGCGGGGGCGGGGGGTCAGGAGGTGGTGCCGCGCCTTATAAAGGCACCGCGCCACCCTCCGCGGGGATTTTCCCTTTGCAGGGGGCCGGAGGCGCCCCGGCGTCCAATTGCAGGCGAGGGACTGTGCGAGAGTCCGCCCCCAGAAAGGCGAAGCCCGGAGGCGGCGCTTGGGCGAGCACAGTGCGGCGAGAACACGATCCCTTCCCCCACCTCGTCCCCCTCGGACGTGACTCGGGCCACATCCCGCGGGTCGCCGGGGCCCTCCCCTCCCTCTCCCTTGTCCTCCCCCCCAATGCTTGGCGTGCTTTGGGGCGCTGTGACTCAGCCGATTTGGGGCACCGGCAGAGATGGGGATGGGGTGGGGGTCGGGTCGGGGAAAAGCGGGTGGCAGAGCCCGAGAAGACTGAGGCTCAGCTTCCCCCGCCACGGGCCCAGTCCAGCGGCCCGGGGCAGCCCCAGCTTCCGGCAGCGCTGAGGCAGCGTGCGTCGCGTTGTAACCGAATCCAGAGGTCAAGCGACTGTGAGCCCCGGCGGGAGAGAGGGCGGCGAGGGCACGCACGGGGAGCGCGAGGAGACGGCAGGGGTTGGCAAGGGGCGGAGGCGAGGCGGCAGCGGTTCCGGGTGTCCCGCGGGGAGAGTGCCTCCGCCGCATCTGCGCCCCATTCCGGCGGGTCTGGCTCCCGGAACCGGCAGGGCGTACGCGCCCGCCGCCCGGGCCGCCCCCCGAAAGCCAGACCCAGAGGAAACCCGCCGGCTACCGCTCTGCCCAAGCAAGTCTGGGGATGCGGGGCCAGAGTCCCTGCGAAACTTCTCCCTGGCACTGACTTCCTTCAAAATAAAATCCGTCCCCCAGCTGTCAGCCTCCCAGATATTTTTCTAGCCTCCCCATCCTACCCGCCAGGTCTCCCCTCTTAATCCCGACGCCTTCAGCCCAGCCCCACCCCCGCTCCGTCCTGCTGGCGCCCACCTGCGAGGAGGCCGCCGAAGGAGCGGGCAGAGCCTGGTCAGCAGCGAGTGAGTCAGGCCACACCCGGGCTGGGTTATAAGGCAGCTCCTGCCCTACCCCCAACCAATGTCCCCGACCTTCTCCGGTGACCCTTGCCCTTTCCTCGCCACAGATCCCCTGGCAGGGGATCTATATTTAGGGAAACCTGAAGCTCCTGACATTCATGCCAGCTGGGGGCCTAAAGTGAAGGATGGGGAAGCAGCTGTGGGCCTGCCTCTTTGGGGGTGGGGGGAGGGCCCCCTGCCCACTCACCAGTACTTAAGAGGAAATTTCTTCCTTGGAAATCCAGACTGAGGCCCTCAAAAGGTTGGCAGGAGAAATCTTTGGACAGGGATCTGTGCGGAGGGAAGGAGGGTAGGGGACTCAGATCCGTGGCCTTCCCTGCCTCCTCTGCTCCCCTGACTCCGGGCCTCTCCCTGGCTGCTGTGATTCTCCGGAGCCTGTTTCTTTAGAGGGAGAGCAGATGCAGGCACTACACTCACACCTCAGAATAACCAAGAGTCCATGGACAGGGTGTGCCTGGGGTACCCCTACACCCTGATATTCAAGGCCCAAGTTTGTCCCATAATGCTCACTGTGGTGAGCAGTGTCCCCCAC
Organism: Lipotes vexillifer; assembly: GCF_000442215.2. Lineage (NCBI taxonomy): Eukaryota > Metazoa > Chordata > Mammalia > Artiodactyla > Lipotidae > Lipotes > Lipotes vexillifer. The sequence continues at coordinate 2,294,063 of NW_006779491.1, read as the reverse complement.
CCTCACCTTCAAATATGATCATTTACTTGGGGAGGGGGAGAGGAGGGCAGGGGCACCTGCCAGAGCACCAGCCATTCTCTCTTCTGGCCCTCCAAAGGGGCTGCCATCCAGCTGGCGGAGGGCTCCTTGAGTCCCACTCTGCAGGGAGCCAGGCTCTCCACTACTGGTTCCCAGGCTGGTGAGCTGCGTAGGCCATTTGTGGTTCCAATAGCCTGGAGAAAGGTGTCCTGAGGCCCCTCAGGGAACAGGGCATGTGGGCCCTGGGAGCTGGCCACTCCCCAAAGGGCAGGGACCCTGGGTCTTGTCATCGGAGCTTGATCTCAAAGCAGAGACAGTTGAGGCTCTGGCAGTCAGGAAGCTGGCACGCACAGGCACAGTCACAGAGCGGGCAGCAGCGAGGGCAGTGAGGGGCCCAATCCTGAGGGAGAGGAGAACCGGGTGAGGTAGTTGGGCAGGAGGAAGGGGGACCAGAGCCTGAAGCTGTTTCCTTCTCAGGGGAGAAGGGAACAGAGTGGCCTGGAAAGTCCCATTTGCCCAGTGGATCAGAGGGTGCCATCCACCATTCCTGGGAACAAATCAATTCTTTCTGCTGTTGAGAAATCAGTAAGGAGGCAATGTTCCTAACAACTGAGTTCAGGAGCTGGAAGAAATCATTCGGTTGGGGGGGAGGGGTTCCTTTCTTTCTTTCTTCCCATCTTATGGATGAGGAGACTGAGGACCAGAGGTCAACTGGCCCTGGACCCACTTAGGTCACAATGTTCAGCTCAGAGATGGCTCTCTTATATCACGCAATTGAAAGTCGTTAGACTGGGAAAGCACACACACACTGTCTATGATGAAAACAACTTGTTGGTTTTGTGGATTTCTTCCTTGGCCTGAGACCAAGCTGGATCTCATTCATCCTCTATTTCTGAGCACCTGCTCTGTGCCAGGCACAGACTATGTTCATGAATGATTTTTAAAATCTAGTTTTCCTTAAAAATGGTAATTTGCAGATTTAATTTTTTAATGTTTAAAAGGAGTTACATCTCTTTTATTTATCAGAACCTTGAGTAGAGGGCCTCTTTACAAAAGAGGAAATGGAGGTTCAGAGAGGGGAGTGATCGTGCAAAGGAATACAATGAAGGAGTGGGGCTGGGATGGGTCTGGGCCTGCCTGCTTTCAGTCCTGAGATGCCCCCTGACCAACTGCTTCCCAGGGGCATGAATAGCAGCTTCTTTCAGGGTCTGCTAAGGCAGGGACAGTTCATCTCCTGTCTCCACTGAGCTACCAGGGGACTCAAGCTCAGCAGGTGTCTGAGATACAGATGAATGTTGAATGAATGAATCAATCAAAGCATATCATTTTTCCCTCTTTAGGCAAAGAAGGAAGAAGAGGGCTTCTCATCTCCCAGGGGAGACAGAAGGTCTGCCTCTTGGGGAATAGGAACAGCAAGTCCTTAGGAAGGGAGAACTGGTCCACTCCGACCCACTCCTCTTCTGCCCTGGGACACGGATGATCTGTCACCGCTGCAGGCAGGGACTGGAGTCAGGCCAAGTGGCTGGAATAGGACCCACCCAGGATGTGTGACAAGGCTGGCTCCTTGAGGCCTGAGGCAGAGTTAGTGACAGTCACAGTTGCACAGCTCAATCAGACACCGGGCCAAGCCAGGAATAGGGGAATGACCTTTAGAAGAGCTGAGGTTTCGGGGTGCAGTGTCCGATGACTGGTGAGATCAGATATCACCGGGGGCTCTGGTGAGGGGAGGGCATCTGCTTCTGCTAAAAGAACTGTCTCTCTAGAAAGAGGTAGGAGTATACCATGGTGGAGGGGAGAGAGCGAGGTGGCTTCCTTGTGTTTGATGGGGGTGTGGTTTGGGGTGTCTCTGGGGAGTCCCGGTCTGAGCTGAAGTCAACTCTGTGGGTTTTTGGAGGACTGCACCGTCATTCAGTGCGCAGAATTGGGGGCTGAGAGAGGTCCCACTGCTCTCGCTTCAGAGAAGAGGGTATTAAAAGCATTTTTTGGCTCTGCCCCCTGGAAGGGTTTGGCTCTAGTTGTTAATAACTAGCTAATGGATATCTCGACTCTCACAGGCAGCCTTGTGGCTTCTGGAAGGAATCTGCTTTTTAAGTACATTCAACAAGGGCTCCACATGACTGTTAAGCTCCGTGTTTCTCTAGGCCTGTAGTTTTTCACTCTGATTTCTTTCACTTTGAGGTTGTGAAGGCCAGCCATCGTTACTGTTTGGAGCTCAGGGTTTGAATCTAGTTCAGGCCCAGGTGTGGCTAATTGATGATTTGCACCTCAGTTTCCTCATCTCTGAAATACAGTTTAAATATAACACCTACTTCACAGGGTCACTGTGGGGAATCAGTGGAAGGCACGAAGCATGGTGCCTGGTAGGGAGGGAGCTCTCAGCAAAAGGGAGCTCTTCTGTCACAGCACTTTTCCCTTAGCAATAGCTCTTAACCCTGGTGGTACGTGTCAGTTGTGCAAGAACTTGTTAAAGATTCGCAAATTCCGATCCCATTCCAGATCTACTGGGCATGGGGCCTGGATGCCTGGCTTTCCATTTAAGCCTCGTTCCAGCTTCTGATCACACAAGGGGCTGAGAACCAACCACTGCCCTGGATTTTGCATCATTTCTCACCCTCGATTCAGAATGTGAGGCAATTTCTCACATTGCCTACTTATTTCTCTCTGTCCTTCGCTGGAATGTAAGCCCCGTGGCCGTGTCTACCTTGTTTCCACTGCGCCCCAAGGCTCAGCACAGTGACTCCATAAATCTTCCGTAAGTGAATAAATAAATGAATGAATGAATTATGTCCTCATGACATACCTGTGAAAGAAGTAACATAGGCAGGTTTCTCCTTGAGAGAAAGAGAAACCTGGGTTTGTGTCTCCACCCAGGCTTTAGGCCTCTGTAAGCCTCAGTTTCTACAGCTGTGAAGAAGCCAAGAGCTTTGGAATATTTGTGGTGGCTGTTGTTACTATAAGGAAACTGAAGAACACAGAGGCCTTACTGTGCTTTGTGGAAAGATAGCTCCAGGAAAGAATGACCATTCGTCATTCTAGAATCCCTCCTGGCTCTGGCAGAAGCCGGGTAGGATCAGGACCTGAGGTCTCCAGCTTGGACGCCCTGCAGCCCTGGAGGCGGCAGTGGGAGGAGCCAGTCCCTCCTGACAGCGCACCTCACTTTCAAGGAGGAAGAGAGGCCTCTGACTCTTCCCTCCCCGCGGACAGAAGGCGAAGGGAGTGGTGTCCCCAGGACAGGGGGCCAGAAATCATTGTGCAATTGAGCACTTCTTATAGAATAGGAGGTTTGAGGACCCAGGGTCTTCTCCTTTTTCCCCTTTGTCCCCCTAGCCCCAGCCCTGGGCCCCATCTCCGGGCTATCCCTGGGAAACCAGATGCAGATTACCTGAAAGAGGAGAACTCCTTGCCCCATAATTTATTTTGAAACTCAAAACATCTTGCAGGGATTTGCAGCTGCAGTCTCTGCCTGAGTTATGAATTTGCTTGGTCTTTTCCCCTCATTCTTCCCTCCCTAGGGAAGGTCCCCACTTCAAGGGCAGGAGCTTTGCTGTCTACATCTCTGAGCCCAAAATAATCAGAGCCTAGGAAGGTGGTCAATTACACTTAACATGTGGCTTTAAAGACACAAATGCAAAAATGGCCTGTCCTCTGTGAGCCAGGCTTCTCCCTGAGGGTTCTGTTTCAACACATGAAGGAGCAATTTGCTGTGCAAGACTGTACTGTGGAATGCTGGAAAAGTGACTAAATTTCCCTGAGCCCTGCAAAAGGAGGATAAAAACATGGATAGGTAACCAAGGTGTGATGTCATGTTAAAAAGGGCAAGTGGCAGATGTGACGAAATAGTCTGTGTGGTATATGTGACGAAATAGTCTGTGTGGTATATGTGGTATGACTACATTTTTACCAACAGTAAAATACAACAGTGATAGTCCTGTATGTGTCTTAGTATATGAGGGACATACACCAAATGTAGCAACCTTGGTTAGAGAGCTAGTTTATAAAGTGACTTGTACTTTCTATGTATTTCTACATGCACACTTTGTAATTTAAAAAAATACATATAGATAGGTTTTTTAAAATATCCAGCTCTCGGGGTTGTTAATAAAGTAGCACAGTATCTAGAACATCGTATTTACTCTGCAAACAGAAGGAGCTCTGTGAGGGGCTGTCTTTTCTTTTAACTACCATTTTCAGAAGCAGAAATGTGCCCTACATGTTACATACATTACCTTTCTCCAGATGCTGCCCTATTTTCCTTTCTCCAAGTAGCTTTCATTACCAGAAAATATCTGATATGTTGTTTTTGGCTGTCTCCACCTGACCCAGTACCTGGAACTGTGCCTGGCCTAGAATAGGTACTCAGTAATAAATTTTGTTGAACCAAAAAATGAATGCAGGGCTTCCCTGGTGGCGCAGTGGTTGAGAGTCCACCTGCCGATGCAGGGGACGCGGGTTTGTGCCCCGGTCCGGGAGGATCCCACATGCCGCAGAGCGGCTGGGCCCATGAGCCATGGCTGCTGAGCCTGCATGTCCGGAGCCTGTGCCCCACAACGGGAGAGGCCACAACAGTGAGAGGCCCGCGTACCGCAAAAAAAAAAAAAAAAAAAAAAAAAAAATGAATGCACAGAGAGTACCAAGATCAGGACTCAGGGGCCAGGGGCCAGGACGAGAACTCACAGATTCGGCGGGCTGGGGGCAGCAGGCATCCAGGTAGTGGGCTGGGCTGGGCAGAGGGAAGTCACAGGCTTCTGCGCAGGTCCAGCAACAGTCTTGGGGCCTGGAGGCGCCTTGCTTCCTGCAGGGGGAGCTGCAGTCTGTGCAGCAGCCCTGGGCCTAAGAGAAGGCAGGGCTCAAGCTCTGGGCTAGGTGGCAGGTAGGGGGGTACAGCCAAGACTCAGTTTTGGGGAGAGGGGCAGGAGAAGGTTCAGCTGAGGATGAGAAGAGGATCTCCTCGTCCCACGAAAGGGACAGATGCGGGGACTAAATGGCGAAGGTGTCTCAGGGTAAGGGCCTACAAATGAGGGGAAAAACTGACCAGGTTCCTCCTCCCCCAGGCCCACCCTTCAGCCCCCACCAGGCCCCTCACCAGAAGGCAGTGCCTAGTCAGCAGCACTAGGCCCAGCAGCAACAAATAGATGCCCACAGCGAGGACGACAATGGCAGGGATGGGGAGCAGCAGGAAGGGGCTGCTGACGGGAGCCGGGGTTGGATTCCACGGGCTAGAGGAGGCCTGGACAGCACAGGAGGAAGGGGTGATGAGGCGATGTGGAGGGGCTGCAGGGACACAGAAATACCAGGAGGGACATGGGAGGTGGCTGGGAAAAGGGGAGGAACAGCCACCAGGTGGTGGGGAGAGAGTGAATAGAACTACACTGTCTTGTCCCCAAACCTGCCTTTTCTCTTGTCATTCCCATTTCAGCACCATCGAGGACCTGTTGGTCATTCTAGACTTTTCCAAGATTTATTGCTTTTCCTTTCAGAATGCCTCTCCAAACAGATCTACTGTCTCTGCTTCCACTGCACTATTTTACCATCCCTCAGCCCACAGAACTGGCCTCTAACTGTCTTGCAACCTGCAGTTGTGCCCCTTTCCACACCAGCTGTCCTGCGTATCCCTCCCTCCCTTGTGGTCCATCAATGGCTCCCACCGACTCAGTCCAAACTTCTTATCTCAGCGACAAAGGCCTCAATCTGGCCCTGCCTACCTCTCCCTCTCCCCCATTACACTCCAGCCATACTGAAGTCCTAGCAGTTCCCCAAATGCCCTGGCCTCTCTCTCACGCCCATGCTGTTCCTTCTGCCTGGGATGCCTTTTCTTCTCTGGTGCTTGGCTAGCTCCTCATCTTGCCAGAGTGGGATGTGCCCTTCCATGGGAAGGCCGTCCCTGCAACTCTCTTTCTGTCTCACAGCTCTTGTCCTGAGCTGGAAGGGTCTATGTTGGGTAAAGAGGCCCCTCTCCAGTCCAGGCTCCAAGGCAGGCAAAGTCAGGGTGAGTGGAGGGCGCTGAGGGGGCCGCTCCAGAGAAGGGTAGGACTCACGTCCATTGGGCAGGACAGCGCCAGTCAGTCCAGGAGCTGCAGAGGAGAGAGAGTCCTGGGCCTCAGACACTGAGAGGGGCCATTGGGCTGGGATGCCCATTCTCCTCCTCCCCTTTCCCATTTGGGGAAACTGAGGCCCAACGACGGTCCCTGGTCCGGACAGCGATGATGGGCACTCGGGGCAGCGCCTCCTTCGAAGGCCCCAGCCCGACCCTGGCCACATCCTACCGTTGTCCCCAAACCCCGGGCTCCCTCCATCGACCTATCCCCATCACCTGCGCCCTCGGGGCCGCTGGCAGTTCACGGATTCCGCTCCTTGTTTGCTCCAATCGGCCGCAGCTACTGCACCGCCCAGAAGCCTCCCGCTGCTTCTCCCTGTTGTCATGGGGATCAGAGCGCCGCTACGACGGTGGCCGCTCAGACCCAAAACTCCTTCTACGCGCCCCTCGTTTCACTTTTCCAGTCCGGACGCTCGCTCTTCTTTCTACTCGCCGTCCGCTGGGCTTTCCGGCAGTTACCGAGTAGAAATGGCGAGAGTTCCCACCGCTACCCGCCTGGCTCGGATCCTCATCGTGTGCTGGGTCCTGCGGCGCTGCAAAAGCAAGCCTGAACCCCCGGGCTACACCGCCAACTGGCTGTGTGACTTCGGCCAAGTCACTGCGCCTCACTGAGTCCATTTTCCCCTCTGTAAAACGGGGAAACGCCTGCCTCCCAGGGATATTGTAAAACTCAGAGACACTTCTTAATTGTATAGAATTATCCTCAATAATTTTTCAACCTGACCCCCCACTCATTTTTATTGACAGTGCCCAAATTTAAGAGCCATCATCTGGTCTCTTCAACCTTCACATCATTATCAAAGTGATTTCCTCCCACCCACGTCAGATCTTGTGCCTTTTTTCTTTTTTAAAAAATAAATTTATTAATTTAATTTATTTATTTTTGGCTGCATTGGGTCTTCGTTGCTGCGCGTGGGTTTCCTCTGGTTGCAGTGAGCGGGGGCTACTCTTTGTTGCGGTGCGCGGGCTTCTCATTGCGGTGGCTTCCCTTGTTGCGGAGCATGGGCTCTAGGCACGCAGGCTTCAGTAGTTGTGGCACCCAGGCTCAGTAGTTGTGGCTCGCAGACTCTAGAGCGCAGGCTCAGTAGTTGTGGTTCACGGGCTTAGTTGCTCCGCGGCATGTGGGTTCTTCCCGTACCAGGGCTCGAACCCGTGTCCCATGCATTGGCAGGCGGATTATTTTTTTTTTTGAATTTTTGAATTTTATTTTATTTATTTTTTTATAAAGCAGGTTCTTATCAGTCATCAATTTTATACACATCAGTGTATACATGTCAATCCCAATCGCCCAATTCAGCACACCACCATCTCCACGCCCCTCCGTGGCTTTCCCCCCTTGGTGTCCATACGTTTGTTCTCTACATCTGTGTCTCAACTTCTGCCCTGCAAACCGGTTCATCTGTACCATTTTTCTAGGTTCCACATACATGCATTAATATACGATATTTGTTTTCCTCTTTCTGACTTACTTCACTGTGTATGACAGTCTCTAGATCCATCCACGTCTCAACAAATGACTCAATTTCATTCCTTTTTATGGCTGAGTAATATTCCATTGTATACATGTACCACATCTTCTTTATCCATTCATCTGTCGATGGGCATTTAGGTTGCTTCCATGACCTGGCTATTGTAAACAGTGCTGCAATGAACATTGGGGTGCATGTGTCTTTTTGAATTATGGCTTTCTCTGGGTATATGCCCAGGAGTGGGATTGCTGAGTCATGTGGTAATTCTATTTTTAGTTTTTTAAGGAACCTCCATACTGTTCTCCATAGTGGCTGTATCAATTTACATTCCCACCAACAGTGCAAGAGGGTTCCCTTTTCTCCACACCCTCTCCAGCATTTGTTGTTTGTTTCCCTTTTCTCCACACGCTCTCCAGCATTTGTTGTTTGTAGATTTTCTGATGATGCCCATTCTAACTGGTGTGAGGTGATACCTCACTGTAGTTTTGATTTGCATTTCTCTAATAATTAGTGATGTTGAGCAGCTTTTCATGTGCTTCTTGGCCATCTGTATGTCTTCTTTGGAGAAATGTCTATTTAGGTCTTCTGCCCATTTTTGGATTGGGTTGTTTCTTTCTTTACTATTGAGCTGCATGAGTTGTTTATATATTTTGGAGATTAATCCTTTGTCCGTTGATTCGTTTGCAAATATTTTCTCCCATTCTGAGGGTTGTCTTTTTGTCTTGTTTATGGTTTCCTTGGCTGTGCAAAAGCTTTTAAGTTTCATTAGGTCCCATTTGTTTATTTTTGGTTTTATTTTCATTACTCTAGGAGGTGGATCAAAAAAGATCTTGCTGCGGTTTATGTCAAAGAGTGTTCTTCCTATGTTTTCCTCTAAAAGTTTTATAGTGTCCGGTCTTACATTTAGGTCTCAAATCCATTTTCAGTTTATTTTTATGTATGGTGTTAGGGAGTGTTCTGATTTCCTTCTTTTACATATAGCTGTCCAGTTTTCCCAGCACCACTTATTGAAGAGACTGTCTTTTCTCCATTGTATATCCTTGCCTCCTTTGTCATAGATTAGCTGACCATAGGTGTGTGGGTATATCTCTGGGCTTTCTATCTTGTTCCATTGATCTATGTTTCTGTTTTTGTGCCAGTACCATATTATCTTGATTACTGTAGCTTTGTAGTATAGTCTGAAGTCAGGGAATCTGATTCCTCCAGCTCCGTTTTTTTCCTTCAAGACTGCTTTGGCTATTCGGGGTCTTTTGTGTCTGCATACAAATTTTAAAATTTCTTGTTCTAGTTCTGTAAAAAGTGCCATTGGTAATTTGATAGGGATTGCATTGAATCTGTAGATTGCTTTGGGTAGTATAGTCATTTTCACAATATTAATTCTTCCAATCCAAGAACATGGTATATCTCTCCATCTGTTGGTATCATCTTTAATTTCTTTCATCAGTGTCATAGTTTTCTGCATACAGTTCTTTTGTCTCCCTAGGTAGGTTTATTCCTAGGTATTTTATTCTTTTTGTTGCAGTGTTTCCTTAATTTCTCTTTCAGACTTTTCATCATTAGTGTATAGGAATGCAAGAGATTTCTGTGCATTAACTTTGTATCCTGCAACTTTACCAAATTCATTGACTAGCTCTAGTAGTTTTCTGGTGGCATCTTTCGGATTCTCTATGTATAAGTATCATGTCATCTGCAAAGAGTGACAGTTTTACTTCTTCTTTTCCAATTTGTATTCCTTTTATTTCTTTTTCTTCTCTGATTGCCGTGGCTAGGACTTCCAAAACTATGTTGAATAATAGTGGTGAGAGTGGACATCCTTGTCTTGATCCTGATCTTAGAGGAAATGCTTTCAGTTTTTCACCATCGAGAATGATGTTTGCTGTGGGTTTGTCGTATATGGCCTTTATTATGTTGAGGTAGGTTCCCTCTGTGCCCACTTTCTGGAGAGTTTTTATCATAAATGGGCATTGAATTTTGTCAAAAGCTTTTTCTGCATCTATTGAGATGATCATATGGTTTTTATTCTTCAATTTGTTAATATGGTGTATCACATTGATTGATTTGTGTATATTGAAGAATCCTTGCAACCCTGGGATAAATCCCACTTGATCATGGTGTATGATCCTTTTACTGTGTTGTTGGATTCTGTCTGCTAGTATTTTGTTGACGATTTTTGCATCTATATTCATCAGTGATATTGGTCTGTAATTTTCTTTTTTTGTAGTATCTTTGTCTGTTTTTGGTATCGGAGTGATGGTGGCCTCACATAGAATGAGTTTGGGAGTGTTCCTTCCTCTGCAATTATTTTTTTCTTTTTCTTGCGGTACGCGGGCCTCTCACTGTCGCGGCCTCTCCCGTTGCGGAGCACAGGCTCCGGACACTCAGGCTCAGCGGCCATGGCTCACGGGCCCAGCCGCTCCGTGGCACGTGGGATCCTCCCAGACCAGGGCACGAACCCCTGTCCCCTGCATCGGCAGGCGGACTCTCAACCACTGTGCCACCAGGGAAGCCCCTTCCTCTGCAGTTTTTTGGAAGAGTTTGAGAAGGATGGGCAGGCGGATTCTTAACTACTGTGCCACCAGGGAAGCCTAGATCTTGTGCCCTTTCAATTTTTCACCCCCACCCCAAAGGGCTCCCCACTGACTCCAGGATAAAGCCCAAATGCTTTAGCTGACTGTCCACACCATCCACCCTGGGCCTATCTTCGGTTTATTCATTCACAATGTATCCCACGGCATGTCAAGCACTGCTCTAGGCTCTGGGACTCTAGCAGAGACTAAGGCAGACAAATTTCCTGCCCTCGTGCTGCTTATATTCCACTGGGGGAAGAGGATCAGATAATATGTATACAGATAAGATCGTTTTGTGCCCCGTCAGCTCATTCAAGTTTCCACCGCAGGATCTGTTCAAGGTTCCTGAACCAGTGCATAGGGTTTCACAACTGCTGTTCCCTCTGTGTAGAACACCCTTCCCCTATCTCTCCCCACTGCCTCCACCCCAACTAACAGCTTCCTCATCCTTTGAGCCACTGCTCAGTTTTGCCTCAGGGTGGTACTCCTGCCTGCCTTAGGCAGAGGTGACTGCTTTGGTCACCATATACATACATGTTCTAGCACTTCTCACAAGGTAGTTAAATTCTCCATTTCACTGCCTGGCTCCTCAATTAGACCACAAGCGCCTGCATCTAAATCATCTCCATATCCTAAGCCCTAGCAATTAGCCTGGCCTTGAGGGGGCCTCCACTAAGTACTTACTGATTCTGTGAATGAATAGAATCCAACCAATGAAGTAATGTTATCTAGATCCCCTGGTTCCCTTGGCTCTTAAGGCACTCCTGCCTCCCACTTTCATTCCTGACCTGTTTGGTTCTCCACACCCACGCTTGTACACAAGATTGCGCACACGCGCATGCACACACACACACTCAGGTAAGCACACCTCCCCCACAGAGGCCTCAGACTTCATCCATGATTTCTGCATTCTGGCATGTTCCCCTGAAAGCAGCACTGTACACCTGCTTCTGTCCACTTTCTCCACCGCAACGTACCTTGCCACAGCTGCTGCCCCAGGGATTTTCTGCACCATGAGGCAGCCACAGAAATTGCCAAGGTCTGTGTTCCTGGTTCCCAAATCTCTCCTCTCCCCTTCAGCCACACTGAGAGGGTCCCAGGCACCTTCTCTGCCACCCCAGCCCTCTCAGAGGGGGATTCAGGCCCAGAAAACAGGAGTCTAGCTGTCCCCAGTGACACCTCTGTTGAGTCGAAGTCTGGGTCAGACTGCCTGCTTAGGGCTGTCCTGTTGTCTGCCCATATCTTCGCAGAATCCTGAGACCCAAGATGAAACCAGTTCTCACCTCAGCCCCAGGAAAGGCTTCAAGTGACACATGGCCCCTCCCTCTCTTCAGCTCCTGCCAACGGAGAGACATCAGCCTTGGCAAGACCTCTGGACACGTCCAGGGCCTGCAGTGGCCAGACTCACCACGGGTGGTATTCTGTTCCTGCCACAGGTGCATACATTATGCAGGAGGGTGGACAGGGCACCAGGTCTGCTCACTGCAAGGCAAGCCAGTAGGAGGGGTGATGTATGCACCCCACTTTGCCAGGGCCCCACTTCTACCCACATCACACCAATTGTTGGAGGCAGGGAGAAACTGACTTCACAATAGCTGAATAGCCATAAGATCTCCCTTTTTCTAAAGTTCAAAGCCGGCGATGTTAGATATTCTCACCTGTAGTTTTACACTGCCCCTGGGAAAGAGAGTAAAAGATGATGTCCTAATCGTCATGGGGTGGGTGGAAGGCCTGAGTCGCAGAGAAGACCAAGAAGATGAAAGACACCTCTGCAGACCTGGGCTTGGATGTGGGAAGGCAACCTGGTGGTTCTGATTTTGATCTGATACTTTCAACCCCCTCCTATGGACATCAGATAATATTGCCTCCCAGAGACAATGAGGGGTTCACCAGCCTCCTTATTATGAAAATGAAAGGCCTAGGCTTAGATAATTACTCTTATCCCTGGGGGTATAAGAAGCTGAGCTGAGTTGAGCATCACTAGAAGCCTCTTCACAGGCTTTATCTTTTTTTTTTTTCAACATCTTTATTGGAGTATAATTGCTCTACAATGTTGTGTTAGTTTTTGCTTTATAACAAAGAGAAACAGCTATACATATACATGTATCCCCATATCTCCTCCCTCTTGTGTCTCCCTCTCACCCTCCCTATCTCACCCCTCTAGTTGGTCACAAAGCACCGAGCTGATCTCCCTGTGCCATGCGGCTGCTTCCCACTAGCTATCTGTTTTACATTTGGTAGTGTATATATGTCCATGCCACTCTCTCACTTCGTCCCAGCTTCCCCTTCCCCCTCCCTGTATCCTCAAGTCCATTCTCTACATCTGCATCTTTATTCCTGTCCTGCCCCTAGTTTCTTCAGAACCTTTTTTTTTTTTTGGATTCCATATACATGTGTTAGCATACGGTATTTGTTTTTCTCTTTCTGACTTACTTCACTCTGTATGACAGATTCTAGGTCCATCTACCTCACTACAAATAACTCAACTTCGTTTCTTTTTACAGCTGAGTAATATTCTGTTGTATATATGTGCCACATCTTCTTTATCCATTCATCTGTCGATGGACACTTAGGTTACTTCCTTGTCCTGGTTATTGTAAATAGTGCTACAGTGAGCATTGCAGTACATGACTCTTTTTGAAATATGGTTTTCTCAGGGTACATGCCCAGGAGTGGGATTGCTGGGTCGTATGGTAGTTCTATTTTTAGTTTTTTAAGGAACCTGCATACTGTTCTCCATAGTGGCTGTATCAATTTACATTCCCACCAATAGGGCAAGAGGGTTCCCTTTTCTCCACACCCTCTCTAGCATTTATTGCTCGTAGATTTTTTTGATGATAGCCATTCTGACAAGCGTGAGGTGATAGCTCATTGTAGTTTTTGTATTGTAGATTTGTATTTCTCTAATGATTAGTGATGTTGAACATCCTTTCATGTGTTTGTTGGCAATCTGTATATCTTCTTTGGAGAAATGTCTATTTAGATCTTCTGCCCATTTTTGGATTGGGTAGTTTGTTCTCTTGATATTGAGCTGCATGAGCTGCTTGTATATTTTGGAGATTAATCCTTTGTCAATTGCTTCATTTGCAAATATTTTCTCCCATTCTGAGGGTTGTCTTTTCGTCTCATGGTTTCCTTTGCTGTGCAAAAGCTTTTAAGTTTCATTAGGTCCCATTTATTTTTGCTTTTATTTCCATTTCTCTAGGAGGTGGGTCAAAAAAGGGCCTTGCTGTGATTTATGTCATAGAGTGTTCTGCCTATGTTTTCCTCTAAGAGTTTTATAGTGTCTGGCCTTACATTTAGGTCTTTAATCCATTTTGAGTTTATTTTTGTGTATGGTGTTTGGGAGTGTTCTAATTTCCTTCTTTTACATGTAGCTGTCCAGTTTTCCCAGCACCACTTATTGAAAAGACTGTCTTTTCTCTATTGTATATTCTTGCCTCCTTATCAAAGATAAGGTGACCATATGTGCATGGCTTTATCTCTGGGCTTTCTATCTTGTTCCATTGATCTATATTTCTGTTTTTGTGCCAGTGCCATACTGTCTTGATTCCTGTAGCTTTGTAGTATACTCTGAAGTCAGGGAGGCTGATTCCTCCAGCTCCGTTTTTCTTTCTCAAGATTGCTTTGGCTATTTGGGGTCTTTTGTGTTTCCATACAAATTGTGAATTTTTTTGTTCTAGCTCTGTGAAAAATGCCATTGGTAGTTTGATAAGGATTGCATTGAATCTGTAGATTGCTTTGGGTAGTATAGTCATTTTCACAATGTTGATTCTTCCAATCCAAGAACACGGTATATCTCTCCATTTGTTTGTATCATCTTTAATTTCTTTCATCAGTGCACAGACTTTATCTTATTTCATCCTAACAGTAGACCTCAGTGGCAGAAGCCATCATTTTCACTTTACAGATAGAAATGAATTAGGACCTCGTTGAGAAGGAATTTTAGAACAAGGCAAGATCTAGGTTTGAATTCTAGTTCTGCCACCATATGTCTGTGTGACCTTGGGCAAGTTGGTTGACCTCCCTAACCCTCAGTCTTCACCTGGAAAGTAGGGATTACATAAGAGACTGGCAGGGCTCATTGTGATGATTAGAGGAAATGTATGTAGAGCTGCTGGCACAGAACGGGGGTCATTAAAAAATAGAACAACATGGGACGTCCCTGGTGGTCCAGTGGCTGACTCCACACTCCCAGTGCAGGGGGTCTGGGTTTGATCCCTGGTCAGGGAACTAGATGCCATATGCCACAACTAAGAGTTTGCGTGCTGCAACTAAAGATCCTGCATGCTGCAGCTAAAGAGCCCACGTACCGCAATGAAGATCCCACGAGCTGCAACTAAGACCCAGTGCAGACAAATAAATAAATATTTTTAAAAAATAAAAAATAGAACAACAAGAACTATTAATGACTGTCACAATGAATATTTACAATGTGCCGCATAGGAACTGTGTTCACATACATCTCATTCAGTCATCCCACAGTCCTATGTAGAGGTACTGCTCTTGTCCCTATTTTATAGATAAGAAGCCTGAGGCTCAGAGGAGTTAATTCACTAGCACAAATTCTTCTGGCTAATGAGTAAGGGAACTAAGATTTAAGTCCAGGCAATGGGACTTTGTGTGTATTCAGCTGAAGCTCAGAGAGTTTCTGACACTTGATCAAGGTCACACAGACAACGTATGGGAGAAAAAGGGTCTGGACGCTTAGTTTTCTCACCCCAACTCACCTGTTGTGCCCCCTCGGCGGCCTTTTCTATTGTAGAGATGAAGGGTGCGACTGAACTTGCCTGGAACCTAACACTAAATAATAAATGATCTGGCACACTGTCCAGGACACACCCCAGAGCACGGGGAGGGGGAATTGGACCCTTCCCTGGGTATCATGTGGGAAACAGGCCACTTCTGGCTGTTTATCGTTTACTTATTCACAGGCTTCGATGATATCACACCTGCACACCTCCACAGGGCCGCGGCGGCACACAGGTAAAGAGGATGCGCAAGATAGCATTTGGACCTAACGGAGGCTGAAGGAGCAGGAAACGGTAAACTCCAGGCCCGGGGTGAATTGTGTGACAGGTCTGTGAGGTCCACTTGGGGGTGAGAGACCCACCTGGGAAGCCAGGCTGGAGCGGGAAAGCGGCGGCCGAAGTCGTGGGAGCTTGGACGGGCACTGGGGCAGCGCCACCCCACGCTGCCCGTCTCCACGCGGGCACTGCCGGCTGCCTTCCAGAGGCGCGTGTAGCCAGGGGCTGCACCCACACGCCAGAACTGGCTGGCATCTCCCTTCCTCCGCGGGATGTTCAGACACTCCTGGAACGCCCAGACAAGGGACCACGGTGTGTGGAATGCATCCCATGTTGGGTTTATTTCAGGTGGTACAGCCATTAAGCAAGAAAGCGCTGCGCCCGCGCGCCCCTGGGCGCGCGCGCGCGCGCACACACACACACACACACACACACACACACACACGAAAGCCATTCTCTTTCCAATTCCCTTTCAACGCTTCTGATTATTCCAGGACAAAGTCTCATTGTGCTGCCAGAAGCCCTTTGACACCTCTCTATCCATGCTTCTCTTGTTTTGCCTTTAACAAAGAGAGAGAGGGCGGCCTCCAGCTCAGAATTCCGAGCACGTGCTAATATCTAGTGAGAATGTAAGAACAAGTTTTTTTTTTCACTTTATTTTTTGTTACCTTTTATTTACAACAAATAATACCGGTTTTCTATTTTCCGTACTGATAAAAAGTCTCCTTTTAACGTACATGGTTAAAAGCAGGTACTCTGGAACTCATATTATTAGGTTCAAATCCCAGCTCTGCTACTTACTACCCGTATGACCTTGGGCAAGTCACACAACCTCTCTGTGCCTCAATTCCCTGAACTAGAAAGAGAAAGTAATAATAGCATCTCCCTCTTGGGTTATTGTGAGGATTACATTAATTAATGTATGTGAAAAGGGTAGATTGGTGCCTGACACCTAGTATATGCTGTAAAAATGTCTCCTATTATTAGCTCAAATAGGGGGGAAAAAAACCCTGAGGTATAGAGAACACTTCTTTGGACCAATTCCGCCATTTTCCATGTGAGGGAACGAAACTTTGGAGAAGATAGTTAAGCAGCTGAGCTAGGATCTGGTAGGTTTCTGGATTCCCAATCCATTTACCAGCCATTTCAATCTTCAGTAATTAATATAACCTCTCAGCCTCAGCTTATTCATTGCAGAATGGGACTAATACTATTTCATTGGATGTTGGGATGCTGTGTGTAAAGGTGGCTCAGAAAATGAGTTGGTATGATGTCTCCAGTGCATTCTCAACAGGGGTAATAGCACCCCCCAAGAGGGCAGAAATTGGTTCTTGGCAGGTGAAAAATATCTTTTAGATATACAAAGCACAGACATATAGTATATAAGTTCATGAGAAATGGTGATTAGGAAACAAAATGTCTAAAAAAAGGCTTGGGGAGCAATAGTTAAAAAGAAGTTAAGAGTTGAGAAATACTGCTCTTAACCAAGATTTTTCCAACTTGGGTTGTTACTCATAAGTGGATTATGAAATTGGCTTAATGGGTCATGATAAGCATTTGGGGAGGAAAAATGATCAAGGGGAACAATGATATAGTACGGTGTGTGCTGCACATAATCAGGATCAGAAAGTATCGTGAGAAAGTTTCAGTTCAGTTTGGCATGTGCATGCCTGTGCTGAGTCATGAAATAAAAGTCTCTCTTGAGGCTCACTGTAAAAAAAATGGTGCAAGCCATTTCTCTAAACCACAATTTTCTTTTTCTCCCCTCATTATTTATCTCTCAGACAAGCCCATGCAGCCTCGAACTATTTTACTCTGAACAGGAAGAACCTGATAAGGAAAGAAAGAAATGTGGAAGAGAGTGTCCAGATTCCAGTAAAACTGGGACCTGACCTTCACCAGCTCATGGCCAAGGACTCTTCCCTTGCTCATTCTCTGTTCCAGGGTAAGCCACAGCTACGGAGGAAAATGACTGGCCCTCAGCACCAGAGGGGCCTCCCCTCTTATTCCTCCCTCTTCCTCCCCTTTCCTCTCCTCTCTGCTCCCAACATGAAAGGCAGCAGTCATGTTGACCCGAGTCTGAGTCCTAGCTCTGCCATTTACTCTGCAATCCCAGGACAAGTCATTTAATTTCTCTGATTCTCAGTCTTCTCAGCTATAAAATGAGGAACTTATTCGTAAGATTGTAGTGGTGCTTAAATGAGAGAAGGTAGGGTAAGTATGTTAGTATTTTAGTGCCTTGTATACTGCAGGTGCTCATGATAATAGCAGCTAACAGGCTCTGAACACTGTGTGAAGTTTATCCATGTTATCTCTATTTCATCCTCTAAATGAGCTTACACAGGAGTAGGGAAGGTAACAGGGCAGACTCCAGTCAGGCTGCCTAGTTTCAAACCTCAGTTCAGTATCTTTTCACATGTTTAAGGGCTGTCTATAGTTCTTTCTTTCTGACTGCATTGTCTGCCTTTTAAAAAGGTGCTTTCCTCATAACCCCACATAATGTCTTCGGCTTACATCATATTGGCCAGACCTCAAACTACCAGGGAGGCTGGGAAATATAGTTTTTTAACTAGGCACATTTCAGTCTCCAACAAAATAAAGAAGGTGATAAGGATGATACCGGTTAGGCAACCAGAGTCCTCGTCTTCAACAGTCTTATCTCGCTCTTGATTTAACCCTGAATTTACTTTTCAAAGGCCTATTCAGAGGGAGGAAAATGGAGGAAACAAGTAAGAACATTTAACAGAGATAAGCTCTGAAAATGTGACTGACGTGTCTAAATTGTAGTCAATAATGTTTTGTTTCTTTTTTTTCTTAACCATTCGGTTTCTTTAGGAAATGAGTTTACGAGTTTTCTATATCTGTTTAATATTAGAGAGACCAATACAGTCAGAAAATAGGGTTGAAAAAAATCCCACCTCATTAACTCCCTGACTGTGTAACCTTGGACAAGGTACCAAACCTCTTTGTGCCTCTGTTTTCTCATCTGTAAAATGGGTACAATAATAATCCCCATTAACAAAGTTGTTTGGAGGAAATGACTTGATATTTTTAAGCACTCGTATTAGTGTCTGTCCCATAGTAAATGCTATATAGTTAGCATTTAACGAGCTGGCATTATTATTATCCCAACTTCACAGATGAAAGAATTGAGGCCCATAGAGACTGGCCAACCATCGCTCAGGGAATGGAAGAGCCTAAGATGGTTTAGCATTTTAAAAATTCCAGGGCATCCCCTAGCGGTCCAGTGGTTAAGACTCCGCACTTCCACACATTAGAAGAGTATGCCTTGAGGATGTGTACCTGTGTAAATGCCCATGATCCATATAAGGGCATTCCCAACCCCTCAGAAGGCTCCCTGGGGTCTCCTCTCCGTCAACACCTCCCCCAAGTTAAATGCTGTTCCGATTTTTCACAGAAGATATTTTGCCTGTTTTGAACGTCGTCCAAATGGAGCCATACAGTATGTTTCTTTTATTATCCGTGGAGTCTGAATTTGAAGTCCAGATGGTCCCACCCTAGGAACTGCCATCTTAACTATTATCCCGTACTGACTTTTAAAGCAATGACTGCTTAGGCTGCTCTCATTTTCCCCACCTCCTCATCCGGTCCCCTTTTTCAGCTCCACCCCTGAATCCTAGGGGTGCTTCAAGCCATCAACGAAAGCTAATTAGTCAATTCTGTGTTAGAAGGTACCCCTCCCCCCACCGCCCCCCGATGCCCGCCCTGCCCCACCCCCCCAGCAGGCACTCTCCAGGAAGCATATGATAGAGCACATGTTGTCAAGAAGTGCGCCAATGGGAAGATGGCATATTCCAAACCGTCCACCATTCCACCAATAGGAAGGTGATGTTCCTGCCCCCTCCAACTGCCTCTGTAGAGCTGCCTCCGCCTCATGCCCTTGCAGTTTGACGCTTTCCTTGTAACCTGAGAAGGTCCCCTCAGAGCTGCTTAAGGGGTGCAGGATGGCAGGCCCTGACTCCTGTACATCTCTCCTGGGCTTTCCTCACACCTCCCCTCCCTGGAGTGGATGGGAGGGGAGGCTTTTCCAGACAAAAATAACATATATGTAAATATATATGTTTTCAGAGGTTTTCTTTTTCTTTTTAAAGAAATATTATTTTTAAAATTTCAGCTATCTTTACAATTTGAACACCCCTCCTTCCTTTTTTTCTGAGTTCTGGGCGCTGATGAGAACCACCAGCCTCCCTCTCTAGCCTCCACCTTGCCCCTCCGAGATGAGGACCTAGGAGAGGGGAGAGGTGACACAAAGAGCTTGGGGTGGGGGGACAGAGGATGGGATGGGGTGAGTTAAGAAAGAGCAGGCACATACTTAAGAACTGAAAGAGAAGGAATTTTAAGGTGTGAGATGGACTGGGAAGTGTAGGCCAGCTTCAGGAATTACAGGGAAAATGAATAAAAGTGTAGGAAATGGATTGATAACCAAAAATTAGGATGTCCGATTGCTCTCGATGAGGCATATTTAAAGTGCATTAAGGATCTCGAAGAGATTGGGGAAGAGCTACGCCTGATGGCTTTTGATAGTTATGAAAGATGGATCCCATAGGCCTTGAGTTTTTGGGGTGAAGGGAGGGTCTGAGGGACACTGTGCTGAGGTGTTCTCACAGCCATCTTTTCTCACCTTCTCTACCCCAGACAGGCATGACGCTGCTCTTTGTACTGGGCTGCGTCTTCTTCCCGCTGATCTTTGCTCTCCTCTGCTGGGGTCTGCAGAACCACTCCAACCTGCGGATGGAGAGACCAGAGGCCGTTCTGGTGGCATCCAAGTAAGAGGACAGGGTGAGGGCATCCTTCCTGGGGCCAGGGCTGGTGGAGCTGATCTCCTACTTTCAGGAAGAGTTAGTGATAAGAGCAGCAGCAGACTATGTGTGTATGTGAGCGTGGGTGGGTGGGAGATATAGAATCAAAATACACTGGCTATGGGATCTCTTGCAAGTCACTTAACCTCTCTGAACTTCAGAGTCCCCATGTAAACCCCATGGGTTTAATAAGAATACTCACCTTCCATTCTTCGTGGAGATGTTGTGTGAGGGTCAGGTGAATTCACGTCTGTAGAATAGGGGTAGGGAATTCCTTGGCAGTCCAGTGGTTAGGACTCCATGCTCTCACTGCCAGGGGCCCGGGTTCAGTCCCTGGTCGGAGAACCAAGATCCCACAAGCCGTGTGGCCAAAATAAAATAAAATAAAATAGGGGTTGCAAACTCCCGCAAGTGACACAAGAGACGTAGGCTCTGTGGGGACTGTGTGAGCTGGAAGACTACTTTCATCCCATCCAGTGGGGGCAGCAGCTGCTCGGCTCCAGCCAGACATCATGGAGTTAAGAGTGCGGGACCAATGTTGTCTGACCTTCTGATTTTTTTCTTAAAAGAAGTTGAGCTTTTATGTGAAATCTAATTTTTAAACACTGACAAATAACTTAGAATTTAAGGAAATACTATACTGGCAACACCATACTGGCCAAACAAAACATGTTTATGGACTGGCCTGGGCCCTTGTGCTGCAAATCTATGGCCTATTTGACAACGATTAGTAATATACCTGTGAGTTATCACCAAACCTTAGGGAGGAGAGGGAGCCGGCAGAAGGCGGAACTTACTTGGGTGTCTGGAAGACAAAAAACCCATCTCTATCTGCTTTAATGCCCACTATCCAAAATGAAGCCACAGCTCCTTCACCAGGTCTGTGGCCCTCCCCACAACTCAGCACCACCATGCGGCCTCGCTCATCTTTGGCTCTGGAGCTATGCAAACATGGGTTTGAAAGCCAGCTTTGCCAATTCTCATAGCTAGGTTATCTTGGGCAGGTTTTTTTGTCTTTTTTAATCTCTAAGCCTCAGGTTCCTGTCTATAAAACAAAGATACTACCGTCTGGGAAGATTAAATAAGAATGAAATAAACCACCGCACCCCGTCCCCAGCACATAGTAAACACTCAGGAAGTAGGGTCCCTTTTCCCCTTAAGTGAAGCACTGAGGTCAGGAAGCTAGGTCCACTATTGTCTCTAAAATTGTCCCCCACTCTTGCTGCCTAAGGCCAGAGACCTCTCAGGGTCTGTTCCCATAGTACGACACTAGAGGGCAGCACAGAACTGCAAATCCCAGTCCTTTGGGGAGGTGATGGCATGAGCTTTGGACAGGCGAAGGCAAATCGTAGGGTTACTATTGAGGCGTATCTTAGGACAGGCTTGGAAACCAAAGTATGATTTGGGTAGCAGGGCCCCACGTCATGGAGAAGTCTACAGGGCATTTGGTTCCAGGACGAGAAGAGGCCAGATTCCAGGGAGGCAGCATGAGAGGGTGAGAGGACGCTCAGAGGCCAGTGTGGTTCTGGCGGGGCCTCTGACCTGCAGTGGGACTCTGGTCAAGTCACCGGGCCTCGGTTTCCTTGCAGTGGGATGAGGGGCTTGAATCAGACAATCCCCAGGGTCCTTTCCCACATGGAAACTGGGCTGTTGCGGAGGAAGGGGAGCCAGGAGCATAATAAGCCTTAGGAGAGAGAGAGAGTGACCAGGGCTTAGGGGAGGCCAGGCAGCCTGAAGGACACGGGCAGGGGCATCATCGGGCCTGAAGTGGGTTTTCAGAGAGGCGGCACTTCCCCACCCTCTTCAAACCCTGCCGCCTAGTGTGAGTGGTCTCTTGCGTTTTCTGAATTATGTGACCTTGAGGAGGGTCACTGAAGGCCTCAGGACCATTTCTTGACCTGCAAAAAGGGGACACGTGTCGTTACCTCAGTGCTGTTACAATAGTTAGAGGAGATCATAGGACGATCTTGCGGCGGAGTTGGGACCAGAGGGACCTCATGTATATATACCTCGGGGTTTCCCTCCCTCCCATTGGGGTGAAGGGCGTGGGGGGTCTCTGAGCCCAAAGGATACTGTGTTGAGGTGTTTTTATTCCCATCTGTTCCTTAAACTCATCCTTCAGAGACAGCAAGATGCACCAACTTCTCCCGCTCCCCCCTCCAGGGAATCCTCTTTCTCTCTGCCGGGGTGGGTGCCCCTAAGCTGGGACCCCAAGGCCACTGAGGGACACGTGTTGAGAGGCCTTGGCAGAGGAGGAAATGGCAGACATTTGCAAAGTACTGGTGGGAAACGGGGTCAGGCCCATCTGGGGGCCCAGGGCCTCCTCCCAGCTGGCCAAGGAGCCCCAGGTCACCTCCCTCCCCAAGAGGCGAGACGACCCTCCCCTGGCCCTCCCAGGTCGACCCTCCCAGGCAGCCCCCTGTGCCTGCCGCAGCGGCTGTCTCTTTAAGGGCCTCCCCCTCCCTCTTTCTCCGCTCCCCCCCACCTCTGTCGCAGCCGCTGCTGTGGTTCAGAGCTGCATGGGGAGATGCTGCTGCAGGTCCGGTTTCTTGGTGTCTGGTCGGTGCCATCATTTCCCTCCCCCTCCCCCGCCCTCCCCAAGCCGGTGACTTCCCGTCCCCCTCCCCCTCCCCACCGAGGGGGCAGGGGGCTGGGCACGAACTCTCCATAATGCCCCGTACAGCCTCCCGGCCGGGCCGCGGGCACTGTGGCGGCAGCGAGAGGCGGGAGAGCCGTGCTGACCGCTGACCACTTGCCCGGCTGCTCCTCTGTCTCCCCTCCCTCCCTTTCAGAGCTGGCACCACAGACCCACCCCCCCCCTCCCCCCCCGCCTCCTCGGGCCCTCCCAGCCTCT